>NC_081522.1:16395962-16718462 GCF_030273125.1 Centropristis striata | reverse complement strand
ACATCATAAACTTTTCAAAGGGCTTTATTCACATCGCAAAATGATTCCCAAACATCACTTCATGATTCATTACCCCAGATCCATTCGAAAAATAGGTCCAATTCTTCATGTTTGGGCGATGAGGTTTGAAGCCAAACATAGGTTTTTCAAGAACACAATAAAAAATTTCAAAAATATAACAAAGTCATTAGCTAAAAAACATCAGATGGCTGTGGCATACCACTGGGAATCAGTGCCATTTAAAAGTATTGACTGTGGTCCAGTAAAAACTGTTCAGCTCAATGCCTTGGCAAATGGTGAAATAATTGCTGAAGAACAGCAGGTTGACTTGGACTGTGAAGTTGATGTGACACCTTGGATCACTTGTTTTGGGACAGAGTATCGCCCAGGTCTTCTGGTTTGTTCAAACATAGAAGAGGATTTCCCAGTATTCAGTCAGATAAAAGACATTGTTGCATTTAATGGAGACTATTTTCTTCTAGCAGAAGATTTTGAGACACTTAGTTTTGCAGAGCATTTTCATTCTTTTCATGTCAGACAGGGATTTTCTGAAAATGTTTCCCTGCTGAAAGTTGATGAGTTGCTCATGTTTAAGCCATTTGATCTGCAGACAACGTATGGTTTTGACAGAGAAGATCAATATGTGGTGCCTGTGCATGTTTTTGTGTAAGAAATGTGTTAAGTGGTTGCACGCTGTTTTTCATCTTGGCAATTATATTTGCAAAAAATTATTATTATTATTTTTTGCACCACGGCTCCATAACTTAAGACAAGTTTTACGTCCTTGTAACAACAGTTGACTGTTCACTTCCATAACAAGACAAGATACTTGTTAGAATATATGGTAATAACTATTATAACAATAAATTTGTTATGTTTTGGTTTTGACAGAGATGATCAGTATGTGGTGCTGGTGCACGTTTTTGTACAAGAAATGTATTACGTAAGTGATTGCCCCCTTTTTGTTTTTCATCTTGACAATTATTTTTGCAAAAATTGATTTTACAGGGGTTTTTTTTGCACCATGGCTTCTAACATAAGATGTTTTATGTCCTTGTAACAAGAGTTAGCTTCCATAACAAGACAAGATACTTGTTGGGATGTATTGTAATAATAAAGATATTATATTTCAGGAAACTTTTGTGAGGACTACTAATTCTTTAAGTGTTAACAATTCACCTCAAAAGTGTTTGGTGTACACCAGTCATAGAGTACATTCTCACTCTGAGTGTTAAATAATCAGCTCTGCAAAGTGCTACAAATTACTAAACTAGAGTATATATTTTACTCTCTGGGAGCTTTAGGATTACACTGCAAGTGTCACAAAGCACTGAAGTAGTGACTAAAAGTACCAGTGACGGAGTACAATTGTACTCTCAGAGGGTTCAAATGTAACTCTTTATTTGGAGTATATGTTTTACACTTTTGATGGAGTTCAGTGAACACCAAACTCTTGGACCTATATAAGCACTGAAACTGGAGTTAAATGTACTCTTATAGAGTACAATGTACACTGGGATTTTTGCTGTGTAGTTGAGCCAGCTTTTAATCACCCGCAGGTGTGAAGCCAATTGGTAAAATCTAAGATTTGGTACATCTAGTCCACCATCAGAACCTGCCATTTGAAGTTTTGTCATCTTGAGACGGGACCTCCTCTTGCTCCAAATGAAGGAGCTTAGCCAGCCTTCAAGCACCTTAATAACCTTGTTTGACAATAATATAGGAATCATCTGCAGTGGATACAGCAGTCTGGGCAGGATGTTCATTTTTATAAGAGCCACCCTCCCTAGCCAGGAAAGAGGGAGAGGGGCCCAGCGGTCTAAATCAGCCCTTATAGCATCCAAGAGGGAGGGGAAGTTGGACTTAAACATCTGACCAAAAGTAGGTGTTACATGTACTCCTAAGTAAATAAAACCGGCGGGAGACCAGCGGAACGGAAAGGGCTCAGTCATATCTGGAACACAAGTTAACGATCCCAGGGGCATTGCTTCGGATTTTGCAAAGTTAATTTTATATCCTGAGAAGACGCTGAATGACGAAATGACTTTAATCAAGCAGGGAACAGAAGTTTGGGGTTGCGATAGATGTATTAAAATGTCATCAGCGTATAAGGTCATTTTATGTTCCCTTTCACCAATGAAAATACCAGAAATTAAAGTGTTTTGCCTTACTGCTTGGGCCAGCGGCTCAATAGCAATATCAAATAACAAGGGGCTGAGGGGGTCGCCCTGCCTATTCCCGCGGTGGAGGGGGAAATTGTCAGATCTCAACCCGTTAGTGAGAACCCTAATCCAATTCACAAAATTATCACCTAGGCCAAATTCTTCCAAAGCATAGAACAAATACGACCACTCGACCCGGTCGAATGCCTTCTCGGCGTCGAGAGACAGCACGAGGGCCGGGTCCTGACGGCTCTGGGTTAGTTGGATAATGTTAAGGAGCCTCCTCAGATTATCACAGGAGTTCCGGCTCTTAACAAAACCGGTTTGGTCCTCCTTGACAATATGGGGCAGCACCTTCTCTAAGCGTGAGGCTAGAATTTTGGATAGTAGTTTTTGGTCAGAGTTAAGTAGGGCTATTGGCCTGTATGAGGCACAGCTTTCGGGGCATTTTCCTTTTTTGAGGATGAGAGAAATGTTGGCCTCCCTGAGGAACTGAGGTAGCATACCATTTTCAAATGAATGATTGAGCATAGACAACAAAGGATCTAAAAGAATATCACTAAACTCCTTATAAAACTCACATCCAAATCCATCTGGCCCCGGGGCCTTACCGGATGGCATAGATTTCAAAGCAAGTAGCGCTTCCTCTCTAGTAATTGGAGCATTAAGTTGTAATTTTTGATCATCTGTAGCTTTGGGGAGTCTCAAATCTGCAAAAAACTGACGCATAAGGGTTAGAGCATTGTCAGGCTGTTCAGAACTATATAGGTTGGAATAAAAAGATGCAAAATGTTTATTAATGGTTCTAGTATCAAATGATCTAACACCATTAGGGTCAGCAATAGAGACTATATTTTGAGAATCTGCCCTCTTTTTGACAAGACTGGCAAGACATTTTCCCGGTTTGTCCCCAAACTCGTATAGTTTCTGCCTGGCTAATTTAAGGGACTGTTCAGAGTCCTGAATCAAAAAAGTATTCAATGCAGCACGTGCAGATAACAGTTCCTTGAGTAAATCAGGACTCGGGCTAGATTTGTGATTTTTCTCCAATTCAGTTAGTCGGGATTCGAGAAGTTTACGCTGCTCATTCTTCCCACGTCTTTTGGATGCGACAAAAGATATAACCAGTCCACGGGAGTATATTTTACACGTCTCCCAGAGGACAGAGGGATTGTCTGTGGATGGTGAGTTGATAGAGTAGAAAATCTTAAATTCTGAGGTAAAGTAGGAGATAAATTTGTCATCTTTGAGGAGATAAGGCTGAAATCTCCAGCGCCGTGATAGTGCCCTGTCCTCAGCGAGAGAATATACCAAATAAAGAGGGGCATGGTCTGATAACACGATGTTGCCTATGGAACATGATAAAGCAAGAGATATTTTTGATGAGGGGATGAAGATGTAGTAGTGGGGCGGATTAGCTCAATATTTTACACCAATCGTTCACTTTGTGATAAAAGCATGAAATTTGGTAGATGTGTTGGTGAATATGTTTCAAACAAATCTGGATATTGGGCCACCTCAAAAGCGCCCCCTAGTGGCCGTGGCAGGCATTTGTTATACGAATAAATCAATGATGAATAAAAACTGCCCTTTTAATAATACCAACTGGTGATGAATTGTATATTGTTGGAAAGCCTGATTAGTCACCTTTACAACGAGGTACAGCTTGTAAGGATCGTGCATTCATGGAATGAGCAACGGGGCTAAACGTGTGGGTAGCACCCCCCAAAAATGTGCATCCCCTGTGGGGCGGATTAGCTCAATAAATCACAAGAATTGTTTATTTTGTGATAGAAGCACACAATTTGGTGGATGTGTTGGTGGATTTGTTTCAAACAAATCTGTATCTTAGGCCATCGCAAATTCCAAGATGGCGGCCATTTTTCAAGATAGCCGACACCTTAGTGGAGCAATTGAATGATATAATGGTTTATTTGGTGATACAAGCATACAAATTGGCATGAGCAGTATCTGTGGGTCACTTGACAATAACCCACCCACAGTTACTTGAAATTCCAAGATGGCGGCCATTTTTCAAGATGGCCGACACCTTAGTGGAGCAATTAAATTATATAATGGTTTATTTGGTGATACAAGCATAAAAATTGGCATGAGCAGTCTCCATGGGTCACTTGACAATAAGCCACCCACAGTTACTTGGGTTGACAAAAAAACACTCCCACTCCCCCTGGATCCTCAAAAGATCAATTTTCTCATAGAAATGTATTGGAATTTAGATTATTCTGGAAAACAAGTTTTAAAACATCATAATACAGTTGTGTTGATTTGTTGATCATAGACAGATTAGACAAGAGTGAGTATCTGCACTACCAGGGCACACTGGTGATATATGACTGCTGTTAAACTCAGAGTGGGGTTCAATGTCAGCCAATTGTAAAATTAATCAAAGAAGAGACGACAACTCTCTGAGTAGTTTGAGTTAACCGGGTGGTGTACAGATCGTACAGGGTAAAAATGGCATTGGATGAACGATTGGACTAAGTGTAGGGTTAAGGCATGAACTTAGTTGTATCCCATACATCAAAGTGCTAATTAAAAGGTGGTAAAAGGATAAACCCTCGGCCTCTGCCTTTGAATTTGCTGCAGACATTTCAGAAGCCATCACAACAGTTGAGAAAACAAACAGCAGGACACCAAGATCATACTGGTTATAATACCATTGCAAGAAATGTTCCATTATTTCATAAAATAAATGCTCTGCCTATCTTACATAGTCCAACCCGACTAGATGAAGGTGATGGCATAGAAAGCACATTGACAAGAAACAGAGCAAAATATCATTCAAGCTGTAAACCTATTTTCAACAACACACAGCTGGAAAGGGCACAAAAGAGAGCATCTACTGCTGCTAAAGACACTAAAGATACCAAAGATATCCATGTCAAGAGGTCAAGAAGATCCCAGACTTCTTCTGAGGCTGGATATGTGTGGGGACAGGCATTGAAGAGACATCCACAAATGCCGAGCCCGTCCGACTGGGGATGGGTTAAACAGGACAAGGAGTGGAAAGTCTTCTGGACTCCACTTCCACCTATTGCAGAGAGTTGTTGGGAGTTGACAAAATGTGGGTGCACCAAGGCTTGTACTGGAAAGTGTAAGTGCTACAGATATGGACTCAGTTGCCCCTGCTAGAACTTATTTGCTTGTTTCTTTTGCCAGTGTTATTCCTTGTTGTCCTTTGTGTTTTTGTGTAGGCCTATGGCTCGGCTTCCCCTCGCCACATCGGCGCATTATGTTCTATTTTGTCACCAGCCTATTACTGTGACATGTTCAGTTTTTACTTTGTAACATTGCTTTCACATTTTCAGTTTAGTTCCCTAGTATAGTTTCAGATACTGTTCCGTGTCAGCCAGAGCTGCTGTTACCTCTGGATCTGTCATTATTGCCATTATTTCAGTATTAACCATTGCTCAATTATTATTTTGGAGCACTGTCCGTTCAGCACCACAGCTGTGTTTCCCCACCCCTGAGTATTTATTTGGCATGTTTAATGGCAGTAGTAATGGTTAGTTATGAAAAAAGTAATTTAAAAAAGTATTTAAAAAAGCCCTCATGGTAAGGGAGCCTGTGTACCTCGGTGAACCCGGAGACCTACGCCGGTGGGAGGGAACTCCTGTCAGGTTTTACCTTTACCTTATTTAACTTTATTACAGTCTAATAGAAAAGAACATTAACTTTGTATATAAATATATTAGTATGTAAATAAAATTTAATATTAGTAAATATTAAACTGAAAATGTGAAAGCAATGTTACAAAGTAAAAACTGAACATGTCACAGTAATAGGCTGGTGACAAAATAGAACATAATGCGCCGATGTGGCGAGGGGAAGCCGAGCCATAGGCCTACACTTGAAAACACAAAGGACAACAAGGAATAACACTGGCAAAAGAAACAAGCAAATAAGTTCTAGCAGGGGCAACTGAGTCCATATCTGTAGCACTTACACTTTCCAGTACAAGCCTTGGTGCACCCACATTTTGTCAACTCCCAACAACTCTCCGCAATAGGTGGAAGTGGAGTCCAGAAGACTTTCCACTCCTTGTCCTGTTTACCCATCCCCAGTCGGACGGGCTCGGCATTTGTGGATGTCTCTCTTCAATGCCTGTCCCCACTCATATCCAGCCTCATAAGAAGTCTGGGATCTTCTTGACCTCTTGACATGGATATCTTTGGTATCTTTAGTGTCTTTAGCAGCAGTAGATGCTCTCTTTTGGGCCCTTTCCAGCTGTGTGTTGTTGAACATAAGTTAACAGCTTGAATGATATTTTGCTCTGTTTCTTGTCAATGTGCTTTCTATGCCATCACCTTCATCTAGTCGGGTTGGACTACGTAAGATAGGCAGAGCATTTATTTTATGAAATAATGGAACATTTCTTGCAATGGTATTATAACCAGTATGATCTTGGTGTCCTGCTGTTTGTTTTCTCAACTGTTATGATGGCTTCTGCAATGTCTGCAGCAAAGGCAGAGGCTGAGGGTTTATCCTTTTACCACCTTTTAATAAGCACTTTGATGTATGGGATACAACTAAGTTCATGCCTTAACCCTACACTTAGTCCAATCGTTCATCCAATGCCATTTTTACCCTGTACGATCTGTACACCACCCGGTTAACTCAAACTACTCAGAGAGTTGTCGTCTCTTCTTTGACCAACTTTACAATTGGCTGACACTGAACCCCACTCTGAGTTTAACAGCAGTCATATATCACCAGTGTGTCCTGGTAGTGCAGATACTCACTCTTGTCTAATCTGTCTATGATCAACAAATCAACACAACTGTATTATGATGTTTAAAAACCATCTTGAAAAATGGCCGCCATCTTGGAATTTGCGATGGCCTAATATACAGATTTGTTTGAAACAGATCCACCAACACATCCACCAAATTGTGTGCTTCTATCACAAAATAAACAATTCTTGTGATTTATTGAGCTAATCCGCCCCACAGGGGATGCACATTTTTGGGGGGTGCTACCCACACGCTTAGCCCTGTTGCTCATTCCATGAATGCACTATCCTTACAAGCTGTACCTCGTTGTAAAGGTGACTAATCAGGCTTTCCAAAAATATACAATTCATCACCAGTTGGTATTATTAAAAGGGCAGTTTTTATTCATCATTGATTTATTTGTATAACAAATGCCTGCCACGGCCACTAGGGGGCGCTTTTGAGGTGGCCCAATATCCAGATTTATTTGAAACATATTCACCAACACATCTACCAAATTTCATGCTTTTATCACAAAGTGAACGATTGGTGTAAAATATTGAGCTAATCCGCCCCACTATATAGCTTTTATGTGGCGCTGAAAAAAAAGTGAACTCAGAATCAGTAGGGTTAAGCTGTCTCCATACATCAGAATATTCAATATCATGACATATATTAGCGAGCACCTTCGCTTGCTTAGAGGGGGGAGAAAAAGCAGATGGGAGTTTGTCAAGAGAGGGATCAAGGTGACAATTAAAATCTCCTCCCACAAAAGAATCCCCTGAAGCAAGTTCCATAAAAACTGCAAAGGTTTTGGTGAAAAAATCAGAGGAATAGGCTGGGGGACAGTATAGATTCATAAACGTTATCTCTTTTCCTGCGAGTATTTCTTTAAGAATTATATACCGGCCCTGGCAGTCTATAAGACAGTCAAGAGACCTGAACGCCAGATTTTTACTGATCAAAATAGCTACACCCCTACTGAAAGAAGAATATGAAGTAGCAAAGACCTGCCCCACCCAACTCCTTTGCAATTTAGCATTATCCTTATCCTCCAGGTGAGTCTCCGATAGATACATTTTCCTTTTTCAAAAATGATAATACTGCCGTCCTCTTGGCGGGTTTTTGGAGGCCACGGATGTTCCAAGAACAGATCTTGATATTATATAAATTAGACATGGCCTTAAGATACTATTATCAAATCCACAGGACAGTTACATTTAGCAGGGACAGAAAACGCCACACTGATAGCCCACATATAACTTATTGACATGTCAGGTCCTGAGCTGAACACATGAACTACATTGAACAAACACAAGAAATGTACAACAAAGAAAAACAAACTGAGGGTCTTTCCCCAAATAAACGGGGACTGTTCACCATACAAGCACCTTTCAAACTCACCAAGAGCGAACTGACAGCTGATGAATAGCGTGCAAAAAAAAAACAAAAAACTAAAAGAGTCCTCCCTCTCCCTGTGGGAGTGATAAAAATAAGGTGGAAACGCAATACTCATGTTACGAGCAGCCGTGCCACTCGGTTAAACAATGTTCAGAATGTTCATTAACAACCAGCATAAGTAGAAAAACTACGGCTGTTGCAGAGTGTCCCAAACCAGACAAACGAAGCTCCGTGCTCCGCAAGGGTGTCATCCGGGCAAGGATTCAATGAAAGCGCGCGCCTCCTCCGGCGTGGAAAATCTCTTTTTGGAGCTCCCGTGTGTCACCTGTAGAGTAGCCGGGAACAGCATAGCATACGGCATCCCTCGCTCTCGCAGCCGCTGTTTCACCGCATCGTATGCCTTGCGTTTCTTTATCACCGTCGAGGAGAAATAGCTGTAAAAAGAGACCCTGGCTCCATTGAAGATTAAGCCACCGTCCTGGCTCATCCGGCGCGCCGCTTCCATGACTCTCTGTTTGTCTCTGAACGCGTGAAATCGCAGCAACAGCGACCTGGGGCTCCTGTTCGGGTCTGGCTTAGGCGCTAGGGTGCGGTGGGCTCTCTCCAGCTTGATGCGGCCAGCTTTCGTGGTCATATTTAGGACGCGAGGTAGCCATGATTCTAAAAATTCCACCGGCTGCCCAGTCTCCGTATTCTCCGGCAGGCCGACGACTCGGATGTTGAGGCGCCGGCTGTAGTTCTCGGCCATGTCCAGACTCTCCGTGAGGGCGCTGACCTGCTTTTCCAGCTCCACGATCCTCGGCTCTTGTGTCGCGGCGGAGTTTTCAACTGCTAATAGCCTAGCCTCTGCTTCATCTAGCCGCTTGCTAGCGGCCTGGATCTCCGTGGCATTCTTGTAGATGGTCTTGGTCAGAGGGCTGAGTTTTTCATCAATAACTTGAATAATGTTGCGGGTCATTACACTCAGCTTTAGCAAGGGCAGGGTCAAGCCCCTCTGCGGCTTCAAATTCGGCCTGGTCGCCATTATGTGTGTCGCCGTCGGGCTCGGTCGGGACATCTTTTTTGTCTTTGTTTCCTCTGGTTCTTCCCATATTGTCGAAAGACTGTGGCCAAAAGTTTTCCAAGGACATAGCCTGTTGTGTTCATAAGAAAATTGCCGGTTGTTGTCAGGATAATGACAAAATTGGCACAGAGTGGGACGGAGCTCTGGCACAAGCGTCTGCTCAGCTCACCGCCATCATGTGACCCCTCCCAAGCCCTGGTTGTCCCACTCACCTATCCAAGCCCTGGCTGTCCTGCCATACCCGTCAGCCCACTCACCCATGCAAGCCCGGGCTGTCCCACCAGTGCTGACGGGACTGGCAGGACCGTCAGTGCTTGGAAGGGTTAACAGGCTTGCGGGACAGTAGGGGCTTGGACAGGTGAGAAGGCTGACAGGGCTAGCAGGACAGCCGCGGCTTGGACAGGTGAACAGGCTGATGGGACTAGCAGGACAGCTGAGGCATGGACTATGGAGTGGGTTGGCAGGAAAGTCAGGGCTTGGTTGGGTGAGCAGGCTGATGGGACTAGCAGGACAGCTGAGGCATGGACTATGGAGTGGGCTGGCAGGAAAGTCAGGGCTTGGTTGGGTGAGCAGGCTGATGGGACTAGCAGGACAGCTGAGGCTTGGACCAGGGAGAGGGCTGACAGGAAAGTCAGGGCTTGGTTGGGTGAGCAGGCTGATGGGACTAGCAGGACAGCTGAGGCATGGACTATGGAGTGGGCTGGCAGGAAAGTCAGGGCTTGGTTGGGTGAGCAGGCTGATGGGACTAGCAGGACAGCTGAGGCTTGGACCAGGGAGAGGGCTGACAGGAAAGTCAGGGCTTGGTTGGTTGAGCAGGCTGATGGGACTAGCTGGACAGCTGAGGTTTGGACCAGGGAGAGGGCTGACAGGAAAGTCAGGGCTTGGTTGGGTGAGCAGGCTGATGGGACTAGCAGGACAGCTGAGGCTTGGACCAGGGAGCGGGCTGGCAGGATAGCCAGGGCTTGGATGGGTGAGCAAGCTGCTTGATGCCTGAGAGTGTGCTCTCTCCTTGTGGCTTCTCCTGGTGTGCTTTGTTAAACTTTGTTAAATAAACTTTTTTGTACCTTCATATTTACCGCTGTCCAGAGTCTGCTTTGGGCTCCAGACTAACCCATATAATGTAATGTTAAGGTTCCCTTAAATGTCCTTAAATGTAATACATTTATAATGTGACATATATATATATAGCATTTACAAACACATTGCTTAAAAATAACAAGACTGTAGAATATGTTGCTACTTGATTAAAACTGGAGGTTAAACTTGTCTTGTTTAGTTTGTTCTGCTTAGAAGGAAGACGGTATAATGTAGTAGATGTTGATGGCAGTTAGGATTCCCCCGTAGTCACAGTAGTCAGAGCCTGGATTGCAGATGACAGTTAGGATTTCCCCAGTAATAAGTATACCTACAGTGGTGACTCCAATATGCCCCGGCTGTCCCGCCAGCCCACTCCATCTGAGCCTCAGCTGTCCTGCCAGTCCTGTCAGCCCATCCAATACCTGGTTATCCTGCCAGACAGTTCACCTGTCCAAACACCAGCTGTCCCGCCAGCCCATTCACCCCTCCAAATACCAGCTGTCCTGCCAGCCCACTCACCCATCTAAGCCCTGGCTGTCCTGCCAGCCCGCTCTGTCCAAGCCTCAGCTGATCTGCCCGTCTCATCAGACTGTACACCCATTTAGTCCCAGGTTGTCCTGTCAGCCCGTTCACCCGCCCAAGGCCTGGCTGTCCTGCTTGACCCGTCAGTTCATTCACCCACCTAAGTCCCAGATGTCCCACAAACCTGTTTACCGGTCCAAGTACTGTCTGTCCTGCCAGTCCTGTCAGCTTGCTCACCCGTCCAAGCCCTTGCCCCACCTGTCCCATCACCCATCCAAGCCCCGGTTGTCCTGCCAGCCCACTCATCCGTCCAAGCCCTGGCTGTCCTGCCTGATCTGTTCACCCATCCAAGTGCTGGCTGTCCTACAAGCTTGTTAACCCATCAAAGCACTTTATTGACAGTCCTGTAAGCCCGCTCACCCGTCCAAGCCCCAGTTGTCCTGCCAGCCCGTTCACCCCTCCAAATACCGGCTGTCCCGCCAGCCCACTCACCCGTCCAAACCCCTGCCCCGCCTGTCCCATCAGCCCGTTCACCCATCCAAGCCCCGGTTGTCACGTCAGCCCACTCACCCGTCCAAGCCCTGGCTGTCCTGCCTGACCCGTTAACCCCTCCAAGTGCCGGCTGTCCCACAAGCCTGTTAACCCACTGACCCGTCCAAGCCCCTGCCAACGATGTCCCATCAGCCCATTCACCCATCCAAGCCCTGGCTGTCTCACAAAGTCAGCCTGTCCCCTCTGGTTCAGTCCAGACCTTCATCCAATGCTGCTTCTGCACCTGGACCATCTTTTGCGCTGCTGGCCATTACTCCACCTCAGCCCGCTCACCCGTCCAAGCCCTGGTTGTCCCGCCAGCCCATTCACCCCTCCAAATACCAGCTGTCCTGCCAGCCCACTCACCCGTCTAAGCCCTGGCTGTCCTGCCAGCCCGCTCTGTCCAAGCCTCAGCTGATCTGCCCGTCTCGTCAGACTGTTCACCTATTTAGTCACGGGTTGTCCTGCCAGCCCGTTCACCCGCCCAAGGCCTGGCTGTCCTGCTTGACCCGTCAGTTCACTCACCCACCTAAGTCCCAGCTGTCTCACAAACCTGTTTACTGGTCCAAGTACTGTCTGTCCTGCCAGTCCTGTCAGCTTGCTCACCCGTCCAAGCCCCTGCCCCACCTGTCCCATCAGCCCATTCACCCATCCAAGCCCCGGTTGTCCTGCCAGCCCACTCATCCGTCCAAGCCCTGGCTGTCCTGCCTGATCTGTTCACCCATCCAAGTGCTGGCTGTCCCACAAGCTTGTTAACCCATCAAAGCACTTTCTTGACAGTCCTGTAAGCCCGCTCACCCGTCCAAGCCCCAGTTGTCCTGCCAGCCCGTTAACCCCTCCAAATACCGGCTGTCCCGCCAGCCCACTCACCCGTCCAAACCCCTGCCCCGTCTGTCCCATCAGCCCGTTCACCCATCCAAGCCCCGGTTGTCACGTCAGCCCACTCACCCGTCCAAGCCCTGGTTGTCCTGCCTGACCCGTTAACCCCTCCAAGTGCCGGCTGTCCCACAAGCCTGTTAACCCACTGACCCGTCCAAGCCCCTGCCAACGATGTCCCATCAGCCCATTCACCCATCCAAGCCCTGGCTGTCTCACAAAGTCAGCCTGTCCCCTCTGGTTCAGTCCAGACCTTCATCCAATGCTGCTTCTGCACCTGGACCATCTTTTGCGATGCTGGCCGTTACTCCACCTCAGCCCGCTCACCCGTCCAAGCCCTGGTTGTCCTGCCTGACCCGTTAACCCCTCCAAGTGCCGGCTGTCCCACAAGCCTGTTAACCCACTGACCCGTCCAAGCCCCTGCCAACGATGTCCCATCAGCCCATTCACCCATCCAAGCCCTGGCTGTCTCACAAAGTCAGCCTGTCCCCTCTGGTTCAGTCCAGACCTTCATCCAATGCTGCTTCTGCACCTGGACCATCTTTTGCGATGCTGGCCGTTACTCCACCTCAGCCCGCTCACCCGTCCAAGCCCTGGTTGTCCCGCCAGCCCATTCACCCCTCCAAATACCAGCTATCCTGCCAGCCCACTCACCCGTCTAAGCCCTGGCTGTCCTGCCAGCCCGCTCTGTCCAAGCCTCAGCTGATCTGCCCGCCTCGTCAGACTGTTCACCTATTTAGTCCCGGGTTGTCCTGCCAGCCCGTTCACCCGCCCAAGGCCTGGCTGTCCTGCTTGACCCGTCAGTTCACTCACCCACCTAAGTCCCAGCTGTCTCACAAACCTGTTTACCGGTCCAAGTACTGTCTGTCCTGCCAGTCCTGTCAGCCCGCTCACCCGTCCAAGCCCCTGCCCCGCCTGTCCCATCAGCCCATTCACCCATCCAAGCCCCGGTTGTCCTGCCAGCCCACTCATCTGTCCAAGCCCTGGCTGTCCTGCCTGATCCGTTCACCCATCCAAGTGCTGGCTGTCCCACAAGCTTGTTAACCCATCAAAGCACTTTCTTGACAGTCCCGTAAGCCCGCTCACCCGTCCAAGCCCCAGTTGTCCTGCCAGCCCGTTCATCTCTCCAAATACCGGCTGTCCTGCCAGCCCACTCACCCGTCCAAGCCCCTGCCCCGCCTATCCCATCAGCCCATTCACCCATCCAAGCCCCGGTTGTCACGTCAGCCCACTCACCCGTCCAAGCCCTGGCTGTCCTGCCTGACCCGTTAACCCCTCCAAGTGCCGGCTGTCCCACAAGCCTGTTAACCCACTCACCCATCCAAGCCCCTGCCAATGCTGTCCCATCAGCCCATTCACCCATCCAAGCCCTGGCTGTCTCATAAAGTCAGCCTGTCCCCTCTGGTTCAGTCCAGAACTTCACACAATGCTGCCTCTGTACCTGGACCATCTTTTGTGCTGCTGGCCGTTACTCCACCTCAGCTGGTTTACCAGTTCAAGCCCTGGTTGTCCCACTCTCCAATCCAAGCCCTGGCTGTCCTGCCAACCCCGTAAGCCCACTTACCCATCCAGCCCGGGCTGTCCCACCACTGGAGCCCATGGAGTAACAGCCAGCAGCCGAGTGAAAGCCAAAGGACAGTCTAAATTTGTGAGACAGCCAGGGCTTGGATGGGTGAACGGGCTGAAAGACACCCGGGGCAGGGGCTTGGACGGGTGAGCGGGCTGACAGGACTGGCAGGACAGTAAGGACAGTCGGTGATGGATGGGTTAACAGGCTTGCAGGACAGCAGGGGTTTGGACAGGTGAGAAGGCTGAAAGGGCTAGCAGGCCAGCTGCGGCTTGGACAGGTGAACAGGCTGATGGGATTAGCAGGACGGACTAGGGAGTGGGCTGGCAGGAAAGTCAGGGCTTGGTTGGGTGAGCAGGCTGATGGGACCAGCAGGACAGCTGAGGCTTGGACTTGGGAGCGGGCTGGCAGGAAAGTCAGGGCTTGGGTGAGCAGGCTGCCTAATGTCTGAGAACTTCCATGTGCTCTCTCCTTGTGGCTTTTTTGGTTTGCTTTGTTAAACGTTGTTAAATAAACCTTTTTGTACATTGATATTCACCGCTGTCCAGTGTCTGCTTTGGGCTAACCCATATAAAATATCATAACTATAAAATGATAGAATGAATAATATATTCATGAAATAGTAATGAAATGTAATACTATTTCATCATTGTATGCAATGTAGTAACAACCAATATTACAAACGGGTACTGGATGGGTAAACGGGCTGACAGGACTGGCAGGACAGCTGAGGCTTGGACGGAGCGGGCTGGCAGGACAGCCAGGGCTTGGACGGGTGAATGGGCTATTACTTATCTTTGTTGTCCTTAAATGGAAAACACATGATGAATTTACAAACACATTACTTAAAAATAAGAAGAACCTCGACTGTAGAATATGTTGTTAGGATTGAAACTGGAGGTTAAACTTGTCTTGTTCAGGTTGTTCTGCTTAGAAGGAAGGAGGTACAAGGTGATAGATGTTGCAGTAGGGCTTTAGCGGGCCAAGCGAGTCACAGAAGTCAGAGCCTGTATTGCAGATGGAAGTTAGGATTCCTCCAGTAATAAGTATACCTACAGTGGTGACTCCAGCATGCAAAGCTACCTTCAGTAGACTTTTAGCATATCGACGCCACAAACTTTTGGTCTGAGATTCACCAGCAGGTGCCTCCAGGAGACTCCTGTGCTCCTCAGGTGCTATCTCAAAGGAGCTGAATGAGCTCTGGCCACCTTGCTCCTCGAGTGCCATCTCAAAGGAGCTGATGGGGTTCTGGCCACCCTGCTCCTCAAGTGCCACTTCAAAGGAGCTCTGGCCACCCTGCTCCTCCAGTGCCACCTCAAAGGAGCTCTGGCCACCCTGCTCCTCAAGTGCAATCTCAAAGGAGCTCTGGTCACATTGCTCCTCAAGTGCCATATCAAAGGAGCTTTGGTCACATTGCTCCTCGAGTGCCATCTCAAAGAAGCTCTGGTCACACTGCTCCTCGAGTGCCATCTCAAAGGAGCTCTGGTCACATTGCTCCTTGAGTGCCATCTCAAAGGAGCTCTGGCCACCCTGCTCCTCAAGTGCCATTTCAAAGGAGCTCTGGTCATATTGCTCCTCGAGTGCCATGTCAAAGAAGCTGTGGTCACACTGCTCCTCGATTGCCATCTCAAAGGAGCTCTGGTCACACTGCTCCTCGAGTGCCATCTCAAAGGAGCTCTGGTCACATTGCTCCTCGAGTGCCATCTCAAAGGAGCTCTGGCCACCCTGCTCCTCAAGTGCCATCTCAAAGGAGCTCTGGTCATATAGTTGATGTTGAACTACCTCGTTTAGAAGTGCCTCCTCATAATCTTCCAGTGTTTGCCTCAACTCTATGATAGCTGCCTGTATTTGAGATTCAACATCGGTTAGCTTCAATATTACCCCATCTTTAGCCCTGTTGTCTTCCTGAACTTCTCTTAATTGACTCTGATGATTACACACTTCTGCCAACAGATGTTCAATAATTTCTTGTTTTTCCTCTTTCAGAGATTCAAGATGGGCCATATTGGTAATCAGCATCTGGTTCTTCTCAGCTATGATTTTCTGAACTTCTGTTCGCAGATTTTCATTCTCTACCTGTTTTTTTTCTGCCAGATATACAAGCAGGACCATCTTATCACTAAAGTACTTACACTGCTTGTTCAGAGAGTCCTCTCTTTCCTCATGATCCTGCACTAATGCCAACAGGTTGTTGATTTTTAGCTGCATTGTCTCTTTCAGGTTTTCATGTTGGGCCACCTTCTGTAATAGCTCATCTTTGTCTTGCGAATCATCAGCCATATTTTCATTATTCTTACCCAAAACCAAATTTTCTTCTTCAAGCTTACCTATGCAACTTTCCTTTGTGGCACTTTGCTCCTGTACTTCTAACTCTACTTGAAGGGCCCTTATTTCTGATTCCAGCAATTTTTCCTCCTCGTTTAGTTTTGCCAGATCATTTGTAACACACGTTTGCTGTGCATTCATTTCCCTTTCCTGCAGTGTTTGCTTCAGGTTTTTGTTCTCTATTTGCAAGGTTTCTGATTCTAGTGTCTTATTCTCCTTGCTTAGTTTTGCAAGCTCAGTGGTAATACTGTTATTATGCTCATGCAGAAAGATCTCCTTTTCCTGCAGTGATATCTTTAGATTATCATTCTCTATTTGCAAAGTCTCATACACACCTTTAAGCTGGGCCAACTCAGCAGTGAGACTTGCATTCTCCTTACTCAAACCTAACTTCTCATCTTCCAACTTACTGTCATTTTTCTCATGAACACAACCCCCCCCTACTTTTTCTAACTCTAAACGAAGCATCTCTATGTCTGTTTCTAGCATCTTTTTCTCCTCTATTTGTTTTGCCAGCTCATCTGTAACACTCATATTCTGCTGTTTCAGAAAGGTTTCCTTTCCATGCAGTTTTCTGTTCCATGAGTTTAAGATCTCATTCACACATTTAAGATCGGCAAGTTCAGCAGTCAGATTTTCATTCTCCTTACTCAAACCTAACTTCTCTTCTTCCAACTTACTTGTGTCATTTTTCTCATGAACACTCCCCCCCCTCACTTTTTCTAACTCTAAACAAAGCATCTCTTTGTCTGTTTCTAGCATCTTTTTCTCCTCTATTTGTTTAGCCAGCTCATCGGTAACGCTCATATTCTGCTGTTTCAGAAAGGCTTCATTACCCTGCATTTTTTCGACCCATGTATTTAAGATCTCATTCACACATTTAAGATCGGCAAGTTCAGCAGTCAGATTTTCATTCTCCTTACTCAAACCTAACTTCTCTTCTTCGAACTTACTTGTGTAATTTTTCTCATGAACACTCCCCACCCTCACTTTTTCTAACTCTAAACAAAGCATCTCTTTGTCTGTTTCTAGCATCTTTTTCTCCTCTATTTGTTTAGCCAGCTCATCGGTAACGCTCATATTCTGCTGTTTCAGAAAGGCTTCATTACCCTGCATTTTTTCGACCCATGTATTTAAGGTCTCATACTCACATTTAAGATTGGCAAGTTCAACAGTCAGATTTTCATTCTCCTTACTCAAACCTAACTTCTCTTCTTCCAACCTCCTTTTGTCATTTTCCTCCTGAACAATCCTCCCCCTCACTTCTTCTAACTCTAAGCAAAGCATCTCTTTGTCTGTTTCTAGCATCTTTTTCTCCTCTATTTGTTTAGCCAGCTCATCGGTAACGCTCATATTCTGCTGTTTCAGAAAGGCTTCATTACCCTGCATTTTTTCGACCCATGTATTTAAGGTCTCATACTCACATTTAAGATTGGCAAGTTCAACAGTCAGATTTTCATTCTCCTTACTCAAACCTAACTTCTCTTCTTCCAACCTCCTTTTGTCATTTTCCTCCTGAACAATCCTCCCCCTCACTTCTTCTAACTCTAAACAAAGCATCTCTTTGTCTGTTCCCAGTACCTGTTTCTCCTCTATTTGTTTAGCCAGCTCATCGGTAACGCTCATATTCTGCTGTTTCAGAAAGGCTTCATTACCCTGCATTTTTTCGACCCATGTATTTAAGGTCTCATACTCACATTTAAGATTGGCAAGTTCAACAGTCAGATTTTCATTCTCCTTACTCAAACCTAACTTCTCTTCTTCCAACCTCCTTTTGTCATTTTCCTCCTGAACAATCCTCCCCCTCACTTCTTCTAACTCTAAACAAAGCATCTCTTTGTCTGTTCCCAGTACCTGTTTCTCCTCTATTTGTTTAGCCAGCTCATCGGTAACGCTCATATTCTGCTGTTTCAGAAAGGCTTCATTACCCTGCATTTTTTCGACCCATGTATTTAAGGTCTCATACTCACATTTAAGATTGGCAAGTTCAGCAGTCAGATTTTCATTCTCCTTACTCAAACCTAACTTCTCTTCTTCCAACCTCCTTTTGTCATTTTCCTCCTGAACAATCCTCCCCCTCACTTCTTCTAACTCTAAACAAAGCATCTCTTTGTCTGTTCCCAGTATCTTTTTCTCCTCTATTTGTTTAGCCAGCTCATCAGTAACGCTCATATTGTGCTGTTTCAGAAAGGTGTCATTAGCCTGCAGTTTTTTGACCAATGTATTCAAGGTGTCATTCACACATTTAAGATTGGCAAGTTCAGCAGTCAGATTTTCATTCTCCTTACTCAAACCTAACTTCTCTTCTTCCAACTTACTTGTGTTATTTTTCTCCTTAACATGTTTTTCCTTCACCTCAACTAACTCTAACCGAAGCGCCCCTATTTCTGAATCTAGCATTTTATTCTCCTCGCTTTGTTTCGCAAGCTCAGAGGTAACACTCCTATTTTGCTCATGCAGAAAGTCTTTTGTTTCCTGCAGTGTTAGCTTCTGGCTTTCATTCTCAGTTTGCAATGTTTCATTCATACATTTAAGCTGGGCCACCTCAACAGTCAGATTTTTATTCTGATTACTCCAATTTAACTTCTCCTGTTCTAACTTACTTATGTATTTCTTCTCTCCAACACTTCTGTCCTTCACTTCTCTTAACTCCAACTCATACGCCCTAATTTTTGATTCCAGTAGCTCCAGCACCATGGCATTCTCAGCCTGGATGTTGGGTAGTTCCAGTATCTTCTTAACCAACTGTGAATTATTCTCCATCCACTGTGCATGGAGTCTACTTAGCTCTGTCTGGGAAAGCTCCTTCAGCTCATGAACCTGTCGTCGAAGCCCCCGTGACTCCTCTGACACATGGAGGTAAGCTGCCTTGTTCCTTGTCTGAGGTTGGCCCAACTCAGCAGTAACATTTTCAGATTTCTTACTACAACCTACCTTCTTCTCTTCCAGATTTCCTATGTCAGTGTCAAGCCTCCTGATAGTTTCAACTGATATTTCCATTATCTTTTCATCAACACCTTGTCTCAACAAGGGACCTTGAAACTCCTCTGAAATACTTCCTCTGAGGAGACGTTCTTCATCCATCTCTGGACAGTGCAGAGCAGATTTGAAATGATCTTGAGACATCCTCTCACACAGTAGTTTGCTGTTATTAAAAACAATACGCCTATATTCCAATTTTTCGAACCTGAAACTTGGAATCTGATATGGAGACAGCTCTATTCACTGATGTTGGTTTGAACTTGCGTGATGTCACAAATGACATCACGCAAGATCAAAGCAACATCAGGGAATAGAGCTATTCCTTGATGTTGGTGATGTCATTTGTGACATCATATGCAGTCTAAACGTGTCATTCGATAATATGACGTCATGGCATATGCACTGACGCTTGCGCAGTAGAATTGTTTTTTTAAGATGCTCATACGGGTCACACAGGCTTGACTTTTGCACTTTTTAGTTGACTAAAATGTTTTTTTTTAATTAAGAATACAAATTGTTTTGGGCCCTATTGGTAAATGAAAAGTTGGAATGTAAAGAAATTACAGTTTCATTTTTTTAAATAATTTTCTTGTCACAGCCACAGGGAGCCGCAGGTTGCCTACCTCTGGACTAGAATCTGTAAGGATTTGGAGTTTAAGAAATGACCCATGGAGGGCAGCAATACGCCTTTGCTGCATCTAGTCTACGGTAAATGTCATAATCAGAAGAAGAAGAAGAAGCGCCCTCCCCCCTTCCCCCAAGGAGCGATGAAGCTGCAGCGGTGACTCCGGGTGGCGGTAGGAGGAGACCGATTGTACCGTGTCTTCCGCATTTCCAACACCGTTTCCAATCCTGGTTGCACCGCACACAGCTAAGTTACCTCGGTGCACGCCTGTGTGCCCTCTCCCTCTTTTTTCCTGGTATAAGGAAAAATAAAACACTTATACACAATTCTGCTGCCATATCGGCTGCCCCACAATCTGTCCTATTAACACAGCAACATCCTGGAGTAGTCCACCGCATCATCCATGCATTGGAGTCCCGGGCCCCAGCGCACCGGCTCCGGCTCAAGCCATGTCGGCCAGGAATGCTGCGGCTGGCGGCGGTGACAGAGCGGGAGGCGAACCGGCAGGTAACAGAAACACTATTAAAGTTATTCACCAGTTTAAATGCTCACACGGGTGGCCCAGCGCATGTGCGGCAATGAGATTTACCAACAAAGAGTGAAGCGCAGTGGTGTGTTTATGATCATGTCTTACCGGTAGACCATAACTTTGCGCTATTCAAAACTAGGTCAGTAGATCAGTAGAGCAAACTCATCCTCTGCGCCATTTATGAAACACTACACGACATTTGTGCTATGGCCAGCGTATTGTGCAGAATATGACTAACGTTATCTCGACATCTCATCAATCATAGCGTTAATTACATTTATGTTTAGTGTTTGCCAACGTTACCCAAAAGACTGAACCAAGAAAATGTTAGCTTAGCATTGGTAGCATGGCCTGTTTAGCGGAGCAACGGCTTCAAATCAATAGTCTGTTAGACAATTTGTTCTGACAATTTAACGTAAGATATTTGACACATTATTAGACCATGCTTTCCGACTGAAATGGTGTCACGGTGTGTCAAGCTTTTTAGGCCTAACGCAAGTTAACGTTAGATAACTGTATGGTCGCTCGCACCAACGAACGTCCTATCGTTAATGTAACGTTTATGTATGTATGTGTGATTTTCATGGTGTTTTTACACAGGGACTGCACCTCTGTACATGTCCACAATCTACTCCGCTGCCATGTAAATCTAACTACTAAAATCAGTAAGTCAAAGACCAGTTTCATCTCACCTGTCAAAACAAGCACGAAGGTTGTAAACAGCAGGGTTCGTACGGCTGCTTGAAATTCTTGAAAATGCTTGAATTTTAATGTTGAATTTCAAGGTTGGAAAAGTGCTTTGATTTTGGATTAAGTGCTTGTAAATGCTTGAAATTCTTACTGTATTTCTCTTGCAATCTGACTATAGATAACCACATTTTGAATGGAATAATATATATAAACTGAATAGCCTGTAGCCTATCTGAAATGAAGACCGTCTCGCCTGCGTCTTCTTGTTTCTGAGATGTTTCTTGTTGCTCTACCCTGTATCTTCTTACTGAAGGGAGTTTTTGAAATTCATAGTGGATGTGAGAGGTCCTGAAGTAGGCCCATTTGTGAGGCTGATGATTTTTGTGAGCTCACTTTTGCTCCTAGCTCCTAGATTCCTTTACCAGTATGTTTTATGAGATTAGCAAACTACTTTTATTTGTTAAAAGTGTAATACCATTGCTGGTGGTATGGTTAAGTGAAATTATCCCTTTTAGGTATCAAAGTACTCATCTAAAACATGCCATTTACAACCGTTGAAAGGTACTGGAAAAGCTTGAAAATGGACCTTGAAAGTCCTTGAAAAGTCCTTGAATTTGACCACTGAAAGAGTGTACGAACCCTGAAACGGTGTCAGCAGTGTCACCGGTCTATCAGGACCTATTTGTTGTTGGTACAAAACAAAATGGCAAACGATTGTTGTTTGTTGTTATGGTGACAACATATGTCAGTGGGTCCTTAAAGTGGGTGATCAGACTGAGATGGAGACAGCCCTAGTTTTTTGTTTTTTTCCCCCCTATTGTCTATGTGTGTTGTTTCTATCTCTGTGTCTTTGCTTGGATATGAACATGAATGGCTGGTGGCAAGTTAGCATGTTAGCACTGCAACCCGCTTTCCTCCTAGTGAAAGAATCACCTAGCTAGAGGGAATGAGGCTGTGTGACCGAACCATCACTGAGTGTTCTGTTTAGCCCATTTTCTGTAACCAGTGTAGCAAGAAAGCTTGATGGATTCAGCATCACTAGTTCAAGAACACCCTTTAGGCTTGCCCTACACATGAAGGCAGTTCTTTCCTTTTGTCTGTCTCTTGTTGCTACTTGTTTGAAGCAAATAAACCCAACAGTCTTTAATTCCTCTTTAGCAGGGAGGCCATGGAAAAGCAACTCCACAAATGACACCTCTCCATGCTTCGTAGACTCCACTGCTGCAAAACATCACCTCAGTGAGTTTGCCAACTTGCAAACTCTATGCTCACAGTTCTTTTGAGTGGCTATGGTTCTTGTAATAATGGCTGTCACTCTGATCATTCTGCTATTTTGAATGCAAATTTATTTTCTATCCTTACTGTATTTGTATGGTTTTTGATAAATGCAGTTTATGATTAATGTAACCTGAGATAACCATCAATAAGCATATTTTAGACGTGCATATTGGATTCATAAATGGGTCTGTCCAGTTTTGAGATACTCCGCCCTGCCTGAATGTTTCATGTTTATTTAAGTGTTTGCCAATCAAGCTATTGTGTTGGCAACAGTCAAAGACTGTTGACGTCCTGGGCAGGTCCCAGGTGTTTGTGTGTGGGTGTATTATTTAATTTATCAATGTGAAGTAGGATGGCACTGGGTAGCTCATGAGTTTGACTGCACAGTTCACCATTGTTGCATAGATTTCAACACTTTGAATTAGGGCTATTGATGCAATTGAATAGTTTATTGTTTTTCTGTGGAATCACATTGTGATGAAACCACATATTGAAATATTGTAATACACAGTGTACGTTGTGTTATGTTGACCAGCACATACTTACGCTAAATTAAACAAAATCTGATGGGAAGTATTTATTGGCAGTTTCATTTGGAGCTTTTTTTGTTTGTTTGTTAATTTGTTTGTTTTTATGTGAGAGACTACATTACCACACAGTTTAATGCAATGAACAAACTGTACTCCCAGCTGGCAGCCTTCCAAGACCTGTGTGCCAGATTTTCTTAATTAATTCAGCTTTGTTTAACTCCATGTCTACACCCAATGATTCAGTTAATGGGAATACCCCAATTTGATTATTCCATATTTGTGTGCATGTATGTACAGAGTCAATGTATAGCTGGAAGTATTTTCTTTCCTCTATAATTTCACTTGAAGCTATTATGTTAATTTCGCACTAAAGCTCTTAAATGAGAACATACTTAGCACTTCTGATTTGTGAAGTATTTAATTTACAAAGGCGCATACAAAAAAAATAAGCTTTTCCGTGTGTTTTTTTTTTCATATTTATAAAAATGACTAGAAAACATGCTATATCCTGATATATATATATATATATATATATATATATATATATATATATATATTGTTATTGTTATTGTTATTGAAATATTAATGGGCCTATATTGGGTTAGAAGATTTTGGCAGCCCTACCTTGAGTAATATAATATACGTTATTTGAATTTTCTAACATGGAAAACCAATCTGCCTTTTTCCTGTGCTGCTACAACTGTGTGACAAAGTGAGTAGGCCACTCAGCACAGCTCGTGGGGTTATTTAGGTGCCACAGATGCTCATTCATGGATTGAGTGAATGAGCAAGTTAATGAACACGTGAGAACAGAAGAGTGGGATTATGGGACTTGGCAGAGGGATATCTAAATGGCCTGATGTCCAGTCATCTAGCTACCTTCACTGTGACCCTGTAATCCATCAGATCTTGACAGGGGGGGGCGGGATTAAAAATCAGGTTGTTGCTGATCTGTTAATGGCTATTTGGGTCACAAGGTCTGGGGAGCAGAGTTGAAAATAGGTGCAATGGGTATCAACCCCATTTGGTCTGCCTCGTGCCGTTCTCTGGAGTTCCTCTCCCACACATACACTGACAGTCTTCTGATGGCATGATTCAATCACAGTCAGACACATTTGACCAATATAGCAGATAGGCTGCATAGAGAGGTAGACGCTGATGATTTGTCTGTAGTCTCTGAACATCTCTACCACAACAGTTTGGGCTTTATTAATCTCTATTAGCACATGCATACACAATAGATACATCCATTAGAATAAATACATCTGTAGGTCGACAACAAATATTCAGGCATCTGCAGCATGCACGTTTCTGTTTAATCGTTGACTAGCACTGATGGGTTGCTTTAGCTGTGGTGAGATGTACGGATGAAAGGATTATTTGATTAATCTGTTAGACTTGAGGCTTTTGATTAAAGAATCATGGAGAGTAAGGTGTAAAGTTTCCATTACAGGTGAGATGGCAGCAGGTGATTTCACTGATTAACAGTCCTTCAGGGAAACAACCTGCTGTAGTGTTTGTCTGGCCTGATGCTTAAGTCTCCATGGCGCATGAGAAAAAGAGCATGGATTAGAAACAAAGCTAATTGTAGACCCCTTTACAGTAATAAATACTAAATTATTATGTTGGTTGCAATAAAATATGAGGATCTGGTTTTCCATTTTATATATTGTAAATGGGATACTCATGGATGTTTTAGCTGCTTTCAGAAAACCCGTGCATTGCCATAAGTATGTATTCATACATTACATGCCACACTACAATGTCTGCAACTCCATAATTCACTTACTTTTCATAAGGTACGCACACCATCCAGCACATACACATTGAACATTGATATTCACTGGAAACTATTTAAATATTATTGGAAAATCGAACCTTGTAGCACACTTTAAAACTCAGAAAGATAAGTAGGCTAAATAGACTTAAAGTTGAGATGAGTCAGGCATGGAAATCCAGAGCGAAGTGGAGCCTGCGGCTTAATTTGACTCAACACGGTAAACCTCACCCGGCCCGGACACGGAAAGGATTGACAGATTGATAGCTCTTTCTCAATTCTGTGGGTGGTGGTGCATGGCCGTTCCTAGTTGCTGGAGCAGAGCTCCCCTAAAAGGCGTCCTATGGGAAACCGTGCGATGCCGCAACACGTCCTACGTAAATAATGATATTTTGAAAAATGAATGAAAAAATCTTCAAAATCGAGGATGCACACCTTCGTGCCAAGCATGCACAAGCCACATACGAAATCTGAGGTCAGTCTGACTAACGGTCAGCGAGAAATGCACTAGACACACACACACACACACTCACACAGTTTATAGATGGATGGATAGCAAAGTGATATTGTCCCTGGTCACTTGTGATGTTTGTTTTAATGCTAATCAATTAATTAAAAAAATACATATATAACAATAAAGTTACCTGTTATTCAAATTCATATTAGAATGTACTGTCTCTAATTAAATACTCTATAAAAAGCTTCCAATTGCATCATATTATCGGCATAAATAAAGAGCCAATGTCAGTACCCACCAGGCCCTCAGAAGAGCGCTTGGCTTTGAAGCCAATTTTCATTGTGGCGAAATGGTGAAATTTATGGGTCCTTCACATGATGCTATTAGGCCCCCAAAACCTTGCATTACTAAAGAGATGTCTGTTAATCAGTGGATACATTTATATGAACATCACAACCCCCCAAAAATGACTCCTTTCGCAACCAGAATTTGATTAATTTGGTCCAAACACATTTGGAAAGTCTAGAAGAGCTGGTGAAATAATGTGTCAATAAACATTGATTGCTGTGGGTATAAATTTATTCTGTAAACATTATTTTTCACATTAGTATTGATAGTAACAATTCAAATGTTGTGATAAAGGTGTTGTGAGAAAAGCTGTACAAATCATGGAGAACGTACAATCTGAAAGATTTCTAGCATTAAATGCAGTAGTGCAAGTCCCCAGTCCCTATTACCAGTTAGAGATCATTGTGTGCTGTGTGTTTCAGAAGATCTGCTGGTTGATGAAAACCAAAGCGGTTCTGTGTCTTTGCCCATCCTGATGACCCCGTCCTCAGCTGTTGGCATGTCCTTGAGCATGGAGATGCCCCGGAAGCGCAAGGGTAGCATGGACAACCTGTAAGTGTTGTGATTGCTTTGATTTGGCCTGCATAAAATCTCTAAAATCCGGTGACCTAAATTGTTGCTAGTTGCTATTGAAAGTCATGATTTTCTTTCATAGGGATACAAAAACTGCTTCCATCCTTGACGCAGACATGGAAGATGACCAAAACGGGTACTGTGTGCTAATTAGGCCTTTCATTGCTGACCTATTTATTTTGTGCATTTGCATAATGTTTCCTGTCATGCATTCATATTAGGTTTTGTACATTGCAAATCATTACATTATTTTGCACAATATCTTTGTCTTATTGTTAAGCTCATGTAAAAGGTCTCGGTCTGTCTAAATGTCAATGTGTGTTTTTCTGCTCTATAGGTCAGATGATGACCAGCATCTCAAAATTAAATGCTTCAGGTAGGTTATATTTGACACCTGAACATTTCACAGATGCAGATACTATCTGAGGTGAAAGGAGAAGTCCTCTTTGAATCTTCTGAATTTTTTCTTATTTAATATGTCTGCAGGGAACCGCACAGCCAAATTGAGAAGAGGAGACGGGACAAAATGAACAATCTCATTGACAAACTATCAGCCATGATCCCTACTTGTAACCCCATGTCCCGTAAACTAGACAAACTCACTGTGCTCAGAATGGCTGTACAGCACCTCAAATCTCTCAAAGGTACCATGTTAAAAATAATCTACTCTGATTTTGTTATCACTGATGTATTCACTATATTTAGGTATAATTCTGGTTTATTGCTACATGGGTTTTATTTTACTAGATTATTGTTATTAGTCTCAAGTAGTTTTTTTTACATACAGCAGTTAGTTAGATTTTTTTCTAACCATGAAACATCCAATCTGGCAACAAATAAGTCACATTTTAGTTCATTGCATTTGCCATTGATCTAATTACTTAATGAGAATGTACATGGTTGTTCTTTGTAGATAAACTATAAAAGACCCTTTAAAGACCTATTTATGGCAGGTATTACATAGAGGATTAGCTTTGAGTTTAAAAAGTATGCAGCAACTCTGATTAAATCCAGGTTTGAATAAACTGTAATTAATCTTTTATCTGTTTTTTTTAGGTTCAGCAAGTTCTTTTTCTGAAGCCAGCTACAAACCTTCATTCCTTCCTGACGAAGAGCTCAAACACCTTGTCCTCAAGGTAAACGTACCCTTGACAAAGCCAACTATACTACAAGGCTAAAATTCTAGTGACAATGCCCCTGCTATGCTTTGGGTTCTGTTCAACCTAAAGTGAATACAGACAGATCATCAACATTCTCATATATGTGTTGAACTTTGAGTTTGAACCATTGTCTATGCTATAATCGATGCATTACATTTTCATGATAATTGAAATGCTTTTCTTCATTTAAAGACTATATTAAATACAATATAATATATAAATCTTTTGTTTTGACCGTGTCATCATATTTGCTCCGCCTATTTCCCCCCCATGTTTCTTTGTTGTGCAGGCTGCAGATGGGTTCCTGTTTGTAGTGGGCTGTGATCGTGGGAAAATAGTTTTTGTCTCAGAGTCCGTCACGAAGATTTTAAATTATAGTCGGGTAACGCTTTTACATTTGTTACTGTATCTGAAGCTTTTTTGTTCATGTAAAACCCCGAACACACCAGATGGGTTGTGTTGTCTTGGCACTTGTGGTGATGGACTAGAACCAACCAATGTGTGTGTGGGGGCTGTTAGCACCATATTTGACATTGTGTGGACAGATTTCAGAGTGCAAAATTGATGCTCATATTTTTATCACGGCATTAAAAAAAGCACATCTTTATATAAATGACTGTGAATTAAATCTAGTTATCTAGTGAAAAATGAAATGTATTGTAGTTTTTCAGTTGCTTCTGCAGATTGTAATCAAATTGTAGTGTCACTAACAGTTCATTTAAAATCCTGATTTTATAAAAATTACAATTCATTACAGTCATTGGGAGTTGGAGCACAGCATAATGTAAATATATCATTTTTGCTTACTTCACGAAAAGGACATTCATATGGTGTCCTTAAAGCTGTTGCTTTTTCTGCCTCGTGCTTACTGAAATCTAAATCTGCTCCATCTCTGCCCCACACAGTATCTGGTGTGCTCTGGGGTCAACAGTCCACAATCATTTTAATTTGCTATTTGTCAGCAGGAACTGTCTTAGATGCAGAATGGTTTTTACATTTCTTTTTATCAGCATGGGAACTGCTTTTAGCTCAGTTTGATAAGCTTTTTGTTTTCATACAGACGGAGCTGATTGGACAAAGCCTGTTTGACTACATACACCCAAAGGACATGGGAAAAGTGAAGGAGCAGCTGTCAGCTTCTGAATTATACCCTCGTGAACGGCTAATAGATGCTAAAAGTAAAGCTTTGTTTGTGTGTGCGTGCGTGTGTGTGTGTGTGTGTGTGCGTGTGTGCGTGCGTGCGTGCGTGCGCGTGTGTGCGCGTGTGTGTGAGAGACACTGGCCAAGAAAGCAACATAAAACATGACAAGTTACAACATTTAAAACACAGTTAACAGCCATCACATCATCAATGAAAGAGCCTCAAGTAGAGACTCATACAGAGCAGTCACACCGACCAAGGGAAATTATTTCTTTATCCTTTAGAATCGATTTAAATTCTCCAATTGTGATCAACTCAGACAATTTCAATTCTTTTTGCAGAGTGGTCCATGATAAAGTGGCGGCGTAACTAAAAGCTTTCTTACCTAATTCAGTTCTCACTCTTGGTACCAGCATCTGTACAATATTTTGTGAGCGTAGACCATGTTTGGTTTGGTTTCGACACATGTATGCACACAGGTAAGAGGGAAGCAGTCCAAGAATACATTTATAGATAAAAACTAACCAATGAGACTGCCTGCGAACATGTAAAGATGGCATTTCAGCCGTGGCATACAGAGTACAATGATGTGTGCGATTTCCCAAGCCAGTAATGAAACTCAGAGCACAATGATCAACACAGTCCAACTTCTTAAGGCTCTAAGTTGTTGCTTTCATGAAAAGCAGATCACCATAATCCAGTAGAAGCAAAAAAGTTGCATTAATCAAATATTTCCTTGTCAGATAGGAGAAACACGACTTGTTTCTAAAGAAGAATCCTAATTTTAGTTTTAGTTTTGTCACAAGGCTTTCAATTCAGCTTCTGACCAATAGCGATCCCTAAATATTTGTAAGCCGTGACCCTTTCAATTTCATCACCATGTCCCGTTGTTATACTTGGCAAATTGGGTGTCAAGTCTTTACCATTTGAAAAGATCATAAATTTAGATTTCTCCGCATTCAATACCAATCTAAGTTCAGCTAGATGGGCCAATTGAACCAATCAAAAGCAGATTGCAGGTATTGAAGGGTCTGAACTAGTGAAGAGGATGGACAATAAATGACTGTATCATCTGCATAGAAATGAAACGAGGCATTTGATACATTATCACAAACATTAACGTACAATGAGAACAAAAGAGGACCCAGGATCGAGCCATGGGGCACACCTTTTGTCACAGGGAGGAAGGCAGACGAAGAGCCAGAAACCTGGACAGATTGTGTTCTCGACAATAAATAATTGGAATACCAACCAACAGCATGTTCAGAAAGACCAATATTAAAAAAGTTTGTTTGCCAAGACGTTATGGTCTACTGTATCAAAAGGCTTTTGATAAATCAATAAAAAGGGCTGCACAATATTTTTTGCAACCCAGTGCCTGGATACAATCACTTTTAAAGCTGCAGACTATGTACTGTGCCGTTTTCTAAAACCTGATTGATGTTGCGATAAAATACTGTTTGTGTCTAAAAACTCTTTAAGTTGCTCACTTACCAATTTCTCATTTTTTTTTTACTAAAACACATAATTTAGGGATTGGCCTATAATTATTAAGAACGATGGGGTCACCTCCTTTCAGCAAAGGAAAAACAAAGGCAGATTTCCAAATAATAGGGATCTCATTATTGGAGAGGGTAAGATTAAAAATATGAGTCAGTGGGTCTGCAATAAAATCTGCAGTAATCCTGAGGAAATGCGGGTCTTTCATATCAGGACCAGCAGATTTGGAAGGATCCAGTTGCTTTAAAGCTCTGTGGACTTCCACCACAGTCAGAGGGATAAAATTAAATTACAATAAACATTTAACACATTGTCATGTCTCCAGCCGGTCTGCAGGTACAGGCTGACCTTCCTGTTGGTGCAGCACGGCTGTGTTCAGGCGCACGCCGCTCATTCTTCTGCCGCATGAAATACAACAAAATTTCTGTCAAAGTAGAGGAGAAGGAATTCCAAGCCAGCACCTCCAAAAAAAAAGGTTGGGGAAAGTAAATCACTTTTGTCCATTCAGGGTTTGAATCTATTTGGTATCATGTTTAACAGCTAAAAAAATCAGGAATCCATTCACATGAAGTCTTTATGTAGACTTAGTCAGACTTTAAACACCCCTCGTACTGTACATTTTGATTTGTGTCTGCATGTGCCTGCAGAGACCCAGAAGTACTGCACAGTTCACTGTACAGGCTACATGCGCAGCTGGCCGACCAGTCAGTTGGGAGCAGATGGGGAAGGTGAGGCAGACAAGCAAGACTGCTCCCACTTCAGCTGCCTGGTGGCAGTGGGACGCGTGCACTCCCACTCATCTCCCCAGGTTAATGGAGAGGTCCGAGTTAAACCCACAGAGTTTGTCACACGCTACGCCATGGATGGAAAATTCACCTTTGTCGATCAAAGGTAGAACTGAATCTGAATTAAGGGGTGGTAGAGGGTCTGTACAATCATTGAAACATTTCAAATATCCTCCATTGATATGTCTAATATCTTTGATACAGATGAAAAGAGAAGACATATTTACAACATATATGCAGTATTTATATACAGTGTTCACACTAACATGGTAGACTTGTTTGATTTTTTTCCTCCTTTCCTCCCACAGAGCAACGACCATTCTTGGTTACCTTCCCCAAGAATTGCTTGGGACATCGTGCTATGAGTACTTCCATCAAGACGACTTACCACATTTAGCAGACAGACATCGAAAAGGTACATTTTCAGTGACCTCACACTGTTTCTTCTAATTCTCTTGGATCCTTTATTAATTATGTAGGCCTATTTAGAGCAAAACTCATCCTCACTGTTTTTCTTCCACAGTGCTGCGGAGTAAAGAAAAAATAGAGACAAACTGCTATAAGTTCAAAACAAAATATGGGTCTTTCGTCACTCTGCAAAGTCAGTGGTTTAGTTTTGTAAATCCATGGACCAAAGAAGTAGAATACATAGTGTCAACTAACACGGTTATATCGTGAGTACATGTTTCAGTCCCTTGTATACATTACCTAGATCATTTTGTTCTGAGATAGATAAGCAGTATATTAACCAGTTTTCTCATCCTGTGACAAGGTATGATCACAGTCGCACTAGTCGGTCGGGAAACAAGTCCGAACAGTCGAGCAATTCCAAGACTTCTGAAGGTCAGTCAGTCTCTAAAGATATTATCTCTGGTACCGTGTGATAATTGAAAAGACAGATTGGGTAGCCATTGCACACTGTAAAGCATGTTATCCTTCACTTCCCTTCACTTTTCTGTTAGAAGATGGCAAGAAGTCCCTCCCTGTTATACCAGGCATCTCCACCACACCTGGAGCTATGATTTATGCTGGAAGCATAGGGACCCAGATCGCAAATGAGCTGCTGGATTTTAACAGGTGTGGCCTCACAATAGAACAAGCTTTATACCTTTTATAACAGTGACAGGGATAAATGAACCTGATGGTTGAGTGCAAAGACTGGATTCAGTCTTTCTTGTTTAACTACTATTGCTGTGCTTATCAGTTGTTATGGACTTTACAGTTTTAAGTTGTTCTGTATGATTTTAGGATGAACTCATCACCCTCCAGTGGTAGCGTCAGCCCGTTCAGTCTACCACAGGATAAGTGTCCGCAAACTCACAATCAAATCGGCAACAATGTAAGTTGGTGTACCTTCATATCTTTGATCATTTGTACCTCTGTCCCAGTAATGAATTAAAGGGGTGGAAATGCTTTCCTATACACAAACCTGCATGAGGCTTTTCCGACTAGCCCAGCCCAACGAAGAAGCAAAAAAATAAATAAAAGGGCACAAGCACACAGAAAGTTTCCTATAGCATGAAGGGCAGCCTACAACACTGCACTGCATCCTTTCATTTTTTAGGCATCTGTAGAGGGCCACTCTCATGAGTTTACCAGTCACTAAGTATAATTCATGAAAATACTTTAATTGTCCATAACTGTCCTTAACTTTCCATAATTTAATTAACCATGAATACTGACAGGGATGATGACCAACATTAGTGTATTTTTTACATAGTAAGTAAAAATAAAATAACTCATATTACATATGAAGTTATTTAGTCAAACAACTTATTGAAATTACACCAAATCAGATTTTAATTATAATGAATTTTTATATCAATTTGCAAGGGATTTGCAAAAGATATGAACACCTCTCTACTGATGTATACAGCTGTTCATCCAGAAATGCTGATAATTTTTTTCTCATAATTAAACCATGCAAAATATTTTCAGAGTAGAGAAACAGTGACTTTCATCATATCTGACTTATTTTTGCAACCAGTGGAATTGCACCATGCTGGCCATTAGAAAAAAAACGCTTTAAGGTTCACTTAAAGGCATCACTTTTCTAGCCCAGAGGTTCCAGCAGAATGTACTAGAAATGTATCTTACATTTTTTTTCAAAAGGTCCAAAGGCATAATATAGGCTTCGCAGATTTGATTCTTTCCTCTTTTTCCCCTCATGATTAAACTGTTGTCATTTTACTGCTAGGGCTATAATTTGCTCCTCCTTTGGTCTTTAGGTGCCAAATGGAGAGGCAACTGACATGGAGATTCCAGGAAAATCCAGTTCAGAGGATGAGCCCCAAGGAGCTGCATTTTCAGGAGAATCACTCATGGGTACTCTTTCTGATCCTTTTGATAAGCTTATTTATAAACTATAAACTCTTATAAATCTGATAACTTGTATTTTTCTCACCTCAGGGGATAATTCCCAGCTGGATTTGGACAGTGTGGTTGGACCGGGCCTTAGTAGTCTTAGCAATGATGAAGCAGCCATGGCAGTGATCATGAGCCTCCTGGAGACAGACACAAACTTGGACGAGGCTGTGGACTTTGAAGAGATGCACTGGTCTTTGTAGGATCTGCTCTTATAGTGTGATAACACTGAAAAAACACTTGGACCGTGATTTTTGTGATGAAAACTGCTTGAATGCTTACTCAGAGACAGCATTCCTTTTTGTTAAAATACTTTTTTTATTTATAAGTTACCCTTTTCCACATAGGCTGTGTAGTAGTTGTGTGGCTGCTCTAACAGGGAGCAGGAGTGACGACAATAGGGGACACCTGCTTTCCCTCTTCAGAAGGAGGATGTGCCCCTAAAGCCTTACAGCGGTCTGCCTGCCCTGAAACGCTGTTCCTAACTGCTTTCTTCACATCTACTGTCCTCCTCTGTCTAACTGAAGAGGCCTGACAACGTTGAAGAACCCTTGGACACGATGACAGTGACATGATGTACATCATGATGGCTCGATATTTTCTCCTCCACCTCCATTTGAACAAAGGTTGGGAGTGACAATGCAAAAAAAAAATTGCACTGAATTGATTTCATGTTTTTTAACGGTTGTGATTTGATTAGGTACTGTACGTTTAATTAAAATTCAAGGAAGACACCTTGACACCTGGCCCATCTCTGTGACCCCCTCAGGATCCAAGCCGTAGGTAGCCAGTGTACCACGGCAGACCACACTTCCATAACCTCTAACTTTGAGAGTCACCTCTCGGTGTGCCGCTCAGAGATTTTCTCTTGTCAGTATCTGAACATTTTCCATGGAAACAGCCCAGCAACCTCCTCTCTTGTGCAATGACTTGGACATACTGTATATGTTGGTAAGATTGCAAACACCATGTCTTCAAGCCATATCTGTCTTAAAGGGATAGCTCGCGTAGGAAGAATATTTTCATTGTTTAATATCTACCCTTCTATAGACCCTTAGCCCTCAATTTGATTTGCCCAATTTAACATTTCGTAACAGAAATTATCTATAAGCATGACATTTCTGCTACATGCAAAGGGAAACACCTCATTTCAGGTGCTTAAATGAAAGTTTGGTAGCAGAAAACCCATTTCTGTGTCATGTTGATCTGAGTCTGACAGTAGAAGTGATAAATCAGGCTGTGATGGAAAAGGAGCTGCCCTCCAGTTTAAGGTTTAACATACTTGCTGACATTAATACAGAGTCTGCACTTCATTCACTTTGCAATATAATCTTGCAAGTAAGCCATATACTCTTAAGCACTGACAGCCTTTCACAAGACATATTATTGTGCTTGTCAGTTGTTTTGTAATGTAGAGCTTTCGTTCCATAAAATTGAAATTTAAAGGTAATGTTCCCTTCTCTCTCCATGTAATTGTCACTCCCACATTGTGTATGACTCAAAAACCTCACAAGGCATAAGACTATACTGCTGACTATTAATATCCCATCTGTTGTTGAAAGCGATCGTATGATGATCTATAGCACTGATTACCTGTTGGAATTTTGATTATTATTTGATATTAAATAAAAAATCATAAAAAAAACTCACAGGATAAGACCATGGACCTGAACACTAATTTCACAGGGACTTCCTTCTCTGCTAAACGGCCGCATCCTGCATTACAAAAGTAAAAACAATGGCCAAGTGTCACTGAATTTGTCAACAAAAGAATCCTAAGTATGTATGATTGAACAACAAGAAATACATAATACAGAGAACTTTATTGAAAATTCTAATTTCTGATGCAACACAGAAATGTGCTGCCCACTTCTCCTAAGCATGGTGTGTTCACTGGTGTGTCAAAAGGATGGGTTAAATGCAGAGTTTGAATTTCCCCATTGTGGGACTAATAAGGGAATCTTAATCTTGACATTCAGAGGACATAATCTGCTTCTTGCTGTTTTTGCCTTCACTATTTGGGTTAATTGTAATTATTAGTTGTTCTGTCCTATTATTGTTTTGCATTGGATATGATATGAAACATCCATAAAATGTGTCATTTAATCAGGGGTCGTCAGTATATTCAATGAAAAAGATTGGAAACCACTGATCTGTTTGTTAGTGGTTGCTGCTGAGAATCATGTGGCTGTCAGATGACCTTTTGGGTTGATGTAAGATTAAAAAATGTAGTTACCCAAGCATGTAAAATTATTGTCACTCTGATATTTCAAAAGATCGGCAGTAAAGGCCTTTCTGATGCCAAATAAACAGACATTCTATTTTTACATACAGATTTTAGAAAATTACGGTTTTGGCTTGTTTAAAAAGTGTAAGCACTTTCATATACTACCCTGTTATGAAAAGAAAAGTCGAAAGAACTGAAACCCAGCAATGTTTTCAGTTGCCACATTGATTTTATGACTATGTTACATTTATTACATTTCTTTTACCTGAATAATTTTGAATGTCGTACATTACTGGAGTCTCAGTGAAAAGAGCAAAGTCTGTGTGTGTTGGCTTGAAGTTTCTGTGAAGTGTTTGGACTGTGTATCTGAATCTTACCCTATGTCATTATTAGTACCTGAACCAGTCAGTCAAATATACTGCCCAAATATAAAATATATAGAACTGTGTAGCTTTTATACCATAATACCATTATAGTCATCTCATGAGGACTGTTAAGTATTTTCCAATAAGAACACTTGAAACGGTTGTTGTGAATTAAGAAGAATACTGTTTTTTCTCTCTGATGCTTGAATTACGAGAAGCCAGTGGATGGAGCAGCTGAACTCAAAAGGACCCTCCTGCCTGTGTCCGAAGTGCCTTTGGGACATATCTGCTCGGACATTCAATAAACCTGTGTTACAAATGGAGAACGCCTCACACCTGGCAACCTCTGCAGACTGAAAGGAGGGATAAAATGTATCATTGGATTATCTTGACGCATACAGTGCACATCGTGAACGAAGCAGAAGCTTGTTCACAGATAAAACAGGAGTTGTACATGTTGGCTTCAGCACTCACTACCTAACCAAACAAGCAGAGCTACAGAGTCATGCCATAGACACAGGCTGGTCTTTTGTTAAAGGCAACTAGTCCATTTTTTTTTTTTTTTTTTAGGGTTCCTGTCCTTGTTCAGTCATTGCACTGTTGTAGTTGTAATTTTCCCACGAAAACTAAAACTTTGCTCCCACTTCAGCTGATTTGGTCGTAACAGTGATGAGAGGTCACATGTTTTTGCTTCTGTCTATGTTTGAAATAAAACAGATTTTGTATACTAGGGAACATTATGTTTTGAATTTATGCTCTGTGTTGAGTTGCATGCAGTTTTTTTTTTTTTTATAATTTATTGTTAGTTTTTGTCATGGTTTTCATCTTTTGACTCAGCACAGCAGGAAGGACAGTAACTTGGTTTATATGGGCTGTTGGGAGCTCGTTACTGCCAGCATTGTACCACTACCTGCCATTTCATACAGTCATTTTTGTTTTTCGATTTGTCTCCATTGGAAGCACTTACTGTATTTGTCTATTGCTGCTACAATCTACATGTCTGTGCAGTCTTTCCAGGTTGTCAGGTTGTTAAATAAATATTAGTTTACTAAACCCTCAACAATAACTTTGGGGCATATTTTATATATATTCAGGTGCATCTCATTAATTTCAATATCATAGAAAAGTTTATATCAGTAATTCAATTAAAAATGTGGAAATAACACATTACATACACAGAATGAAACATTTCATGTCTTAATGTATATAATTTCTTCTCATTATAATGATTATGACTTACAATTATTGAAGACCTAAATTTCAGTGTCTCAAAAAATTTGAATATTACAAAAGACCAATTTTAAAAAGTATGTTTAATATGGAAATGTTGGCCTCTGAAAAGTATCTCCATCTATATGCACTCAATACTTGGTTGGGGCTCTTTGACTTGAATTTCCATGATATTCTAATGTATTGCAATGCACCTGTATATACATAGCACACGTTACAGCCACACTGAATCAAATGTTTCATGAAGCTCTTGCCACTTTTCATTCAGCAGTTTTCTGTCTATAGCAGTAAGTAAGTATAGCTGCAAGTAATTCCTTTTGCCCTCTACTGAACCTACTCACAACCTTCTTTTTTGTCCCCCACTTTGATGAGATTAGCTTTGAGTAATTTGTCAAATGTGATAAAGCAGTGGTTGTTGCAATTAAGAAAGCACTGCATAATCTGGGATTTGTTGTGTATATAAAGTCAGTGGTGCATCCCGAGCTGTTGCTCCTTTACAGAATGGGCCAAGCCGCTACCCTGCCTTGCCGGAGAGGGGGGTCTTATGTTACTGAGCTGTACGAATGGTTCAGGTAAGAGTTTCATTTGGCTTTTAAACTTTCAGCAAAGAAATTGTTCTATAATTTCATGAATTATCTGTATTTAGATATAAGCCTCTGAGTGTGGATCTTTAAGGATCCTGTCTGAGCTGTGAAAAGTTTGAACACAAAGCTGCAACATAGATTCATCTTAAACTTGCAGATTTTGCCAGGTAGCTCCATTAGGGAAAGCAGTAAAAACTTAAGTATTAAAAGACTACAATAATATAACAAACATAAGAACTATATAATACATTTAAGGGATATGGAATATAATAAAATATTAGCAATCAGGTAAAGAACTCAAGCTAAATGGTGGCACATTAAGTTGGGATAAAATATTTTTTAACCTCTTTCCATTAAATGATTGTGACATTGTGTTTAATTCTTTACATATAAAGTGTAAATCTTCTCAAAACTTTTATTTTTTATTTTTTCAAAAAATTCAATTTCTTCCAAACTACAATTAACAGAGGATTGTGTCTTAAAAAAAAATAATTTCAACTTTATGGGCGACTATTTATATACACATTTATATAATTTTAATTCATACTCTGAGGCAGTATTTGGCCTAATTGTCTTAGCACTCAGGTCCCAGGGTGTAAACAAGCTTTCAAACACGTGTAATCTCCACAGAGAGGGGTAGGTTGACCTTAATTCTCTTAATTCTTAATTGAAAAGACACGTTTCTAGAGCTAAACTTCTGACCCTTAAACCAAACTGTCTCCATATGTTTTCTTGTGTATTATAACAACTGACATTGTCATTCTATCTTTATTCAACAAATGTGTTATTTGTTTGTTTTTTTTGTGATAGAAAGTTTATTAATGAATGTCCAAGTGGGCTGATCACTCTACATGAGTTTCAAAGGCATTTCTGCAGTGGAACAGTGGGCAGTGAGTCAGCTGAGTATGCAGAACAAATATTCCGCACATTGGACAATAATGGGGTAAGAAAACCATGAATTACTTTTTTTAATGCAAAAATAAAACAGTTGTGACTTTACAGGAACAACAATGACAGGAATATGGAAAAAAATACCCGTGGACGGATCAAGGTGGAATATAAAAGTTGATAAGATGAGATAAAATAATACATACATACATACATACATACATACATACATACATACATACATACATACATACATATATTTTTTTTAAAAGCAAGTTATCAATCTGGAAACAAACGCACATAAACAAGATAACATCAACTAAAAATGTATTTTAAAAAATCTTAGGTAAATCATTATAATAATAATAACATCTTGCTTCTTACTTAAACTATTAAATATGGCATGTGTCTTATGTGTATGATTGTGCATATGTGTTTGTGTAAGAGAGAATAAATAAATCAAATAATAAAAAAGGAAAAGAAACAAATACATTTTTGAAAAAGTGTTTGATATTTAGAAGTATCAGCTGTAACCGTGTGTAACTGTGACTTTACCCTGTGTATCTGAAGAGTCCTGAGGGAAAACTTTTCCTACAGCCTTAAGAGGAAAATAATAAATGCTCTGCTATTATAATAATGCATCATAAAGTTACAAAAATGATGAGCAAACAAAGATGTTAATGAGAAAGCTTCTCTTCAGGACGGGGTGGTTGATTTCAGGGAGTACGTCATGGCCATCAGCATGCTTATTGAAGGTTCGGCTGTGGAGAAGCTGCGCTGGTCGTTTAAACTCTATGACAAAGATGGAGACGGAGCCATTGCAAGGGAGGAAATGCTGGAGATTATGCAGGTGTGTGTGTTTGCGTGTGTCTGTGTGTGTGTGTGTGTGTGTGTGTGTGTGTGCTTTTCTGTGTCTGAACTCTATCTCTTACTGTACTTATCATGAGATGATGCCACAGATGCTGCGTCTTTAAGTCCAGCTGGTGTGTGTGTGTGTGTGTGTGTGTGTGTGTGTGTGTGTGTGTGTATGTGTGTGTGTGTGTGTGTGTGTGTGTGTGTGTGTTTCCATTTGTTCACAGGCTGTGTATAAGATGAGTGTAGCAGCTGCTTTAACGAAACCCAACCCACTTACAGCTGAAGAATGTACAAACAGGATATTCGTGCGATTAGATAAAGACAATAACGGTGAGGACGTGATTTTCTGTTTTCTGCTTGAAATCTTGTTGTAGTGTAATTTCAACACATAACTGAATTTACAAATAGGTTAACTCGCCCTCAAGGTGATAGGGCACTTTGTGTGTTCGTGGCTATATTTCTATAGATAAAGGTAAATGTACCTATAAAATACCAAGTATATTATATGGTATTTACACTGTAAAACCATAGTGAGAAAAAACTCTGAATAAAGAACCTACATTGGCTTCTAATCTGTTCACAACCCAATTATGTTCAAACCACAAAATATATATATTTTAATGGTGGATTTCCTCTCTAAGTACAATCACAAATCATTAGAAAAAAAATAAGAATAAAAAAAAAAAAAGTCAAATCCTTGACAAAAACACAAGTTTATTCTTTTTTTGTTAATGGTTCACTCATGAATAAAGTGTTGCTTTAAAACTTATTGTTTTGACGGGGGGGGGGGGGGGGGGCATAGCCTACTAAAAAGTAGGCTATGTTCGAAGTCTTCTGAGTTGTACAATTTGAATCTTTAGGATGTACTATCAGCTGATTGTATAATTAGAAAAATCCAATCAAAACAGGCAGAATAAATCAAAACAGTATTTCCAAATTCACTTTACTTTTCTAATTCCCAATTTCCTTTCCTGTAACTTTTCTTAAAATTATATTTTGGCATTATATCTCATGTTGGCTTTAAACACAAGTTATACACAAATGACGAACTTGTGTACAATATCACTAATAAATGTAAAGGTTAATAAAGCTTCCTCATTGTCTCGCGGTCAGCCATGTTTACTGACAAAGGGGGTGTGACTCTAATGCAGTCCCCTATAGATGATGTGGAACACTGGGATTGGTTTATCCAGTTAAATACATTTGTGGGTTTGGTTGAAATTGTGAGGCGACACTGATGTTTAAACTAACGATTTGACTGACTGATTTTGAGTGATCCTTTAATAGGCAGTTTTATTTGAGTTACCTAACATTAAAAGCATTAAGCTGTTTCGCGCTAATATCAACACTTGCATGCAGCATAGTCAAAGATGGGAACTGAACCAAATGATACTAATAGAGTTTGTCCTTGACTCTTTGTCTGTCCCTGTTATGTCTGTAGCCATCATCACTCTGGAGGAGTTCATAGAGGGAGCGCTGGATGATGATTGGATCAGGGAGATGTTGGAATGTGACCCCACCACTGTGAAGGTGGAGAGGCCCCTGAGGAGGGACACCGCTTTGGGGACCCATGGTTGACCCCAAGTTTGGTATTCTGTTCACTGGGATATTAACCAGTTGATGTTTCAATTAAAATATCCAAGAAATGTTCCAGCAACACTTCCATTGTCCAATGACATATTATATCACAGTGACATAGAGGTAGAGAGCACTGGTAAATTTAGATATTGTTTTCATAATATGAAAAGCATTCCTTTCTGCATTGTTGTTTTGTTTTGTCTCATTTTTCTCCCGTGACTTGGACCAGTTGTTTTGTGGATATTTCTCCATTTGTTGCATTATTGGATGTAGTTTTGATTATTTCTGGCTTTCTGTTTTTGATTGCATCTCCTTAAAGAATAAATCATGGCTATGAGACAAAATAAATTGTACTTGTCTTTCTCATTTACATTATTAGATATCCATTTGGATACCTTGTGGCCAGAAGTGTACCAGGTGAATGACCCTAAATCAATTTGAAGTAAATTTATTGTCATGTTTGCTGTGCCTCTAAGTTTACCTTGACTACCCGAGGCCCTGTAACATCAGCATACCCTTAGTATTTATTTATCAGACAGCTTTATCCATTAAATATAATATGGAATTTACAAAGATCCATGCAGCATATTCACTATGTTTACTTTTAATTACTTTTAACTTAAGTAGGAAACACCCTGTTGTGCTTCTGTTCGTTATTTAAATAATACCTTGATTTTATAACTCTTACTTCAATTGATTTTTTTTTTTTGCACAGTAGTGTTGTTACTTTGTAAGGATAAGGGATTTACTTACACCACTGACACTTTAAAAAAAAAAAAGTTTTATATATCAAACAGCAATACAATGCACAGTTACAAAGAAGAAGACATGAGTTTCAGAAAGATAAACAATGCAAAAAATAAAATGGAAGTAAATAATATATTGTTTAAATAGAAGAATAATCAAATGGAAAAGAATGAAACAAAAACAAATAAATAAAAAATAAAATAAACAGATGCAAGATTACATGTTAAAGACATCAGTGCAAGTGCATATGTTGGAAGTCTTCACAGCTTTTTTGTTTTGTAGACAGGAGAGAGTTGAGGTGTACTGTTTAATCTCTGACTTCAACAAAAAGAAATTTGTTTTTTTTTACTTGAAACCTTACATTTGTGTATGTGGTATTTGGCAAAAAGAAAAATTAAATTTCCACCACTGACAATAATACACCACTGGATGTCGCCCATGACACAGAGGTGCCCATCAGACTTTCAGGAATATGCTGCTTTCATGGTGCAGCACAAACATGGAAAATCCCCTTTGTAGTTAAGTGCAACACGTTTAGGCCCATGAAGCGACAGTTGATTGTGGTTGTTTCCGATCATTTCTCGCACAGATGAATTAAGATCCTTCGCATTTAAAATAATCTCCACATCCTGTCCACAGCTGACCTCGAGAGAGCGGTTATACACAACAAGAGTTTCCCATCTCCCGTCTTTCCAATGCAACAGTGAATGCACCAGAACTCCCTGCTCCCGGACCAATCCCGGCAGCAGCGGGGCGGGATTTTCCACCCATGACGTCCCAAGTTTTCCAGCAACTCTGTCACTTCGACATCATGGCGTAGCGATGTGGACGGACTGGGGTCGCAGTTGCGGGCACGGAGAAGTTCAGAAACCAGGCATTGTGGACTTTTTGTATACAATTGAGGAAACATACTAACGGAAATCCCTATTTCTCGTCGAGCAGAGATTTGGTAAGTGAGTCCACTGTGATTTGTGATTTCCACTAACTTCTGGGTCGAAACAAACGGCTGTTGTGGCTCACGCATTTACACGTTAGTTTTTTCCACCGTGAAACTATATTAAAATGTTTTAAAACAGTCCTGGGACTTCGGGAGTAATGTTTCCTATAGGGCATCCCAGCCAGTAAACAAATTAGTTAAGCTTTGCAGGTTATATTTGATTTGTATTCTTCTTGTTGCACATTAGCACGACAAGAAAGCATTAACGGCTTTTATGTTTCACTTACTACTGTCACGTTTAGCCCAACGTTACATTAATAATAGTTTAATCTGGTCAATACAAGACTGATGGGGGTTAAGTTAAAGGTTTCTGACGTGAGAAATTCAGTCTAACGCTGATTTATGACTTTGCCACAGCTCCAGACTCTGCCAGACATTGTGGTTAGTTACTCCCAGTGCCTGCAGCCACGTCTTTTTTCTTAGACTGTACACTTCATCTGGTTTGATGTTGCCTTGAGGTGGTGCTGACTGGTGAAATTAACTTTTGTTCCAAATATGATGGAGTTATCCAAGCAGAAGTGACCCAGATTGCATTAATTAAAGGAGTTCAGAGTTTACTGTCTACGTTTTTTAAGCTATGAAATTTGATCAGCTGTTGTATTGCCCTCCAGTCGACCTCTTTAAAAAGTTTGGCCTTACTTGCTTTCCTAAACAACTGAAAATCAGATACTAGAGAGGTAAAGATTCTGCCCAGCACTCACTATCATATACCTATCAGTTCAGTAATGTTGGTCTTCTGTCACTCTCTGCAGTGTTGAATACTTTTTATGAAGTGACACAGTCAAACTTAACTCTGGTATTATAAATGAGATTTTGTGGTTTTACTCTGGGGATTTCCTTCAAAATGTTAATTATTGTTCATGTTTTAATGAAATCTCAAGGGCACTTCATTTCACCTGCTTCCAGTCTTTGCAACAACAACAAAATCCAGGGAATTTATTTAAGAAGGCTGCTCAATTTTGAAGTGTGCCTGTAAAACTGCAACAAGCACCTTTGTTAATTTTCTCTGTTGACATGAAGTGATGCTGCATAGTATTTTACACAGCAAAACAACAATTGTTTCAACTTTAAGCTGGTTTGATCTATATAGCACTCTTTACCAAGAGTGTACTGCTAAGTGAAGCCGTGAGTAATATGAAAAGAATGTGTGCTGCTGTCCAATATTAATGAAATGCAGCTATTATCTTTTGCATACATATGGGCAGGAAAAATTCCTGCAGATTTTATCACTTGGAAACTCTTTATATCTAAAACTCAATTTCCATCTTTTGTTTGGTATGTTTACACTGCATCATTCATGGCACATATGCCCTATTGGTTTCATTTTTCTTTTCTTTTTTTAAAGTTCCAGACAGTTTAAAGAGAGAGAAAATGCTCCTTTGGCTTTGCACCCACGTCTCATTTTCATATAGGCCTTGTTGTTTAGAGGTGTAAAATTAGTGGTGATGTATTCTGCCTGCTCACTCAGGTTGGAAATAGCTTCAGGTTATTCCAGAGCAGCGCCCTGCAGGCTACTGGTGAATGCCCTGACTGTCTACACCCAGTGAATCAGCGGACACACAGCCTACTTACTGCAGCTCTTAAGTCCATGCACCTTCAAACTTGTAGACAATAGCATAAGCCATGTCACAAGACGAAATCACACCAGATAGCCTGCTCATATTACAGCTATTTTAAGCATTTTGTTTATGGTGCCCAAACACACCTAGATGATGTTCAATGAAACTTGCCCTTGTTGCTCTTAAGTGCTTTTCAGAGCTGAATAGAGCATTTGTGGTTTGAGGTAAAACAGGATGAGGTATGCAAACCAGAAATAATCTTTTCTCATGGAAATATTGTTTCAAAGTAAAGAGAGAGTCAAGGCCAGCATGACTCAAGACATGGAAAGTGTCATTATGTGGTGGGACTTGGATTTATCCCCTAAATGTTACCTGGATAAAAAAAGAACAAATAAAGCAAACAGCTGTGTGATTTATGCCTAGATTGTAAATTCCTCTCTCCCAGGGCCTTTTTACCACCAGTGCAACTCAACACAAGCTGTTAAAGCCAGTTGCATGGCTGCTGTAAACACTTTCTCCCCTCAGAGACAAGTGGCCCTGAGGCTTCTATTTTGTTTTCTATTTCCTGTGTGTGTAAGAGTATAGAAGACTGGTCATTTGGGACCAAGGATTTACAAGATCTTCTCTTTTTTTCCTTTTTTTTCCAGGAATACTCTCTGTTGAGTGACTTGTGAGGATGGGTTATGATGCTCGTCCCTGCCTAAAGGGATCAGAGCTGAAGGATTTGAAAAGCCATTATAGTGGTCCACTCTCCCTCTTGTAGTCATTATTCTCTGCATGTCTCCATGAATTATATGGTTGTTTTCACCAAAGGGCAGGATTGCTTTTTGAATGCATATTTTTTTCTTCGGGTCTGAAAAGAGTATGCAGGCAGGTGTTGTTGCAAATGTCATGTGTACTTTAGCGTAGCATTGCAGGTTTTTTTTTTCTGTCTTTGTCTTCTCATGCCTCTCAGTCAAAATACCCCACTACCATGAACAATAGCCTTCTCTGTGTGTCTTATGGTTGGTGTAAGTGGTGCTTATAAAAGGGCAGACAGTGAGACTTTGTTTTGGAGAGTGATGCATGCTTGTTGGGATTTTTGAGATGTCTCCTTTGATAGCAAGCTTGTACAAATGGAATACATACTAAAGGGTCAACACAGGTGCAGATATATCCTCCAATATGATCTAATATATTAACCAAAAATTATAACACTCTAGAGCTTAAACCATGAGTGTGTTGACAGAAAATAAATCTTGCCAGGGATGAAGATTTACATTAGGCTAATAAATGATCAGCCAATAATGGGAAATGTATATTATTATGTATTATTACACTAATTAAATAATAGCCAATAAATGATACAAATCCAGATTGCTCTATTTGATTTAACAAGCACAGTATTTGGTATTTACCCACATTAATTGGGGGGTACGCACCTTTCAAATTGGTTTGTGATCCGCCAATATACACAGAAGAATAATAACAACAGCAGCACGCAATTTGCAGTATATGTTCCACAAATATTCTGAGAGGAGGGGAAAGTATAAGTTTTAACACAACTAGTTGTATAAGTAGTAAGTCTATAATATACTTTATTTTATGTATTGAGTATTTAACACATTGACATTGTGTCTAAGCATTTCATTTAAATTCTTAGGCAAAATGCTTTATAAAAAGCAGTATGTTGGAAGATTTTTTTAATGTACTTTACTAGAAGAATAAATTGACATTTGAAGAGTCAGAACTGTTGTTTGTTTTTGTTTTGATGTCAATACTGATGTCAGTTAAAGTTGATTAGGTCTGATCAATGCAATATAAATCATTCATCTTTGCTCACTACACCTTAGGCTTTCTTAATCTCAGGTCAGGGTCTTTTTTTGACATTTTTGACTAATCAAGAATTAATCAAGAAAATAATCATTTATTGCAGCCCAGAAACACCACACAGCTTGCTAGAAAACCCACTTTGTTTAAATATCACTAACACACCATGGAGGTATCCCAGGACTTGAGGACAGAGTGCACTTCTCTGTAATTAGGCCGTCTTTGTGCTGATCTTTCTGGACACTGACTGCAGGATGATGCCATGGCAGTGCTCAGACAGTGCTCTTTACACTTGTTTAGCATTGATTGACACATGGACAGCAGGTTTCTGAGCTGTAGGTCTGGTCTTGGCCTGATCTTTTTGAAGTCTGTTTGCTGAATGCCATGTGTTAGCCTTACCCGTATTTGCCTTTTTGCAGTGAGAGAAGAGCTGACTCAGGTTTTTGAGGGGGATGCCCCGCAGGCCTTCATTCCAGTTTGACTCATCATTATCCAAACTCTGTCTGTGTTACCTGCAGTGAAAGACTGGCTTTCTGCTGTGCATTTGTTGTTTAAGTGGGCATGAATTTTTTTTAAATTTCCTTCTAAAAATGAAAAATTGAAATGTCATCTTAAATTCGTCAAGTAATGCAAGTACATCTTATTATTAAACATTTTAAAAGGCAGCATTTCAGGGCAATCAGGACATTGTAAACTCTTGTCTTGAAATAACCGTTATTCTACCTTTTTATATCCCATGTTGTACGTCTGCTTGTCCCATTTGTACAAGAAGTGAGAGGTGCAGTTACTGTAGGCAACCTGAGTGGAACATTCAGAAATTTACTGTTGGAAACCACTCAGCAGTTTACTATGGAGCTGACCAATGGCCTGCTGGTTCTCATCTCCTCACAGCCTACTGTGTGTTGTGACGATTCTTATGTTTTAGTGCATGCTTATTTTTCACATAATGGAAAATGTGCCCACAGGAATGCTAAAATAACAGTGTTAGGTCTGTGGGTGGTTTCCATAAAGTTTGTAAATGGTCCTACGTCCCAGTGTCGGGCACTCCCAGGATGTGAGGCAGCTGATTTAAAGGAAGAGGTGTGTGTATGCGTGTGTATGCGTGTGTGTGTGAGTCTGCGTGTGTGCAGATGACTGCCTTTGTATTTCTGTTAAAGCATGCGTGAATATACAGCAGAGCCTTTTGATTAAATGTCCAAAGATAAAGGGTCTGTTGTGCTGCTTAGGCAGATGTCCAAGACTGGGACACTAAAATGTATCTGCACTCCAAACAGAGTGTCTAGTGTCCTATTGGCAGGACATTCATTGTGCCAATATTTTCGGTAAATGGCCTGATTGATATTCCAAAATGCATTATTCATCACTTGGTCCGACAAAATTTACATAAGATCCTATACTATCCTTTCTTTTACTTGTTTTTGTTTCAGTCTCATTTTTTAGCAGCCACAGATCCCTGGACTGGTTATCATGTAAGTTTAAACAGGGTACTTTTCTTACATATCGCTCAGCTTATCTGTGTCTTTACAGTAACTCCCGTCTCACAAACATGGCATTTTAGCAGGCAATGTCCTTTTTTAGGCATTGAGAGTTATCCAGGATGTTCTGCAGTTTCAGTCTAATTCCTGGGTGGGAACCTTTTGTAATCACATGCTTACCGCCAACTTTACTGCACTTTTTTGCCTCAAGAGCGGACCACCACTATAACCAGTTTGCAGGATTCGTCCTTTTCCTACGCTGGCGATATCCACGTCTCAAGCACATACAGCAGCTGCCACAATGAGTTGCTCTACCATAGACTAAACTGTGATTATTATCTGTCATGCTGGTGGGTTGATCGTCACAATATTAGTGGATGTTTTATTTTTCTATTTTGTTTTAATTTCCTCTGTTTAATATGCGTCCTTGTTTTGGTTGTATGTGGGGTTTTTTGCTCGGTATACAGATTTTCATAAAGCTTCTTTATGAATAAAATATTACTTAAATGCACTGCTTCACATGGTTTTTAATTATTGCACCTTTTTGTGTATCATCAGTACAACATCTGTATTCTGATTGGTTTTGAGAAAAAAGGAGACAATATATACAATGTCTGCTTTCAAGATAACTGAATTACAGTTCAGAAGCAAGTTTTAAAAGAACAGCTTTTTACATTTCTTTGCTCCTTCCAGGCTCATCAGTGATTAAAGATGATGGCTGATGCCAGCGACATGTTGGCAGCTGCCCTGGAGCAGATGGACGGCATTATAGCAGGTAAAGTTCTCCTGCACTGTGAAACACCAACATCATATTTTATCACTACTGTAAACATTCATGTTGTGAATATTTTTTTCTACTCTTGTTTTTGAGCATAAAGCAGCAATGTTTCTGATGTATAACTCTTTCAGGTTGACTTAACATTGATAAGAGTTTTTCTCGTGTTGTGGTTTGTTGCAGAGCTGACATTTTGTTTGTTTGTCGTGGAGGCTTTAGCATTTATTCTGTGCCTCTTAAGGCTGCGTGGCTTGTAGACATATTCACTGGTGTTGGCATATTGTTCCATTTTTTTTTTTATAAATACCAACTTGTATTGTGTATAAAAAGACCATTCTACATAATTTTCAAAAGCCCTACCAATATGGGATTTTTGGGAAACGACATATTTTAAAGGGTAAAAATTCACAGATTACGAATGTAGGAGTTGATTTTTGAGCTGGAATGAAAATTGACTTTTTATATTTAGATTGTGCACTGATATTGCACCAATATGACTGCAAAGGTACTCAAAAGGCAGCTAAAGAATGTTTTACATGAATATATGTCATACATACAGTGTATTGCGTTGTCAACCAATTTAAGGAAATAAAAATTGAGAAAATGAGGGCTATATAAACATCAGTACTGTATGTTCAGTAGAAGTCAGTTGCTGACAATTTATGTAAAGGATAGATAAAAAATAAAATAAAAAGCAAACACCATTTATACATCACCTGGAGCATCCCTTACTGAAAAAAGGTCTTATATTGACACATATCAGACAACATTTATGATGATTTCAGTACAGATATGTCTGATAGACCAGTATTGGCCACTTTTATTAGCAGACTGGTGCTATAATTTCCCCATACTGTAGTGTTGTAAAGGATGTCAGAAATACAGGATGTCGCTCCAGAGGATCAGATCAAGGCTGCCACACATAAATAGAATTATTTGTAATGCGTTAAAAAAATGGTTTACATTTTGTGCTTCATGGAACACTGAATTGTTACTATGTGTAATTTAATTACTCACTATTCTCCCAGTAATTAAGTGAGTTAAACCTGCCAAAATAATTACTTTTTAAAGTATGAAACAGTATATCTTTGTCTTTCTTTGGATTTTAGTTCTTCTTAATGTTTGCCTCTCTCCTCTGTTGTGTTTCTTGACATCAGGCTCCAAGGCCCTGGACTACTCCAACGGGCTGTATGACTGCCAGTCACCCACCTCTCCTTTCATGGGCAGCCTGCGGGCGCTTCACCTCTTGGAAGATCTCAGGAGTGTCCTGGAGTTAATGGACACAGAGGAAAGGGAGAGTCTACGCTGCCAGATCCCTGACTCCACAGCTGATAGTCTGGTTGAGTGGCTCCATGGTCACCTGGTAGGTTGTACAGATTAATCGTCAGCAGTCAAGAATAAGAAAGCCTTTAATTGTAACTGAAGATCATAAAATACAGTCACACTGACATTTTTCCTGAATAGTGTAGCCTCACATCACGTCAGTTTTACTAGTAATGTCACATGACTGCTTTAACTCGAGAAAGGAGCACTTCAAATTAGGGATGCAAATTTGATTTTTTTTTCTGACCGATAGTTGACCCTCGTTAATCGATCATTAACCATTTACAGACAAGCAAGCGACTGAGTCCTACTGAGAGTTTAAACAGCTGTGACGGGTCCAAGTCTTCACCACTAGTTTAACTGTGATGTTGTCAGCTGTGTTAGTAGGATGGCCAATGTAACCTGCTAGTTTTCATCAGTATAGTGGCATGTGTCAGGTCACTCTTCGTTGTTAGTGCCAGCCAGCACTCGGTCATGAGAGCCAAGAATTCAGCAGAATTAAAAATAGCTTAAAATGCACTAGGAAACGTACTTGTCGGTTAACAGTTAACTATTGACATCCCTACTTCCAGTGTCTGAATCAGTTTAAGTTGTGCAACCATGGAGGAGGTTTTGTCTGTGATTGTTGGACAGAATGTGCTTCAAACAAGCTTCAGCACATCTGGTTTGCTTCTGGTCGTGCTCCCTCTGTGTGCTACATTAAAACTCGAATGCAGGCAAGTGGGGGTAAAACTGTCCTGTGTGAAAGTAGACAGTCGACCTGTTTGCTAAGCAAAAACATGACTGTTGTTAGTGTGGCTCCGTCTAGTTTTACTTTCAAAACACACACTTCAATTATGGAGCGTGAGGATGTAGTTGACGCATGTCTTAAGCCGAAAAAATTCCACAGTTTCTTTCTTATGGTTTATTGAAAACCTTTCGTTGGAGTATGACAAACAATAAACTGCAGCAATCCAAAAAATAATAGGCATTCCAACAACTTCAATAAAGAACTATGAATCAAATCTGAATTATTTAGCAACTTCTCCACAATATACAAAATGGCTCTAACAACTGTCTTCCTCTGCCGAGTTCTCAGAGAATGCAAGTTGAAATGCTGGTGTTGTCAATGTCACAGCCAGTGTGCTGCAAGAAACACGCTGACTTCTTGGGAACCAGAGTGGTGTTTGGGAGAGTGATGGGCTCCAGGCCAGATAAATGCCAGAGTTTTTGTGTAATGCTGTAAGTCACTCTGTGCACAGCAGTCTGAATGTGAGCCTTCTTCTCAGCCATGTAAGGTTTTGTTTGAGCAGTGCAGCCAGACACACTTTGATGCAAAACGTTTCATCTGAGATTATTTCGCACCAAAAGTTTAAAGGTTGTTACAATCTGCACTATAATTTAACTTACCTGTACCATTTACCCATGTCAGTGGTTCATCAGTTCTTTGTCTGATCCATGTTTTGTTCTGTCTCTGCAGTCCAACGGGCACATCTCTCTGAGCGGGGGTGACCACTACCAGGAAAGACTTTCCCGAATAGAGAGCGATAAGGAGTCTCTGGTTCTTCAGGTACCCATCTTTCAATTCTTAGATAAAGATTCAGGTCTTAAATACATATTTATATTAAGAAAATCTCTGAAAAAAAGGAGTGACTTCTTTGTTCCACGCAGGTGAGTGTGCTGACAGACCAGGTTGAAGCTCAGGGAGAGAAGATTCGAGACCTGGACTTGTGTTTGGACGAGCACAGGGAGAAACTCAACGCCACTGAGGAGATGCTGCAACAGGTGCGTGGGTGCTGTTTCATACGTGATATAGCTCAGAACAAAATGTTTTCACACAAGATCAAGAGCCACCCAGTAGTGAAAGCTACATGTGGCTGCCATGTGTGAAAGGGACTTTAGATCTGAGTTCATGTCCTTCTGTCAGCAAACATCTGCTGTTCTGTTCATGCATATTACCCATGTGTTCAATCCACAAGTGTAAGGTGTGTAGGAGGGGCTTCTTTTGTGCTTTGTTGTCAGCTTTTTAGATTCTGCTTGCCATTTTGAATGAAAGCCCTGAATAATCTTTATCATTTTTAAATATTATAATAACAAGAATGCCCTGCCAATGCAACCACTAAGTCTTTTTGTAACAATCTTCTTTTATCATTGTAGGAGCTTCTGTGCAGAACTACACTGGAGAACCAGAAGCTAGAACTGATATCTGAAGTGTCCAACTTAAAGCTGAAACTGAATAACATGGAGAAGGACAGACTTGACTTTGATGACAGATTTAGGGACAGCGAGGTATGTGAGCTAATTCTCCGGACAGAAATTCTCTTTGTTTCTGTCCTTTCTCTCTCACCTCAATTCATACACCCTCGCAGACACACCAAACAAACCCTCATTCATGTTGTCTGACACCTGTGTGGGAATGGGACATCTCATTTTGTTGTCAGTCTCCAAGCAGCTGTGTGTTGAGAAAGGAAAGAAAAGGCACCTCAAGGAAATGTCAACATTTAGATGGCCTGTCCATGGGAAATATGCCTGCTGTGTTTGTTGCGATTAGAAAAACCTTACTGTGTAGAGTGGATTACCTTTTTGGTTTTAACCCGATTAGAATTTACTGCCCTCTAGTCAAAGGCTTTCCAAACATTAAGATGTCAATCGTTTGTTTACAAGAGATTGCATGGTTCCTCTGGGAGCAGAAATCTGCCAGAGTACTTGGAAAGCTTTCAAACACGTCATGTTATTGTTGTAGCAGTGCGGTCGTCTCTTCCACCCCACTGAAACAAAAAAGCTGCTGTCCATGTTCCGCCTCACAGCACATAAATCTCTTCTTTCTACAAGCAGCTTCCTCTTGTTGTATCACTGCTGCTGCTTTGAAGCATTTACTCTCAGAGGAATTCAGTCCCATCAAACGTATCTAGAGTTGCTTTATATGAAGTTGAACTTTTAGCTGGAATTGTAGAATGTGAAAGCTGCCATAAAGAAATTCATCCAATAGTATTGCCAGCATTTTGAGTTTGCTTCCTATATTACAACCAGCCTGTTATATGCACTTTCTATTCTTTCAGGATTTGATTCTTGAAATTAATGAACTTCGGTACAGACTGACAGACCTGGAAAGTGAAAAACTACAGTACGAAAAGAAACTTAAATCCACAAAGGTGAGTTGTTACAGGCAATTTTACACACCCGCAGTGTTTCTATGAAACACTCTTCACGGATAAAAATCCTTTCCTGACTGTCCAGGAACGATATTGTTGCTTTGACTGTTGTTGCTTTTACAAAATATGGACACAAAGAGATTTTTGGTTATAAAAAAAGTAATGTGGGTAAAAGCAAATAACAAAAAAGCTAAAACAGTCTGTTAACTTCTGAAAATTGCGTTGCATTGCGTAATGCAGAAAACATAACACTTATTACACTATATTACGATATCAATAATCTAATGCAATGTCTGGTCTCCACCTAGTTCAGGAGCTGTCGCCTCCAGTCAAACATTTTTTAAATATTTTTTATTTTGAATGGAACCCTTGTGTTCATTGGCTGTTTTTAAGGCTCTAAATTGATTTATATATCTGATTGTTATGACTCAGTTTGATCGTGAGGGTCTCTTTTTATACATTAAATATCTTGATTTGAATCTTGGGTATTCCATCTTCTTGAACTCCTTTTATCTTTCACTTCTTGCATCTCTATTTTCTCTCTCTTCCTTGGGTTTTCTCTCTACTGCTAGTCGCTAATGGCCAAGCTTTCTAGCCTGAAAATCAAAATGGGCCAGATGCAGTATGAGAAACAGAGGAAGGAGCACAAACTCCAGGCTATGAAGGTTTGCTTTTCTCAGGATGTCTGTTTTGCTTGCTGTATGATTATGGTTTTTGACCTCTCCCTTTGGCTCCTCTTCTGTTTTTATTTTTGAGGGTAAAAATAATTAAATCTGATTTGCAGCTGTTTTAGGCTGAATGATGTCACTTTTTGCAAAAAGTGAAATCACTTAGTTTACTAAACCATGCAGCACAGTAAATTGCAAGAAAGTCAGGTGTAATCAGAAAAAACACTTCTTTTAAAGTCTGCATCTAGAAGGCACCAGTTTAAGCAAACATTCACATTTTCAAACCACAGGTATGCTTTAATTTGGGGGTTTTCAAGAGTTGGCAGCATTCTGTTTCTCTGCGTCTTTCTTTATCCTTCATTGCACTTGTCCTACTCATTTCCTATTTTCTAATCATCTTTATTAAAAAAAACCTCTTTGCAGTTTAATTGGTCTGTCTCCATGCTTGATTCCTATTGTGGTCACTTAAACATGTATTCCTTGTATAATATATTTATTACCTCAGTCCTCCGAGTCATGAGTGCTTACCAAACTTCCTCACATGTTGCCCTTCAGAGCAGGTGTGGCCTGCGTGCCTGATCGCCACGTAAGCGTATGTGAACCCCTGTGTTGTGGTTTGTTTGTAGTGTGGGGTTGGGGAGGGGGAGGTTGTGTCTGTGAGAAAATATCCTCACTGTTGTCTTCTGTTGGACAGGAGGAGCTAGCCATGCTGAGGAGGCAGCTGGAGGGCAGAGACGGAGAGATGAGGAGACTACAGGACGAGACAGGCTTCAAAGCCATCGCCCCGAGCAGTTCAGATCCCTTAGAGAGAGGTGTGAAAGCCAGTCCAATCACAAGCCTTACTGAAGATGAGCATGCATGATGTTTAAACTCATGTTCAACTTGTCATGTGATTAAAAATGGTAATATCTATGTATTGTTAGCAAAGCAGTAGGCTTAGTTCTACAACAAGTCAGAATCTGCAACAAACCAGTTTTTGTTTTATAATTCTTTGTCCTGTTTAGTCTCTCATCCAGATGAAACTCTTAGAAAGAGGCTGAAAGAGAAACGTAAGGGGGGTTTTTATGCTTGTGTTTATATTGCACCACTGCTGCACCCCTCTCAACCCCTGTTTGCATGAACGAGCATGAGCCATCCAAACTCAGCTTGTCCATTATAACCCATTGGAGTGCTAACACCCAACCACAGAGCACCACATTACTTAGTCAACTTTGAAGGCCTGTAAAACTGAACAAAACCAAGGTCACCCAAAAGAGTTTCTGTGTTTTTACTGTCCGACCTGGAAAAGCAACAAGGAATGTCTGCTTTGTGATTTCAACAGGAATGAGGAATGAATTGTGTTGTCTGTCATAACCATTCAGGCTGCTCACTCATCCTCCTGCCTGATGTCCTCCAACAATAATCACCCTCTGTACCCGTCAATATCTCACCTCAAACTCCTCTAAATCTTCCTCTGCTCACACCAACAGCCGGTGTGTGCCCTGCTAACCTGTAATGTTGTTGTGTCAAAGTGTCTTTGTTGTAAGTGCTTACTTCATATCTGTGCCTTTCCTCATCAATTGTCTTCCATTTATGTCGAACAATTTCATTTTTCATTCAGTCCCCAGACTCCCTTAACATGATTCTGTACACACTGTACAACCTACTAGTCTAGACTATTAGAATTGGCCACTATAGAATTCCTTAATCAAACACTTAAATGTCAGATTAAAGCTGGGGTAGGCATTTTTCTGGAAAAGGACAAAAAACATAAAACAAAACATTAGAATTTGAAAATGAATTACAGAAGAAGTTTTTTGCCCAGTGACACCAAAAACAAACTGTCTACCCCAGCTTTACTATTATAAATGGCATACATTTTCAAACAAGTTTAAAGCATAATAAACCAGTGGGGAAAAGGCTTAAACTACAGAATATCCCCAACGTTGAGGGTTGACTGCTCACAGAGCGTTGTAGCAGTGTGTTCTGAAAAGTGAAAATGTTCTATCAGAGTGTAATATGTGAAACACCTGCTCACACAAGGGCATGATGTATCAATTTGAAGGGGGAAAAAACAGAATGTGTCTGTGATGTTACTGTCGTGATGTATAGTATTGTTGCACTGTGTATGGTCTGAATGTCTTAAAGTTGCACCCTGTGTGTTCAGGCTTCTTATCCATCTCCCTGTTTGTACCCTCTTCAGACTTGACACTATCAACACTACAGTTCTTTGTCTCTAATAATTTTCTGTCCTCACTAGATGTGGAAGTGCAGAGAATGAAAAAGGCAGTGGAATCATTGATGGCAGCCAATGAAGAGAAGGTACATTTGCCAAGTTGATTCCCTTTGTGTCAAATCCAGTGTTTCATCATTAGATTCGAAGTGGTTTCAATTGTCTTTTCTTTTGCAGGATCGCAAGATTGATGAACTAAAGCAGTCGCTGCTGCGGTATAAGAAAGTTCAAGAGATGGTGATGTCAGTGCAGGGAAAGAAAGGTGAGAGCTCTTCTGTCAGAGTGAATTAATGCATGAATATTGGTGATAAAGAAGAACAAAAGTAAGGATTTTGCATGGCTTCTCTCATCACCCGCGTACAGTGCATGCTTTACATACACAATACAATAATAATAACCATTTTTTCACAGCATATCATAGGTTTTATTGTGATTTCAGACTTTCAGGGGGCCACTGGCCTTTGTTCAGTAAATTACAAAAATCGGCTTGCAGATAGTTGAAACTAGAGCAAGTGATAATCCTCCACAGGCAGCACTTTATTTTTCTCAAATCTATGTGGTTGAGGGAAGGGACTGCTTTGAAGACTGCCCTGAACACTCTTACATTTGTAACTTGAGTCAGCTGCAGACAGAAACCTCCTTTTATCTAGCCTGCTTGTTTTCCTACAGGCTTCTTTGTATTGCCCCGAGCTTGCGGTTTGCTGATACACTCAATTATACAACCCTGTTCTGTAGGTTTCTGTAACACATTTCAGTTGACTCTGTTTTCAGGCTGTTTTGTAAGATCTGTCTTTCTAGATATAATACTGTAGATGAGATTATTCTTCTCAAAGAAACAGAAAAATCTTTCAATTGCATCTTATTCATTGTCCCCTCCAGAGAAAAGCAAAGATAACGAGCAACTCGAGAGTTTTAATGATGGATCCATCGTGTTGTTTTCAAACAAACCTGTGTCTGGGGAGTTTGAAAAGTATGAAGTAATGGATCTTGAACAACTGAAAAGGAGAAGCCCAGATGAGGTTTGTATAGCATATATTTTATAATGTGTAAAAATCAACTAACCATCACTTCATTCTCCAATGAAGTGATGGTTAGTACAGAAAATAAGATGTATTAGGACATAATGTCACAAGCAATTATAGTGTAGGATGTTTAACAGTCTTGATGAGAAATCCCACATTATTTTTGATTGTGTTATTCTAATTTATCGCTAATAACTCTCGCACTGTTAGTTTTTACCTTTTTTTTTTTACTAAGACAACTTCAAATGTCATTAAACTCTAACATGCTCAGCAAAACGCTAATCATCCACATAAATTTCACACTTGTTAAATGAGTGTTGACGGGCTTGACGTCCAATTAATTGAATAACATCTCCTGTCAGTTGTGTGCGCAGATTTAGACTGTGCTGTGTTCTCATGGCCGCAGGAGAATATGTTAAGTTAATCTTTTAAGACAGTGCATACTTATATTTTTAATGAAAAACTTTCTGTCTTCTTTTATTGCTGTGATCCGTGCTTAGTTGGAGAGCCTTAATGGACTGAGTGACGAGCCCTCTCCCACACCCAGTCCTTCAGATCCAGAAGGAATATCAGAGTCTGGACCAACAGATGTAGAAAGGTGAAATGGCGAAGACTGTATCCACTGTCTCGTACATTGATTTACAGAAAGTTTGTTGTAGACTTTAACCAATGTTTTTTTAAAGTACATATCGTAGATATTTTTAATTTCTACATTATCAGCATCTTTTGTGCCACTCCACTCACTTTCTTTGAATGACACATTCAAAACACATTAAAAAACCATTAAAATCAATTATTTTATTCATTGCCGTATTAACTAATGCATAGTAATAGTAATATTTAATTTAATAACAATGGCAACATGTCATTGTTCTCTGTCCTTTATATTGTTTCCTGTCACATTCCACTGCTAAAATTCATGTTTTCATCAGCATAAGGCACAGTCGTGGGGAAATAATAACAAGCATTCTCAATCAACCCGCAACATAGGGTTGTTCATCGGCTATGTACGACTGGACAATAAGTAAAAGAAGTTTCATAAAAACTCATCATTAAGTTTCTTAGTGATTAGAACAACAACAGACTCATGTGGGTCTAAAAGTTCAAACATTAATGGTTGAAATCTCCAACCCTAGTTGTCTTCTTTTTTGTGGTTTTCCTTCACTTCTGATGTGGGGTAACCATGTTAAAACAGAAAGTATTTAGCTAAAAGTATCTTTTATTTATTTTTTACATATATTAAAATGTATCAGTGGGAAGACTTATGAGATACATACATATGAGAAGAATGTGTGAAAGAGCAGTTTATTACTTGTAGCCCCACACTGCTGCTGTTCCTGACCATGTGAGACAATGTTACGCTGCCATGAGTAACGTGTGCGTTGTTATCATTTGTCATTTCAGCAGCCAAAATGTCATAAAGACTGGCAGCCAGGACCAGCTGGATAAGAGCAATAATGAAAAGGTAGAACATTAAAACCATTCATTTTTTCCATTACTTCTCAGAAAGCTGCTGTTTGTTGTCTCATAAGTCTGTGAAATGCTCCATAGTAGCATATGCATCCATAGTATTTATAGCCTATAGAATATCCTGCATGTTGTGTGGCAGTCTACGTCCCCTTTTTCATGGTAAAAGTGACAATATTTCCATTCTGAAGACAAATATTTGGCTATAATAGTGGCACGGACAGTATGTATAAACATAAGTCATAAAGTAGTTTTTGTTTAATTCTACAGTATTTTTTTCTGTTCTCTCAGAATACAAGTGAAGAGATCAGTAACCTCAGTGAAAAGCCACCCATAGGTCCCTCAGCCACCTTGCCTCCCACCCTGCCTGCCCCCACAGAGGATGACAGCTTTGGCTCGAGAAAGGCTCGTTCATCCTTTGGGAAGGGCTTCTTTAAGATCCGTGGGGGCAAGAAGACATCCAGCACCCCTAACCTCGGTAAGAGAAACCACACGATTCAGCAGCTGCAGCAGCTTACATGATATTTTGACTTTAAGCTAACTGTGCAATTGATTGGTTGTTTACTAGAGAGTGAGATGTTCTTGGAGATTTTTCTTTTACCGTGGATTACTTTTTTATTTTCCCAAGCCACACCCATGGAATATACTATATACACCAAGACTATAATTTGCAGCCCACACAAACTGTCGTCCCCATTTAATTATGGAAGTCTGTTTCTGCGCTGTTGTATTTGCTTCGTTCTGTGCAGAAGTGGGTAGAGTAGCCAAAAAACGTATTCAAGTAAAAGTACTGGTACTTTCCAAAAACAAGTACTCAAGTAGAAATAACAGTTATATATAACATGTAGAGTATAAAACATCAGCAAACTAAATTTATTTGATGTGGATATGACTGGAATTACACCACAGATAGTGGTCCTGAGGTAAATGTAAGGAAGCGAACATACAGCTTTAACTTTTGTGATGAAATGAGGAAATTATCATCTCCTAAATAAGAATACCTGCCACATATACACCAGGTAATATTTCCAGTCATTTATCCACAAGTGTGATCATACAATTTACATTAAAATGATCCTATATTAAATACACCAGTATGTATTTTTTTAAATAAATTATTTGCTTGTTTATTCCTGCTATATTTTATATTATGATTGGGCAAATAAATCAGCAAATTATGTGCATGTGGGTAATAAACTGTGTCTACTATTACGTCAGGCCAAAGCAATTAGCATGATGAGTTAAATGCACATTGCACCCTGCTCATTGGTTAAATATTTACATAACATGAAAAAGCAGGAGTTCTGAGGCATGATAAATTGTGTGTATATGCTATTAAACGTATAAGCATTAACACAACAGACACACTTACTGCTGTCTATCAACTCAGTGTCGGCATGGTTCTCTGATGCATATATTAACTTCAGACAAACATTTACAGCCGGAGCCTGCTGCTCGGTGCACTGCTAATTTGTCAGTAAATATTAGCTGCTCATGCTATTTGAAAGTCACAACATTAATGTAGCTGTAGCTTCAGCCTCCTTGCTTGGAACAGGGTCATGTGGGCAGAGCACCAGCAGATCATCAGTCTCTTCACGGTTTATGCATGCATAAGATAATAAATAAAAGTAGCGTGATGAATGCATCAGAATGTAACTAAGTAATAGGGATGATTTTTCCTTTACAACTCAGGTGAAAGTAAAAAGACTCATTACCACCCACCTCTGGTTCTGTGTATGTGCTTTTTGTGTGTATTGTACACGTGTATGTCCCTGTTTGTCCCACCTCTCCAACCCTGTTCTTATTTCTTTCATAATGTCTGCCCTTTGTCTTTTTTCTGTTGGACCCTGTCGTGTGTTGTGTGTGCTTTGTGACACATGAAGACCGCAGCCGGAGTGCAAGTGCGCCTATGCTAGGTACAGTATAGACCACGGGTCATTCTAGGGTTGCAGTAGTTCTCTGAAGAAAACAAAGGAAACTACTGACTATATCCTATATCATTGTACGCCTATGCCTTTTCTAAACTCATCCATTTAGCTGACCTCTTTTTATCATCTCACGTTTCAGTGCTTGAACAGCCACGCCCTTGTCACTACCCACTGTTGCACAAGTGTTTCATGTCCAACATACAGAGTCTGTTGCGTATGTTGATTTGCCTGTGTGCCTGCATGTATTTGTTTAAACTCTATTGTTTCTGTCAAACACAAACTCTTTCAAGATCCAGATTATCAGATTAATGATTTATTTGGATCTTGAGGGCCTCCCACTAAAAAAACCTACAAAAGGACAACTAATAAGCCTTCTTTTTATCTAATAAAATCATTTTATTCCAGTCTTTCTGAGACATCAGCTGTATCTGACGCATGCATACCAGAGAGGGTTTTTGATGCCCACCGCTGTGACCTCTCATTCTGTCTAGGTTTAGGAGACGTCGTGTCTGTCTGAGTGTTTTCTGGGTCTCTGCACTGACCCTTTGCAGCAGGTCCGTCTCCACCGATCTGTGCATGGCTCGCCGATGAAACTCATGATGCTGACGAATTTTTGTGGGCATTTGTTTGTTCAGCTGAAACAGAGCGACAGGGCACTGACCATCTGGATCTGGCCGGGCTGCCACAGAGATCGGCCAACAGCGACAGCACCCACACACTCCCTACGACCCCAGAGGGCAAGAAAAAATCCAAAGGGATAAAAAAACTCTTTGGGAAGTGAGTAGAAAGCAGTCACAATACAGGAATATGTTGAAAAGTTGAACATTTATATTCAATACTATTTTAAGCCACAGGGAAAAAATGTGAGAATGTTTTTAATAAATACTGAATGTCATATTTTTTTAAGGCTAAAAAGGAGTCAGTCCACCACATTTAACCTGGACGACAACCTACCAGAGGGAGAGTTCAAGAGGGGTGGAGTGCGAGCCACAGCGGGCCCCAGACTGGGTTGGTCTCGTGACCTCCACAGAGCCAACAAGTAAGTCTGTGCATTCAGCCTGAATAATGAGACTCAGAATGTGGTTTGCTTGTTTTGAATTTCTGGTGTACAATGAAATTCAGTGATCATGTGATGATTTTTTGGACAAAGTAGTCTTTGTTCGGATAACAAAGACATAAAAAAAACCCATGCGCTATACTCACATATTGTATTTGTTTGCTTTGGTTTGAAAGTTTTGACTTTTCTGTTTCTTTTTCTTAGTGATGTTGATGCTCCCTTTGCCCGCTGGTCAAAGGATCAGGTGTGTGACTGGCTGCAGGGGCAGGGTCTCGGTCTTTATGTCAACATGGCTCGTGTATGGATCTCCTCTGGACAGACACTGCTACAAGCCTCACAACAGGACCTGGAGAGGGTGAGATGAAGCAGAAGAATTTAATAAGTTGAGGAAACTTGAACAGTAACTCGGGGATGTTGTGTGTAATGCTTTGTCATGTGGACTTTTAGGAGCTTGGCATCAAACACCCGCTGCACAGAAAGAAGCTGCAGCTGGCTCTGCAGGCCCTTGGCTCAGAGGAGGAGGATAATAAGGGAAAGCTGGACTACAACTGGGTGACGAGTGAGTATCGGCTGCCAGTCCAAGACCCGAACCGAGTTATCAAAGGAAATTTGAGGCCATTTTGTGTGCTTTTTCTTTCTTCTTCTTCTTGACCACTTTAAATTTGAATTATATTTGACTGTCAGCTTGACTTCCTTCTCATGACACTTTGCTCTTTGCCGTTCCTCTCAGGATGGCTGGATGACATCGGCCTGCCCCAGTATAAGACCCAGTTTGATGAGGGGAGGGTGGATGGTCGCATGCTGCACTACATGACAGTGGTGAGTGTTGGCGAGACACATGTGCTCCCTCCACAGACCCTGCAGATAAGGAGGTCTGTGGACTCCAGTGTCATCTCACATTAGGATTCATTAGATTCATAGAGACTCTGATGAGCTGGACTGAAGATGACCTGGTCTCACCCTCCGTATTCAGGACAGTGCTGTGGTCCCAACAAAGCCTCTGTCTCTGCTCAAACTGTGATTTATTTACAGAAGCTTCTTTGCCAGGGAATGTTACTACAAAAGTCTGTTGTGTTTTTATAATTTATACTTTGTTCCAGCTTCAACTGAACTTTGCTTTTATTGTTTGAATTTTGCATCAGAGTACAGAACAGTATAAAGTCATTGATGTGCAACTTTGTCCTTCAGGATGATCTGCTTTCTCTGAAAGTGGGGAGCGTCCTGCATCACCTCAGTATCAAGAGAGCTATCCAAGTGCTCCGGCTCAACAACTATGAGCCCAACTGCTTGCGTCGTAGGCCGTCTGACGAGGTACATTCACTTTGACATCACCCAACCCTGTTCTACTGTTTGACATACAGGTGCATCTCAATAAACTAGAATATCATAGAAAAGTTTATTTATGTCAGTAATTCCATTAAAAAAGTGGAAATAACACATTATATGGACTCATTACACACAGAATGAAACATTTCGTCTCTTAAATTATTTAATTTCGTCTAATTATAAATATCATGGCTTACATTTAATGAAGACCTAAAATTCAGTGTCCCAAAAAAATATATATTACAAAATATGAAAATGTTGGCCTCTGGAAAGTATGTCCATCTATATGCACTCAATACTTGGTTGGGGCTATTTGACTTGAACTACTGGAAATGGACTTCTCCATCATATTCTCTTTTTTTTTTTAAGATATTTTCTTGGGCATTTCGTAGCTTTTATTGACAGGAGAGATATAGAGAGTGAAAGGGGGAGACAGAGGGGAAGACATCCGGGAAAGGGCTCCAAGCCGCCCGCTTACGAGGACTGGGCCTCTGTGGTATGCGCTCTACCAGGTGTGCCACCGGGAACGCCTCTTTTCCATGATATTCTAATTAATTGAGATGCATCTGTACCTTTTTTTATAATGCACAGCTGTGTGTAAACATACCCCAGCTTTTGATTTGTGTCTTTTTGACATCCTGTTTTTGTGCTTTACGCCCACAGAACAATATTTCTCCAGCAGAGATATCCCAGTGGACCAACCATAGGGTGATGGAGTGGCTGCGGTCTGCGGACCTTGCTGAATACGCTCCCAACCTGAGAGGCAGCGGTGTGCACGGAGGCCTGATGGTGAGGCAGTCCAGCGTTCTGTCTTCCTTGGAAACTGAGATTCTCTCGTAAAAGTATCCACTCCTGATGCATCTGCTCTCTCTCCCCTCAGGTTCTGGAGCCACGGTTCAACGTGGAGACTATGGCTTTGCTGCTGAACATCCCCCCCAACAAGACGCTGCTGCGCCGCCACCTCGCCACACATTTCAACCTGCTCATCGGCTCGGAGGCCCAGCAACTTAAACAGGAGTGTCTGGAAAACCCAGACTACACTCTGCTGACTGCCACCACTAAAGTCAAGGTAGCTTGACTGTGAGGGCAGACTATGTGTGGGGTTTAAAGTAGAAAAAAAAAATTACATGTAACTGATAGCTCTTAACTTACAATGTTTACTTTGGATTTTTACATAATTAAGTTTTTTAAGATTTTTTTTACATGAAGATGAACATTCTAATAAACATTTAATTCAAATGAAATAGTTTTGAGAGTATACCCTTAAAATGTATTTCCATTATGCTGCAATTGTGTTATTTAATAAACGGTATCGATTTTTGGACTGAACTCTGAGGGATGTGTGCGTTTCTCTTTGCATATCTAAATGTAGCTTTGTAAAATTAAAACACTGTATTTCTTTCTCTTCTCTCTCCTCGTTCATACCAGCCGAGGAAACTGTCATTTGGTAACTTTGGTAGTCTGAGGAAGAAAAAGCAGGAGGAGAGCGAGGAGTATGTGTGTCCGATGGATGTGGAGATGCCAAAGGGACGAAGCTTTCAGAAAGGTTTCGAGCTCCAGATCTACGAGGACGACCTTGACAGGCTGGAACAGGTGAGCTTGTTCTTCTAAGGATCTGTTGATATCAATTTAAACATGAACAATTGCATGTACAATATATCTGACATCTACTTATGTCAAAGGCATTTTTTTTGCATTATATGGAAAAAAAAACTTTGTTTGGTCTTATGTTTTATTGTGTGTAGTCTAGGGCTGCATGATATATAATTTCGCAGGATGTGTGACGTCAAGAAAGGCAAATTAACTCAAGCAAATTATGCCACCACTTTTTTCAGTTTGACACAAAATGAAAACTTATTTTGTTCTCATCTTTCATTACTAATCCAGCATTTTGTTACCTATAGTCTACATAGATTGGCCACATTTTCATTATGAACTGAAAAGATTTTGCACTTTTCAACAGGTGGGATCCACACAGTGTATCTGGGGGATTTAAATTGACAGGTTAGGGACAGTTGCTCAGCATGGGAGGATTCCCCTGTGAGACCTCCTTGGTGCTGGCTCTCGTATGGCGTATTTCCTCCTTGGTGGAGCACTGCGACCGGCTTTAGATTGGCTTGGAAAGTTCACCCGATTCAACTTACAAATGTACAAACTTTTGTTCAGGTGGAGCATGCCCCTAGACCTTTCTCAAAGATGAAAATTCATGGAGGCGATTTTTTCACTTTACAATGTATCACAGAACGTAAAATCATTTTAGTTTTCTCCACCATATTTCAGTGCTAATTGTCACCAGTGTTGCTTTGAAGATGACACATTTAATCAGCAGAAGTATCTGGTCTACTTTAGTTTCTTTGCTCTATTGGGCTGTCTTGAGTATGAAAGCTGCTTCTTGTTTCACAGATGGAGGACTCTGAGGGAACTGTGAGACAGATTGGAGCTTTCTCTGAGGGCATTCAAAACCTGACGGTAAGAATCTTAACAACGAACCAGACACATGGCACATTATAACTTATTGATAATACAGCTTTAAAAGTCTAATATATGTATTTCTACATTGTGCCTTTTTCCAGAGCATGCTAAAAGATGATGAATTCTTCAAAGAGGCTTCAAATTCACCGAACCCCAGTGTAACAGACGATGACTCCAACGCATGAGACTGTCAGCACCATGAGACCTGGTCCTGCTGTGAATGAAACTCTGTGCCAATTCTCTCCACTTGCACACAGACTTCTCAACAAAAACCCCAAGAATGCTCCCACATTTCTTTTTGTAGTGTTACATTCAAAGATGAGCCAAAAGTATTACAGTGTCTCTTTTATTTCAGTTTTCAACGATGGTGTTGCGTCAGCCTTCAGTCCAGTAGCCACTATCACTCCTGAACTTTGTCTCCATTACTGTCACCTGATGACAGAGGGAACTTTTAGGGCAACACCACTGCTTGCCTGCCAGCTGGTTTCTGGAGAGATTTTATACTGTGTACTGGCATATTTCTATTTATAATAGAAAACAAGTGTCAACCAGCAGAAAAACATCTGAATATGCCAATATAGATTTTAATATATGTCTTTTAAATTGTCTTCTGACTGTAGAAATAATGCAAAAAACGAGATCATTCAGTAGTGATATGCTGAGAAGATTTCCCCATTTCTAGAAGTTGGTGTAAAGTAACTCAAAAACAGCTGCTATACTTTCTACAGAGTTAACCACTGCTAATTAAGTGGGAACTGTCATATATTTTATCCCACGCTGAACATTTTACAGGTTTTCACTCAACAGTAATATTCTACACGTATTTGCACCAATACATATCATACAGTACACATGAATATCATTGCAAGGTATTGGAATTCAACACATTTATGCAAGAGGTTGTTGTTTATTTTATTGTTACCATAAAATTATTTTTAATGGAACCCAGTTGGCTGACTCAAAGTTATTTTTGAAAAAAGTGTTGTGGAATATTTAGATTTGTTAGATAAGTCAGTTTCCTTTTTACCCCAAAATAATAATGTTATAATGCAACCCTCTGCCATACATGAGAAGTTGAACAGTTTTGTTGGGTTGTGTTTACTTTGTTTGTTTTTTTACGTTTATTCATTTCTAAGATCAATAAAGTAATTTAAATAAATTTGGATTATCGTCATAAATCTTTATCACAAACAGGAAAAAAGAGATGATGGGAATGTGGCTGATTCATCGCTAACTGATTAAATATGTGTTGATTATTATATAATATGTATAATTGTGCTTTTTTTTTTACTATGGATAAAGATGATATCAGCTGCACTCTTTTGTATTCATATTATAGCTCAACTTTGATCATACTGACGTGTTTTGGAGAAATCTGCACTCGACCTACAAGACAAGTTTATTTAAGAGATAAAGGAGAACAGAAAAATAAAGGCTACAGCAAACAGCTCAGATGCACCAATCTGACTTTTTCAGTCCCAATACTGACACTGTGCCAGGCCAGCCTGATACCACTGTTTATTAATATGCTGTGTGCTTCACTGTGTAAGTGAAGGCATCATGCTTTTATATGTAAGAAAACATTCAGGTAAGGTGCCCCCAGAAAATTATATTTCCATGTATTTAGTTTCTTTGCTCCCATTCTTCACTAACCTGTTGTGTCTCCATTATCACAGAGTCTTCATTTTTTGTACCTCTTTTTTATTGGAAACAAATTATAAATATTGTGAGCAAAACACTTTCCAGTGAAAACTGCGGACCCTGCCCTCAGAGTTCCTTCTGTTCACCTCTGTTAGGTATTTGCTGCCCATCATTTGATAACCGTGAAACAACCAGAAATAATTAACGTAACTCATGCATTTATGCACTGATGCATTACTATTAGTATATTTGTAGTTTATGAGCATATTTTGCAAAAGTGCATCAGATCAATGACACACAGCGCCCTCTGGTGGCTGTACAAACACAACGTTTATTAAGAGTTTGTTAAGGTTTGCCCATGCGCAATTAATGGGACACAGCCCCAACGTCTGCAGGGTCTGTATCGCGGGTGGAGACTTGACTTGACTAAAAGAGACAAGAGAGAACTCTGCTGCAGTCTTCGCTGAAGGAGTGGAAGCTTGCAAGAAGCATCATGGCTGCAAGGTGGGTATTTTTATGAAAAGTATTTTCATATAAGTAGTCATGTTCAGTTTGGCTTGTTGGAATTTAGACTGAGTTAAAGTTGTCTTTTATGACTTTACAACAGCAACATAAATATGGAGCCTAATTATATTTCTTGATACTAGACTGAAGACTTAATTATGTTGGAGTGATGCTGTTTTTGTTTAAACTTTTTGATGTATTTACAGTTAATGTGTGATGTACAGGTTGTGTGGAGTCCTTGCCCTCCTTACTGTGTTTCTCAGTGGACTGAACGCATCAAGGTACAGTAACCATTAAAAAAAAAAGTGTTTATTATTATTATTGTTGTTTGTCAGTCTCCTAGATGTTCTTCTTTGTGTAACAGACCAGCTGTAAACCAGGAACTGTCCAACCTTTTCAATGAGCTGTGGACACTGGATGTGAATCGCATGACGCCTGGGATAGATTACACAATCTCTGTTCAAGTATGCAGCAAATCCTCATTCAGATAGCACTTATCTTCTTTTTTTTTTACAAATATGTAATCTGTGTTTAAACTGTGCAGGGTAGAGCCAACTTTGTGAACCAGGGCAGCCATGTTGTCCAGGATCGCGCCTCACAGCCTCTGTTCTCCAATGTCAACGAAGAAAAACTGAAGAACATGACCACCTTCTCCCGTAAGTGTCTCTGTGACAACAAAAAAAATCCAGCTCATTTTGCAGACTTCAGTGTGATAAATGTGATTTACTTTGCCTGCAGTGTTAATGAAACTCCTGGACAACTATGAGGTCTCCACAGGTGTGGCTGAACGAGTCACAACAGAGGAGCTGACTGAGATTAATCTCTTCCTGGATGCCGTCTTACAGACAGCAGTCATGAAGGTACATTTGACATGTTACAACCAGTTGCCTCTTACAAGCAAGGCTACATTTTCACAGCCCCACATCTCTTTCCTTACACCTATTTGTTTCAGTCTGGGCGTAGTCTCAGAGTAAGATCATGTATATAAACTATACATATGTATATATGTATGTAAATGTATATAAACTATGTATATGTAATGTATATAAACTATACTATAAGTTATTTTGTTCCTCACTGACTAACAAACTGGTCCCAGTTTGATGTTTTCCCATCCCAAGTTTTGTGGTTTTTGAGACTGCAGCTAAACTCCAGAGGGAGTTTTCTCACTTCCTGCCTCACTGCAGCACAAAACACATTACTGCAGGATGTTAGAGAGAGGAAAAATATCTGAAACATCTGTGTGCAGCTGTGGTATGCTGTGTTGGCCTCAGCTGCATGGTCTCCCCAAATAGGATCAGTGGAAAAATGTGGACATGCAGTACTTGTTGTATTTGGAAGAAAAGCATGTTTGTCAGGACGACCTGATGGCTGCTGTTGACTAAAGTCTTATCCAGAAACAATTACATATTATAGTAGTCAGTTCTATCTGTTAACCCATTGACGCCTAAAACTTCCTGTAAAACCTCTGGGCGATTTTAAAATAAGCCCCAAAAACCTGAAGTTTTTCTGGAAATTCAACAGAAGTGTCAACACTTCTACTAAATAATAGATTTTTCAGCCTCTGTAGCAGATAGAAATGAAATTCAAAAAGTACTTGAGAGCTTATACAAATACTACAAAACGACGTATCCGCTTTCCAGGCTTCAATGGGTTAATCAAGCTTGTTAAAGCATATAGGAGCTTTCCATACAAACTTTGTTTGTAATATACACAGTCATACACAGTAAGTACAGTTAGTAGTGACATACCTAATTACGATTTCCTTTGGCTGGGGGTGGGGCCCAGGGAATCTTTAGGGGGAGATAGCAGGTCAATAATAGATGCCCAAAGCTCAGCCCTGTGTGTCAAATTGTTTTAGTCATACATCTTTAAAAGCACATATTTATTTTTATGTTATATTAAATAAATTGTCAAAATGCTACCTATGCTTCCTATGCTCAGCTATAAGTATAGATATGGATTTATTAATATGGTCAAAATCCCTCCAAAATCCCACTTTAAGACACCGAGGCCTGAAAGAACACAATAGAAAAATCCATTCTGTGACTGTGTCATAAAAAAACGTTAGACATGTTGGTGATTCCTGCAAAAATTACATTTTCAGTGATTGAATGTACCCCCCACCACCCTATTTTAAAGTTACCTATGAAAGTCAACCCTCTTATGAATGCTCCAGTTATCTAGTTTATGGCTGTAAAGTGTCATGAGGTTGTGATTATCCTAGAGGTCACAACAGGTCATTTTATACAGTGAGGGCAAGTTTAAGAAAATACTCTCACTACAATGAAATGCTGCTATGGGGACCTTTCACTGGAAGATGTAACATTAAAGAAGTGTATCATAAAGTTTACAATAAATATATGTAAGAATGTATCTGAATATGAATGATAGTTTTGTCCATAAGTCTTGTCTGTGTGTATAAAATGTGATTTGCTCACAGCGGGCTCATAAGTACCTGGTGAGCAAAAGACAGTCCAGCCAGGACCTGAGGGTCTTCAAGAACCAGCTGCGTTTGATCTGGTTCCACCTCTACCACAGACAGAGAAATGCCGGGTGAGCTTTGGAAACATCAGCAGACGATCATGTCTAGTTCATCATTAAATCAGTGTGTGCAGAAAGCAATCAAGGGATTGTGTAAAAAATGTGTAATTGTTTTTAAGTAATTTGTTTTGTGTGGTTTCTCCATACTAAAACATTCACCAGCCTGGACTCATGCGGATTCGAGCATGTGTTTGTTGGAGAGACAAAATCTGGAACAGAAATCATTGGTTTTCATAACTGGGTCCAGTTCTACCTGCAAGAAAATAGCACAAACTTGGACTACAAAGGATACAAAGCCAGGATCCAGGACTTAGTAAGTACAACAGTTCATCAGACTAAAGAGATGCAGTCCTTAATGTAACAACATTGTAGTTACTTTCTTTAACTTTATTTATATAGTGCCTTTCATGCAAAATTGCAATACAAGCTGCATGGCAATACAATGAAAATACAAAGTACAATAATACAGGGGAAAAATGCAGAAGTGATAACAGGAAAATCAAAGAAAATTTTTCTTTTTTAAGAATTTCATTTTTTGTACATTAAAAATTTCTGTCCTTTCCAACTGGCAGAGAATCTGAACACAAGAAACAACCTGATAATAAAAAATGAAAATAAATAGTCTGAACCTCAACCCCTCTGTCTTTTTATTCTGCTAAGTTCACATGTTTCTGTCCACAGCCCGATCAAGACGACCACGTTCTGAACCTCCAGTTCAGCTGGCACGGTCTGGTGAAGCCCGTTGGCAGCGCCTTCATCGGGACCAGCCCTGAGTTTGAGATGGCGATCTTCACCATCGTGTTCCTCATGAACACTGAGAGGAGCACCACGGTGCTGGTCAACATCGACCAGTGTCAGATGGAGCTGGTGGTCATCAGACACGGACGCTCCCTCGGGACGGCGTACCCCAAACTGCTGAGCAGCAACAGCAGACACATCAGGCAGCACTCACACTGATGTGGAGCAGCTTTCATACAAAGTGATACTCACACACTTATAATGTTCATGCCCAAGAATCAAATGCACTGTAGTTTGGTTAAAAGGGCATGTGGGTCATTTTTTATCAAAACTGTAAACAAGGTTAATTTGTCATAAAAAGCTACTTCAATAAAAGTTATTAATGCTTTTTTAATACACATATTTGTTGTGTTTATGAAATGTGCTCAACAAATAAAATGATTTTCATTTAACTTTTGCAGTTCATTTAAATTACTTCTATACGCTGATGTAACGAATTCAAATTGTATGTGGAAATAATAATTATTTATTAGTGCCAATAACGTAATGAAGTACTTAAATAATAAACAATTATATTGCTGTATTGTACATAATTGGCTCAGCAATGTTCTCAAGTATCAAAAAAGTTTTACATTACTAATGTACAAACAGTATTTTAGTGCTAAAACTGGTCTATACAATATCAACAAATGCTTTAAAAAAATGAAATGCTTCTTTGTTAGAAATAAGTTTTACTCCGGTATCTGACTACTGGCCACTGACCAAACATTTAATTTTTGATGGAGAACACGTCCCTTCAGTGCAATAAATAAATATAAATTAGGTGTGAGGTCATGCAATGCCTGTCTCTCCCTGTCCTATTTATCTTTGTTGTTTTGGGGTTTTATTGGGTTAAAACTTTTGCTTCTAACTTTTTAGAAACTCAAGTTTGAAGTAAGTCAAATCCCACAGCAGTCAGGTCACGGTCAAGCCTAATGTCCTCATTTTTGTGACTTAAGTCTGATACGGCCTACAGCTTTTATTCTGTGTTTCTGGAGACACATTTCTGCTGAAACCACCCTCTTCTTGAGGAGGCAGCAGAAGTTTCAGCAGTGGATATCTAAAAGCCTGGACAAATATTAGATAATATTTTTAATTTTATTGCTGTGGTTGGATGTAACTTAATACTTTTAAAAGTACTGAGCTGGACTGTTGGCCATTTTCAGTGCTTAAAACAATACATTCTTACAAAATTTAAATTGACAAGTAAAATACCAGTACTTAAACATCACAGTGACTGTTTTTGAATGTATCACTTCTGTATGAAGGAGGAGTTTGTTGATGTCCATACTTGCTTGATGATCATATCCATAAACATACATACATAAATACAGCAACCACGTTTTCACCCCAACTGATCTGCTTTCTGCCTCTGATCCTGAGCCTGTCATCATCCTCTTTGCTCTTAAAAGTGGAAGCTTGCGCATAACTTTGTTGCATTATATTGAAACTGTGTTTCAGATTAATTCAAATACGAGAGGTCATTGTTGTGATTGTGATTATTTTATTATATGTGTGTTCTGGTCATTTGAGCATGATTAAACATGCCGCCATTTAATATGGCTATAAAAAGCTTATTGCATTTTTTTTTTGAAGGTGTGGGGGATTGGGGGTGCATCAAACTGGTTGGAACATAGAAGAGGGTTGCAGCTAAAAAAAAGTTTGGGAACTGCTGCTCCAACCCATATGACCACACAGGACCTTTGTTCGTAAGGCAAGCGCCCCCGACTGGTGGGAGGCAATCAACACACCCTCATACCTCAGCACTTTAAAAGTCATGTGTAATGTTGTGAAACAGTTGTACTTTGGTTAGGTTTAGGCACCAAAACGACTTGCTTATGTTTAGGAAAATATTTGGTAAAATTTATAATAATAATAATAATAATTCATTTTATTTAATAGGGCGCCTTTCAAGGCACTCAAGGTCGCCTTACAACATGGAAAAAAACAAAAAACAAGCAGAACATCATACATATCATACAATCTAAACAAATCAGAATATTTACAAATACATTACAATTAAGGAGGGGAGTTTGTGCGGAGGATCAAATGGAGTGAGCGAGTCTGAACAGGTAGGTCTTGAGTTGTGATTTGGTTGAGAGATGTGATGTTGCGAAGGGAAGGGGGAAGGGAATTCCAGAGCAAGGGAGCAGAGCGACTGAAAGCTCTGCTCCCCATGGTAACCAGACAGGCAGGGGGGACAGAGAGGTGGGTGGAGGAAGAAGATCTGAGTGGGCGGGCGGGTGTGGCAATGTGGAGGAGGTCAGAGAGGTATGGAGGGGCGAGGTTGTGAATGGCCTTGAAGGTGAGCAGTAGAGTCTTGTACTGGTGGGGAGCCAGTGGAGCTGCTGGAGGACTGGTGTGATGTGGTGACTGGATGGGGTCCTTGTGATGATGCGGGCTGCTGAGTTCTGTACCAGTTGTAGTTTGTGAAGAGTTTTTTGCGGAAGTCCAAACAGGAGAGAGTTGCAGTAGTCAAGACGGGAGGTGACGAGACTGTGGACCAGGATGGCAGCTGTGTGGGGTGTAAGAGAGGGGCGGAGGCGGTTGATGTTACGGAGATGGAGGTAGGCTGAGCGGGTTATGTGACTGATGTAAGAGGTGTATGAGAGTGTGCTGTCAAGGATGACACCCAGACTCTTTACCTTGGGGGATGGAGAGATGTTGGAATTGTCTATGGATATTGTGAAACTGGGAGATTTGGATAGGGTGGTTTTTGTGCCAATGAGTAGAATTTCTGTTTTGTTGCTATTCAGTTTCAGGAAATTGGATGAAAACCAGGACTGTATTTCTAGGAGGCAATATGGGTAAAACTATTACATTTATGTTACTTTACTTCCATACAAAGTTGGGTTTGTGATGTAGAACGTAATGGAGTTACATTAGTTACACAAATACATTAAGTTAAAATAACTCTTTTTGGTTTCATATGGGACACAAGCAGCGTTCTTCTGGGTCAAATCAAAGTTTTTTTGATCCATCCATTCACACAGCATTCCCTCTCTGCGGACTTTGTAACTCTTTATACTCCAACTACTTGCCTCCTTTGCTCCCATCAAAAGTATAGACTGGCTGAGGGGGTTTGGGTGAAGAATCATGAATCCTTGATCATATCTTGAAACAAAATAGGCTAAGTATGCAGTTAGGAAATAGAGTATGATACAGGCAGTCCTCAATACTGAACAATAACTTGCTTTGACCTGGGACACAAACAGCGGTTTCCTGGTTTGAAGCCCAAGTTTGTTTGACCCATCCATCCACCCCGTCCTTCTCTGTCTGCGGACTTTGTTGCTCTTTATACAACCCTTGACTTCTCCTTTTGTTTCTTGTACTGGCACTAGGGGATGCTACCTGACAATAAATATAAATATCGTTGTAATAAGCTGCTTTTTGGGAGGACCACAGTCTCTTACCAGCTTATGGAAGCTGTGACATGAAAGAAAAAACTTGTCAGTCACTCTGGTTTGTATCATGAATCCTTTAATCATATCTTGACACAAAATAGACTTAGTGTGCAGTGAAGAAATAGAGTAAATAAATACCCATCCCTTTAGCCTAGCCTCCTCCCTCTGTGGACTTTGTCGCTCTTTATACTACCCATAACATCTTCCTTTGCTCTTGTACAGCCACTAGGGGGTGCTGCCTAACAATAAACATGAACATGTTTATAATAAGCTGCTTTTTTTTGGGAGGACCACAGTCTCTTACCAGCTTATGGAAGCTGTTAATTAGCTGTAAATTAATGACACACACACACACACACACACTCAGTTCATTCACCTTACCTCGGATGAACTGGTCCATAAAACATCAGCAAAATCTGGTATTCCATCATTGACTATTTCATTTTTCTGTGCAGCAGAAGTGGTTGAATTTCTCAAGAAATTAAGAATGAGGAATTAAGCCATTTCATAACAGTATACTCCAAACTAAACTACTCTAAAAGTCAGAAATACTTAAAAATAAACACAAAACTTACTCAGAATTAGGTTATTCTGCCTGTGTGGTTTATTGATTATACTATTATTTTCTTATTTTATTGTCTGTTTGTGACACAATGCAGTAAACATGTCTGCCATTTTTTCCAAGATGGCTGCTATTTCAGGAGAGAGGAATCATTTAGAATTTTAAATTAACTTTCTTCTGTTGATTCTTGTTTTTCAACATCATAATTCCAACCCTCCTCCTTTATCCGGGCTTGGGACCGGCGAAAGTGACCCAAAGGAGACACTCTGGCGGAGTTATTGGGATTTTTTTTTTCTTGAGTTTTTTTATTTTTTTGGGTTTTCTTGTTGTTGTTGTTTTTTTTTTTGGGGGGGGGGGGGGGGGATTTAATTTATTATTTTTCTTAATTGTTGTTTTTTTTCTTTATTTTTTTTTGGTTTTCTTGAGTTTGTTTTTTTTCTTGAGTTTTATGAATTTATCTATTTTAATTGTCTTAATCTGCATGTCTTACTGACTTGTGGGAGAATTCAGGGCATCCCGGAAGAAACCCACAAAGTGATGTTAATTGATTATTATAGATGTTCTGTTGTTATTGTAGATGTTGTTGTTGGTGTTTTTTTAATGTGTTAGTCTCCTGTTAATCTTCAGATTTACGGGAGAAACCGGAGCACCCTGGAAAAACCCCCAAAAGTTATGATGATCTGTTGTTATTGATGTTGTGATGATGTTGTTGTTGATGTTGTTCAGAATTTTTCATAGATGACATTGTGACTTGGGTGGTGGGAGGGAAAGGTAAGTTAGTCCAGGTCCAGGTCCTTCAGGTCCCTGTTCCTCCTCCACTTGTCTTGTCTCCTCACCCCCAGATGGCAGGCTCTTTTCAGGACAGATGGACTGGGAAGGGACGCCTCCTGCTGGCGCGGCTCGTCGTCCTGCTGGTCCTCAGGTGGGTCTTCAGTCCTGGGCCTTTTTCTCATGGGAGGAGTATTGTCTGGTCCGCTGACGCCCTCTCTGCGTTAACCTGGATTTGATGATGGAGCTCATGCCGAAGGAAGGTCGCCTGCTGGTTGACTGCGACCACATCAGCTTCATACTTCAGGCTGAGCTCGTGCTGTGACTCTTTGGCCTTCTCCAGTTCTTCTTGGAGAAGCCTGTTCTTGTCCTTCTCCACATGGAGTTCAGTGGTGAACTTTTCCTGCAACATAATATGTGCGACTCTCAGCTCCTCATAATCCTTGTGAAGCTCCTTCTTCTTCTTCTGCCTGAAGGTCTCCCTCACCTGTGTGGCAATCCTTGCAGTGCTTAGAGTTGCTGGATCAGCGTATTTCTCGAGTCTTTCCAGGTCATTCTTGGTCTCTTTCCCCCTGTTGATGAACATTTCCTTCAGGCTTTTCTGACGAGCAAGCTCTTGCTTCGTTGCGTCTAACTCTTGGCTGAGTAGAGCTGACCTGTTCCTTTCGTGGAAATGGCCAGCACTCTCTCTACCCAGAAGGTTCTTTAGATGTTGAACTTCTTGGCGAAGAGCATACAGCTCTGTCATGTTGGGGTATGGAGCCGGACGGTTGAACTGCTGTCTAAAGGCTCTTTTTCCTCTGGGGTCCCTTGTTGGCTGCATTTTATAAAAATGTTTGATCAGATGTTGTCTGTATCAATGGTCTGCTTTGGTTTTCTAGCAATTGGTGATGACATCATGGAACTAATTCTCTGATGTCCTAAAATTTAGGACATCAGAGAATTAGTTCCATGATGACATCATCAATGGAACCATGGAACTGCTCTACAGATCAATAGAAAAATAGAATGAAACATCAAAGCAATACTTGATGATGTCATCATGACATCATCAGTTCTTTTAGGACCTAAAAGAACTGAGCAGTTCCATGGTTCCATTGATGATGTCATCATGGAACTAATTCTCTGATGTCCTAAAAGAACTGATGATGTCATGATGACATGGTTCCATTCAAACATTTTTTTTATTTTCAATTGAAACAACTTTATTTGTATGAACAAAACATGTTGTTGACAAAGAATATTAAAGATGTATATATTCCTTAGCAAATAAATACAATACAATATTTCTTCATACGTATATTTTCAAATGTAAACACAAGCACTGCCCCGTTATGAATAGTTGTAAAATAACTATAATCTACACACAGTAGGAACATTGTTTTTAATGGGTTAAGAATTACAAAATGCACCATTTTCATAAAGATGTCTCTAGCCTGTCCTCTACTATGGGTCGTGTGCACAAGCAGCGAAAAACAAGCTATATTGACGTATGTCACCACTGCAATGCACCCGCCGCCATGTTGCTGACGTAGTAGTGATTGACGGCGAACCAGATTTAAATAGGCAGATTTCCAACTTCGGTTGGAGGAAGGGTCAAACAAATGACAGAATTTCACCCAGGAGAGATTTTACAACAGAAATCCACAGAAACTGCAGCTTTTTTTACAACCGCGGACCGTACGTGTGTGCTACTTTAAACTTTTTGTGCTGCTGTTCTTTGAAAGTGAGCCGCGATACCTACATACGTGTCGTAATGTGTGGTACTGACACACAACATATTCTGTCGTTTAGGTTGGAGATCTTGTTCCTGTTAGAAAAATTGCATGAGGAAACCTTGAAAATTGAATAATCTGACACCAACAGAGACCTCACCATTTTTCTCTGCGCAGTCGTTGATGGGGAATGATGAGCAGAAGATGTCCAAGTTCTCAGTTTAACCAAAGTTTATTACAATATGTCAAAAAATGTGCAGTTACAGAGCTCTGGGTCCAAATCTACAAGTCCCTGATACACACACAGACGGGTTCAGTTCGTGAAGTCTGACCACATCTAATTTCCCTGAACCCATTAAATCCTCACAATTGTTTACAAAACATGCTGGTTGATTTCTTCCAGAAAGTTCCTCCTTCTTCATCCGCTGATTTGACAGTTTTAATCAATACAAGGGCACGTCATGCCACCTGGGCCACAATCTTGGTTGCTGCCCGGAACAAGGCCGTGACATCAAGTCCTGACCTGGCCTCTTCTCCAGAACATTCAACAAAAACTTCCTGTCTTGTTATGTCTTACAGAGATATTATGTCTTACAGAGCCAAAGGATTTTCACTGTCTTACATGGATTCTAAAGTCTAAAAAATATGAAATATAATATATTCTTTGTGATTATAGAATCTTAATCAGTTTAAGCAAATGAAATATATGTAATCAAAGTAAATAAACTCAAACTCAAACCTCTCCAAGGTTAAGTGAATTATGCATACAGTGACCTGCGTTACGCACAGAGACAGACAACAGAGACAGACAAAATAGAAAAAATAATCAAATTATTTTAACAATTCCAACTCAGTCATATTGCAGATTAAACAATTGGAATAAAAAGCATGAATTTTCAAATCTCAATATCTATTTACTCCTGTTACATTTTATTTATAAAATGTTTGAACTTCCCTATCATGTATGTACAAAAAGAACCTTTGTCTTTTGTTCTGCCCGCACGGACCAGTAACAGTGGAACACACGAGAGGGCGCATGTTGGAGCGACTTCCGATTCATTATAACAACAGTGACAGCATGAGCTGAGTTTTATGTGTTTACTGTTGAACAGTATTTAAAAACATGGAAGCACTTGGAGAGTTTTGTGACATGACTCCTCAGGAGCTGGCTGCTCCTGTCAACACTGTAGCGGTGAGTTTAGAGGAAATAAAGACGCAAAGTTTCACACCACGCGTTCAGAGAAGCTAACATAGCTAGCAGCACAGAGAAACATAAACAGCGTTAGAGTGAAGAGCAACACAAAGCTAAACTACAGACAGCGTCAGTTTCAGTGTCACATTTATTTACATTTTATCGGTGAAACTGTCAGCTTGAACACATTTTGACTAAATTAACTTAAAATTAACTAATTACTTAAAATTACAGTTACAGAATAAAAAAATATTTCAAATAACACTGCTTGTTGACGACAGAGTTGAATAAAAACTTTTCTTTCTTTTCAGGAAAAATGGAAACTGTTACCAGCCTTCCTGAAGGTAACACAACGCACCTTTATTCACCTGCTGTGTACCCGAAACATTAACTGAACTGTGTCCTTTATCTACTCTGGAGATCCTCTGTTATTATATGTAATTTTATGTTGTGATGTCGATTTATATGGCAAATTATTGCATTTTCTGAAGAAAACTGTTTATGGATAAAATAATCAGAGGACAGAGTTTTATTTAATTTAGTAAAAAATAAATATGAATTTATGTAACAACTGCAATTATATGAAACTTAAAAGTTATTATCAAATTTTTTGCTCCTATTTTTCTGTTGATCAACAACCAGTTTTTTGTTTCCTCGTCAAATTTGATCTGTTGTTCAATCTGTTTTTCAGGTGAAAGGACTGGTGAAGCAGCATATTGACTCGTTCAACTATTTCATCAATGTGGAGGTAAAACACGACCCAAACATTTGTTTCAGCTGGGTCTTCATGTTAATATATTTATGTTACTTATGTCTTGTTTCCCAGATAAAGAAAATAATGAAAGCAAACGAGAAGATCACAAGTGATGCTGATCCGATGTGGTACCTTAAGTAAGTCACATCAACCTCATTGTTTGCATTAATGCAGATAATCTACAGACACACACTACATGCAGCAGCTTCTAGATTTAGTTTTGAATTGAAATTATTTAAAGTTTCTATCTTCCAGATACCTCAATATCTACGTTGGCATGCCTGATGTTGAAGAAAGCTTCAATGTAACCCGACCAGTATCCCCCCATGAGGTTTGTTGTGTAATTTTAAAGAAAATATTATGAACACATTTTTTGCAGTAAAGTTAGCGTAGCTGTAGTTCAAAATATTTTTTAGTACGGACTGTTAGTGGGGTTTTTAAATTAAAGGCAAATATTTCAAGTGACACTAAATTAATCGGCAACAATTTTCATAATAGGGGAAGCAAGAAATTTCCCTGTTTCACATCATGAATTAAATATTTTCGTTTGGATAGTAAAATCAATGTGGGTACTAGAAACTTCCATTTCAAAGCTATTTTTTCACTCATTTAATTTAATGGATTAGTTGATAACTAAAAATGAAACTATTATGCATCATTAATTTAACCCATTAAAGCCTGGAAAGCGGATATGCCGTTTTGTAGCATTTGTATAAGCTCTCAAGTACTTTTTGAATTTCATTTCTATCTGCTACTGAAGAGGCTGAAAAATCTATTATTTAGTAGAAGCGTTGACACTTCTGTTGAATTTCCAGAAAAACTTCAGGTTTTAGGGGGGTATTTTAAAATCGCCCAGAGGTTTTACAGGCGTTTTAGGCCTTAAAAAACATTAGTAGTACCCCTAACAGAAATATTTGGTTAAAATTTAGACCTATGATGACATCAACGTGAGAACATTTCACTCATCTGTTTGTTTCCACAGTGTCGTCTCAGAGACATGACGTACTCAGCACCCATCACAGTGGACATCGAGTACACTCGTGGCAGTCAGAGAATCATCCGCAATGCGCTGCCCATCGGAAGGTAAGATGTAACATCCTGCCTAGATGGCCTAAACCCTGATCTTTGTAGTCAAAACTTTAAAAGACAAGCTATTTCATCAGTTTGGTTCTAACATCTTTCACTTACCTTTAATGCTGCCCTTCTTTGACTCATCTGAACTCTCAAAGAGCCTGTTACTTCAGTGGTCTTATCATGGCCAAGGTCACGTTTATTTCTAGAGCACCTTATGCACAACCAAGGTTGACCAAAGTGCTTTACATAACTGAATAACAGCAAAAAAATCAAAAGATACATAAATTAATAACAATCAACTCAAAATTCAAAATATAAAGACAATTTCATCTAATAATATATGACATGAGATGTACAATACAACACACAGAAACAACTTTCTTCTCACGCAGGTTTGAAAGCCTGGGAGAAAAAAATTTGTTTTAAGAGAAGATTTAAAAAATTTTCAAAGTCTTTGACAACCGGATATGCAGCGGTAAACTGTTCCACAGCTTAGGGGCAGCCACTGCAAAAGATCGATCGCCTTTAGTTTTTAGCCTGCATTTAGGCACATCCACATTCTCTTCTTATTAATCTATGTGACTCTTTTCTCAGGATGCCGATCATGCTGCGGAGCTCAAACTGTGTTCTCACAGGAAAGACGCCCATGGAGGTTTCTAAACTCAATGAATGTCCTCTGGATCCAGGTACACGAAGGCTGACGCAGAATTTAAGCAATAATACAGTATAACTATTATCGATTCATGTGCATCATAGTGATTTGTATGTCATATTTCTTCACAGGGGGTTACTTCATCGTAAAAGGTCAGGAGAAAGTCATTTTGATCCAAGAGCAACTGTCCAAGAACCGAATCATTGTGGAGCAGGACAGGAAGGGTGCAGTCGGAGCCTCAGTTACCAGGTACAGCAAAAACGTCTTCACTAACCTTTACTTTCAGTGGCTGAGGTTAGGAATGATGACTCAAAACTGAGTTTTTATAATGATCTGATTGGTCAGTGGTTTGGGTTAATTTGCAGCCATGCAGCATATGATTACTATGATGATGGTTAAAGTTAATCCAATCTCACTTATCTAGTTTTGTGGTAAAGGCCCCTGGAGCAACTAAGGTGCTTTTTGAGAGTTTTTTGTTTGTATTCAGTACTTCTCACCAAAACACACTGGGTATCTTCAAACTTTAACAAAGTTGTTGATTCCATTTCTTCCTCAGAAAACGTTTACAAAGCCAGTTTAATATGTGTAATCTACCTCCATGTCTGTAGATAAGTGAAATTATATTAAACCATTAACAAGAAAGTATATCAGAGAGTGCACAGGAAACAAAGTAGCGACTCATTCATAAAAATGTTTTTAAAAACTTTTCAGTAAAGCGACTAAAGTTTAAAATCTCCTATAATGCCGATTGTTTCAGTTGAAAGGAATATAGATATGTAACTTCTGGTCTCATTAGTTTCCAGTTGTCATATTCTAAAACTGTTCGCTTTCGTTGTCGAGTCTTCAGTTTCTTCATCTGCTCTGATATTTGTTTCTTCAATTCCAGCTCCACTCATGAGAAGAAAAGCAGAACCAACATGATTGTCAAACAAGGCCGATTCTACCTGAGACACAACACGCTGTCAGAGGACGCCCCCATCGCCATCATATTCAAGGTACAAGAGCTGTTGATGATTATAATGACACCAAGCATCCAGTAGGGGGCGCCACAAGACAGCTGGATGCTTTTGGATGAAGTTGTTTTCTGATGTAAGCTTGTTGGTTTCCAGAGCAACTTTTTCTGATGAAATAACTTTTTAAGTTTCACTCTGTTTAACTGCTGCAGCCTCCTGAATTGTCTGTAATTGATCATTTCAAACAGTATAAATACCACATTTATTTAGTGAGAGATTTTGAGGCAGGTTAGTTTTGTTTTTCTTCATCAGATTCATTTTAACATGTCACCCTTTGCTCTCAATGAAAATGTCCTTTAGCCAGCTGGCATTATTAACTTCTTTTCCCTCTGAGGACAAATCCCTCCAAACATGTCAACTTGTGAGTGTTGAGTGTTTGGAGCTGAAGTCTTTATCCACAGGACACAGTTTGCATGTTGCTCTGTTTGCTGTGCACTTGTATATCCTGGGTGACTTTTTCCCCGCCTGTCTCTGTGTTTGGTTGCAGAAAAAACAACCTCAATCCAGTGTGGGACAGACGGATCAGTTCCCACAGCTTCACATTTCCATAAGCAAATGTCAAACAACCTTATGACTCCCAGTTCACCTCTCCCTCTCTGTACACACACTAATGCCTCCTGGCTCACCTTGTTTACTAGCTGCAGATAGCTACTTTCTGTGCATGATGAATCACGTCACACACTCTTTGCCTGCCATTCACACAGGGTATGGGCGTGGAGAGTGACCAGGAGATAGTGCAGATGATCGGCACGGAGGAGCACGTCATGGCCAGCTTCGCTCCGAGCTTGGAGGAGTGTCAGAAGGCTCAGATCTTCACACAGACTCAGGTGGGCAACATGTGCCAGAGCCAGTTGATAAAGTTGATTTCATTATTACCTAATTAAAGAAATACTCAGCTGATTTCACAAGTTACCCCAGGCGAAGAACCATATTTGGTAACTTCAGCGGATATCCAAATTAAAAAATAAAAACATTTAGAGAAAAAAGTTGCAAATTTACTAGATTAAAGTGGCAGATCTACATGAAAAAAAGTCACAGATTTAAGAGAAAAAAGTGGGGGGGAAAGCAACTTTTTTCTCGCAGATTCACCACTTTAAATCTCGTAAATCTGCGACTTTTTTCGCGCAGATTTGCCACTTAAAATCTCTTAAATCTGCAACTTTTTTTCTTGTAGATTTGCCATTTTAAATCTCGTAAATCAGCAACTTTTTCGCGCAGATTTGCCTGTTTAATCTAGTAAATGTGCAACTTTTTTCTCGACCCCATTTTGATATCCACTGAAGTTACCAAATATAGTTCTTCGCCTGATAAAGGGTTAAAGTCAGTTGGGCAAAGGATGAAAATACATCTGGTAGATATAATAGATAATCATACATAAATAAGAAGTAAGTACATAGAAATTAGTTATATTTATTTACAAAACTATGGCGATACAATTTGTATCATGATACAGGGGTTATGAGGAATATATCATAGTATAAAGGACATACCAGTATATCCATAAACCTGACTGAAAAGGTTTACTTTTTATGCAATAAGAACAATGGGAGATGCATTTGCATTTTTCACAGTCTCTGTAGCATCCAACACCGTCTGTCTGCTACCATTCTTTGCACAGAAACTATCAATTAAAAGTCAATACAGTATATAATTTCACAAAACATGATAATGCAATACCCATAATATTTTCTTACGCTTCTAATAGAAATGAGAGAACAAAGACTAAATGCACAAGTACAACAAAAAAAATTAGTGTGTAGAACCAGAACTTTAAGGTTTGCCTTGTTAAATTCAGTTCACAGCAGAAAAAAAGACGGGGAGCTTATGAAGTCTGATGGTATCACAGTTTTCTTCGCCTGAACTTGAGACATTTAACAAGCCTTTGTGCTACAAACTGTTGGTGTGGGGACTGAGGGGATTCAGCATTTACCAAGCAAGATTCAATTTGTTGGTTTATGGGAAATGTAGGAGCCAGCATTTTTTTAAACTTGGCCCATGCAGGTGCTCAACATCAGATTTTGTCGACCTCGGGCATTAATTTTGAGAAAACCTGTTTGTTGAAGAAGTAAGTCGACATTTTGGGAAATTGTCGCTGCTTGCTGTCAGAAGACAAGATTGTTAATATAAATTTACAGCCACGTAGCTTAGCATAAAGACTTGTAATACTGGGAAACAGTTAGCCTGGCTCTGTCCAAAGGTTACATCTGCCTACTAGCACCTCAAAATATCACTAATTGGAGTCTCTGTTGGTTGTCTGGCAACCTCAAAGGCAAAATAAGTCACATAACCCACTGTAAAAAACCCCACAAAACTTATGGCTCTTACCCTTTGATTTTTATATAGATTAAACAAAAAAGATGTAGCGGATCGATGAGGATAGGCAGATTTTGATACCTTTGGACAGACACAGGCTTACTGTTTCCCCCTGTTTCCAGTTTTGTGCTAAGCTAAACTAACTGCCTTCACATTGAGTGTGCAGACATCACAGTGGTCATCTGATCATCTGAGTCTCAGCGAGAAATAAGCACCTCAATAGAATAGAGACAGTCTAACCACTATTGGAATAAAAGGGGGCTCTACATGCTTTACAAATCAAACTATTTACATTTGGTAGCACTTTACAATAACAACTAAGTGATGTTTATAGATGGTTTATAAACCAATTATTAACCATTTACAAAGTGCTATACATATTTAATCTTTAAATGTTTTAAACCAATGTCTTAAAGGTATATGAATCATTTAAAAATCATTAACATACCTTAATATGGTGGTAAAAATGCTAAAAATGAGTGCAACTAAAACTATTGATAAACTATTAATTATAATTTAATTGTTTGTTAATGGTAAAGTAACTATAAACTGACATTAATATACCATCTATTTGCCATTTATAAATGATTTAGTTAATTAAACATTAATAAATGATGTATTTACCATTCTAAATGGGCTATATACGGTTTATAAATGATGATTAAACATTAATAAACTATCTGTTTACCATTTATAAATGATGGTTATTGTAAAGTGTTACCTTACATTTTTACAACTTCTACTTAAAACCTGTCTTAGCCTCTTTTTCATTTTGTTACATTTCTGTTTTTGTTTTTGTTTTTTACAGTTTCTAGCTTTGGAGATTTCTTAAGGAAAACATCCTTTTCAAGGATCTTTTTCATCATCCTTTACCGGTGGTGGAATGTAACTAAGTACATTTACTCAAGTACTGCACTTAAGTACAATTCTGAGGTACTTGAACTTTACTAGAGTATTTACATTTTATGTAACTTCAATTTGTCCTCGGCTACATTTTGAGGCAGATATTGTACTTTTAACTCCACTACATTTAGCTGACAGCTTTAGTTACTTTTCAGGTCAAGATTTAACATGAAAAAAATCGACCAATTAAAAGTTTTTAAAATGAAAACCCATAAATTAAAGTATAAGCTTATTAAGTAGTTAAAATGAGCCATACCTTGAGGAAATTAAAATGCTGCTTACATAATAAGATTACAATTATATATTTGGAATATGTATATGCGGATGGAATATGCATAATAATGAGTACTTTTACTTTTGATGTTTTAAGTACATTTTGATGCTGATACTTTTGTACTTTTACTTAAGTAAGTTTTAAATGCAGAACTTTTGTTAGCACTTATCATTACACTACTCACCATAGCTTTTATAAAAGCTTGATCTGTATTTACATTTTACATTTTTCATTTAAACTACTGCCTTTTTTTCCTGTAATTTATATTCATACCTTTTGCTTCTGTTTTTGCTGCTGTGACAAGTGAATTTCCCTGTTGCGGGATCCAAAAAGTATAATCTAATCTAATAAACCATGACTAAACAGATGGATGTTGAAAGCAATAACGATTCCTCTGTTTTCCGTTACACGTGACTCTCCAGCTTTTGAAGGTTTTGTGTCAAACAAAAACATAAAGAGCTAATACACAGTGTACAGTGTATTCAGAATAATCAATGACATATCATTGATGATCCTCAATAAGCGATGATGTTGAATGATCAGCCAGCCCTAATGTGCCTATTAACTCCGTCTGGAGAGCCGGACGTTGTTGTTCTGACACAGAAACAAGCTCCTGTCTGTTGACAGGAGCTATTTTCTTTGTCTCTCTGTGATCAGATGACTAAGGTTTTGTCTTACCAGTCAGTCAAGTAATGCTTTGGGTGGTTTATTCAGGAGGCCCGCGTGTTTTCTTTGACATCTACAGATGAATGCGATCGGCCAATTTGTTTTTCATAAAGATTATGTTGTTAGAGGAGCCGCTGATGCATTGATGAGGTCATATTTGCTTCCTAGCAACCGGTCTCCGCAGCTCTCATGTCCCTGTGTCCGCCAGCCTCCATGATGTCTTTTCATGGTATTCATTGGGTCATTGTATTGTGCACAATGAGGCCTAAATCTATATAATTAAAGGCAGATAAGGCTTAAGAAACATTGTTATCAGATTATGATAAGTAATCTGCCTAAACCAAATTTGACTGTCATCGTTTTTTTTCTAGTGATATATACTTAGAAATCAGATTTGATGACACGTGATTTTATCAAATTATATATGTATTTTAATATGTCTGAATTAGGCAATAATTACTTGTTTTTCTACACAGTTGCCCCAAGGCTATTTGAGTTTATTTATATCTAGATTTATTTTATATATATTTTATGTATTGCTGAAGGCAGGGTGGGTGGTCTCGCAAAAAAGTCTCCAGCCTCATTAACCTTTGACCTTTTCTATACTTCAATAGAGGGTTCCAGAGCACTGACTCAGGTGTGTGTGTGTGTGTGTGTGTGTGTGTGTGTGTGTGTGTGTGTGTGTGTGTGTGTGTGTGTGTGTGTGTGTGTGTGTGTGTAACTTGACCTCCCATAAACCTGACACATGTGTTTCTCTTTGCTCTTTTACCAGAAAATTCCACACGTTAATCACAGAATAACTTTCACTTCAAACACACTAAAATGCCTTTAAATGTAGTTTAAATCAACACATTGTGATAGGACATTTGACCAGAGCTCAGTATTGAAACTCAAAACCTTTAGGTATGTCCTTCCCATCGAGTATCATTATCTTTTGAGTATCAATAGTTTGCAGGTCATCCTAGTGACTGAGGGCTTTGAAACTGGGACCATATAATCGCAACTTCTCCTGTTTGGTGATGTTTGTTGCATGTCCTTTCCCCTTTCCCTCTCCTCATTATCTGTCTTTTCTTTTTTTTTTTTTTTTCTTTTCTACCGTCTGGTTAAAAAAACAACTGATAAGAACAAGAAAGTTTGCATCAAATGCCTGGTCAGAATCAAAATCATGTTCACTTATTTTTTCTTTGACCTATTATTTCCTGAGGTGTAAATCAAAGTGTATTTTATAATGCCAAAATGTTTTACTGATGCATCCACTACTAGCCAAAAATTAAGGTATCAAAAGACTCTTATTTTGGTGTCTGGAAACTCCGATATCTCGAGTATCTGAGCTTTTTCCACTCAGCTCTCCTGTTGACAGCTCCTTGACCTTTCCTTTACCTGCTGCTGTGTTTCAGGCTCTGAGGTACCTCGGGAATAAAGTGCGAAGACAGCGCATGTGGGGGGGGCCCAAGAAGACAAAGATGGAGGAGGCCAGAGAGCTCTTGGCATCTCTTATCCTCACACATGTGCCGGTATGTTTACAGACAGAAAAGAATCAATGACTTACTAAATATGAACCACAAAGTATAGTCATTTTTGTGTTTTTCCTGTAGGTCAAAGAGTTTAACTTCCGGGCGAAGTGTATTTACCTGGCTGTGATGGTTCGGAGGGTGATCCTGGCTCAAGGGGACAACAGGGTGGACGACAGAGATTACTACGGCAACAAACGTCTTGAGTTGGCTGGACAGGTAAGCCTCTCTGCACACCATGTGGTCTCATTTATTGCCTGTATAAAGCCAAATTTGATTTGGTCAGTCCTCTTAAGTTTCACATTACATGACAAAAACATGCAGGTCCATTCATTTTATTTGTCAGCTGATCAGCAGGAAATTGAATTGAGTTCTGACATTAAAAGGCGGCACCCTGTTGAACTGGTTGTTTATAACTGAAGGGTTGTTTTCTTTCCTCATACAGCCACTAGAAAACTAAACAGACTTGATGCTTATTAATAATACATGTATAGAAAAGAACAAATAATGCTCCCATGCTTTAGTGCGAATGGATAACAGCACTGGAGCAGAGGACAGCGGCTGTTCCAGCCCTGATCTCTCACCTGCATCTTTGTTCCTGCCTCGTTCTTTTAATAAGACTCTCATTATTTTCCCTCAGCTTTGTTTTTCCCTGTTTTGTTTTCGCCCTCCCCTCCCCCTGTATTTCAGCCTGGCTTTGTCAGGAGAGAGATATGCGGTGGCACCAAAATCCAGAGGCTGTGGAAGCATGGGGATTTTTCAGCACCATGACAATAGAATTGCTGCCTTGACTGGAGCGATTGAGCTAATCCGCAGGCCCGGCTCTGATAATGTAATTACTGCTGTCTTAAGGCCTTTAATTTCCCCCCCAACCTGCTCTGTATAAGGAGCAGGAGATGGGAGGAGGGGGGGCGCAGAGCCCTCTTTCAATAGGGGGCTTACACACTAACAACGCCAGCAATCTCCTCACTCTCCAATTATGGTTCCCTGACATTCAACTAATTGGCCTGGCTGCGCAACGGAAGCTTAATTTCTTTATTAATTTTAAGCAGCGCTGGCTGTTTGTTTTGATGTATGCTAATGCACCGGGTGGGTGGGGGTTGTGAGAGCGGTTGCCTCCTGTAGGCCTGGCGGCGGAGGACAGGGACCTGGGACGGAGGCCAGGTCAGGCTTATCAGTGAGCCGGCCCACCTGGTTATTAAATGTGACTGTAAACGAACCTCAGCTCTGATTAAAGGCAGCAGCAGATGTGAGGTGCCAGTAGCTCTCAGAGTCAGAATGTGTGAAGACACAACAACGACCCTGAAATTGTTCTGAGTCAACATCTAGTTTGGAGGCTCAACAAGTGATAATATTAATCAAAAACATTCTGACTGTTAATGGTGTCTCTCTGTCCCTTTTAGCTCCTATCTCTGCTGTTTGAAGATCTGTTTAAAAAGTTCAACTCTGAACTGAAGAAAATCGCCGACCAGATCATCCCCAAGCAGAGAGCAGCTCAGTTTGATGTGGTGAAGCACATGCGGCAGGATCAGATCACAAACGGCATGGTCAATGCCATATCCACGGTGGGTGTGTGCAGGTCGCAGACCATAAATATAAAGAAATAATTCAATAGAAAGTAAGCACATCTCCCCTGGGGGATCCAGCTTTAAAACCACATGCCAACAAACATCTGGCCTGCTGAATAATCTTTGAGCAATAGGGTCAGCTGATTGTATTGGAGTCTATGAGAAAATGACCCTACTTCTCACTTGATTTATTACCTCAGTAAATATTTTCCTAATTTTCTAATAATAGTTTATTGTCTCAATCCCAAGTTTCAACTCTTCTTCAGTACAGCATGAAATGTATGAATAGGCAGGGTAATAAAGAAAAGGGAATTTTCTGTCCACAGGGAAACTGGTCTCTGAAGAGATTCAAGATGGACCGTCAGGGTGTCACCCAGGTCCTGTCTCGTCTCTCTTATATTTCGGCTCTTGGCATGATGACCAGGATCTCCTCCCAGTTTGAGAAGACCAGGAAGGTCAGCGGGCCACGCTCCCTGCAGCCGTCACAGTGGGGCATGCTGTGTCCGTCTGACACCCCTGAGGGAGAGGTGAGTGAGCTGCGGCAGCAACACCTGATCTGCTTACTGTTGGTTATACTGAGGTGCCAAATCAGGCGATGTGGCAGAAATGCCAGTATTCCCAATAAGGGGGGTGTGCCATATCGTATCGTTCACAATAATATCGGTATATTTTTTTTATGGTTAAAAAAAAATGCATATCATGATATTGGCAATGTTCTTACTTCTTGATGTAGTGGTTAAAAAGCTACTTACTCCCTGTTGCTAAACACATGCAGCTTTCAAAATAAGAGTACAGTTTGTTAAGAGAATCCACCACAGAATTTTCAAGAAGACTGTCAAAATAAGATGCCTTAAATAAAACATACAAGAACCTTTATTCTCCTTTACAAAATTTCATTAAAATATGCCCCTGGAACCCCTAAATGTTTTTTTTTTATTATTTGCTCATACTCAATAGTCAAGAGTAAATGTTTTTTTATTTGGCAACTGTTGAGATTTGCACTTCACACTACATTTTTAATTAATTTTGATTTTTAATTATTTATACAGACTAAAAAACAATCATATTTTCTATATCTTTTTAAGTATTTCTTAATATCGTCAAGAATATCGTTATTGCAAAAATAGCCTGCAATATCGTGATATTCTTTTAGGGCCATCGCCCAGCCCTACTTCCAATTATTTGAGTGGGAGTGGTGTGTTTGGGCTGTGGAGCCACAGGGCAGGGAAAGTTAAAACAGACTAATGTTCTGGAGAAACATGGTCTGACTCCATGCTAGGTTGGCCAATCACTGTTGAAGTGTTGGGAGAGTACAGTTAACACCCCTGTCTCTATAACTGCCATGGGACAACAATGAGAGTTAAAAAAACAATATATTGTTGTAGATTGATTTGGTGTAGTTTGTACAAAGACCTATGGAGCAGTTAATGTTATTCGGCGTTAATACAATAAATCAACGGCTTCTATATCAAATATTATCTGTTTATATTATTGTTCTGGATTGTAGGCTTGTGGTCTGGTGAAGAACCTGGCTCTGATGACCCACATCACCACCGACATGGAGGACGGTCCGATCATCAAACTGGCCTTCAACCTGGGGGTAGAAGACGTCAACCTGCTGTGTGGAGAGGAGCTCTCCTACCCAAGCGTCTTTCTCGTCTTCCTCAATGGTAAAAACTTAAAATAAATTTAAAAAAACAACCACAAAGAGAATTACCATGCATGCTGTTGCTTTAGATCACTTGAAAAGAAACTTTAATCCTCCATGTTGTGAATGCATTGCTTATGAACATGAAGGGAAAATATTCTGTTTAGTTTACAGAAGGCAATTCTGTATTTTGCAGCGAGGCTGATAAGTCATTAATTTCATGGCAGCAGTAGGTATTATTCTTGAGTCAGAACTTGGCTCCTTAATTACTGTATATGTTTGTCTCGCCACTGATAACTGTCAAATTATATTAGCTGCCATACCATTTAATTAGTTGGTAGCAGCAGGTGTCAAAGCCCTTCAGAGTGTGTTCACTGCAAATGTGCCCTCACACAGAGGCGGAGCACAGTGTCTCCTCTGTTCTCCAGTCATTTGTCTGTCAGACTTGATATGAACAAACCCCTGCAGGCAGCCGGAGCGCCGCTTTCACCAGTCGTGGAGGTTCAGAGTACACTACTGTATATGCATGCTGTTTCTCTTTTTTCTTTCAGTTTAAAGTTTGTGGATTTGAGGATTTTTTTAACTTGGAATTTAACCCAAAAGTAGAATCTGCTCACTGTTTATTACTCACTTACAAACTTTAATAATCTGGTGCAACTTTTTGGTCCATTGTGGATCTTTCTTGAGAAAAAGACTGAAACTCTATTCGAGTCCTTTTTCATTTCCTGTTCCAGCTTCTTAAATGTAATAATTTGCTGCTTTTCTTTTACTTATATGATATTAAACACAATATCTGAGAATTTCAGTCTGTTGGTCAGACAAAACGAGTAATTTGAAGAGGTGACATCTTAAAATTACCTGGGCTCATGGAAATTGTGATGTAATGACTCATTCCCTTTTGTAAAATAAGGTGTTAACACATATACAAAAAAATATATGGAAATGTTATTGATTGTATTTTATACACAGGAATTCGAATACCACTTATAAATTATGCAATCTGACTAAATTGTGATGGCAATGCTTTATTTTTTGTTGAGTTGAAGAAATGAAAAATCCTTTAATCCTTGTAATAGCTACAGATCTATTGTAGCTATATCATTCCTAGACAATTGCTCAAGGGGAAACACTGTAGCAGGTAACAGTACTTGAGTATGTATTTACGTAAATATGTGCATCGTCTCTACAGTCTCTGTATTATGTCAACAGGTAACATTCTCGGTGTGATCCGAGATCATCACAAGCTGGTCAGCACCTTCAGACTGATGCGCAGGGCGGGTTTTATCAATGAGTTTGTGTCCATCTCCACCAACCTGACTGACCGATGCGTGTACATTTCCTCTGACGGAGGACGTCTCTGCAGGTGGGAGGTTCAAACCTGGATGTTAATACGAGAGTACAAAATGCATTGAAAATAAGTGCTATAACACACAGTTTCTCATCAAAAGTTAGTACAACTATCTAGTACAGCGAGGTCTTTCTACAACACATTATTCAAATTAGGATGTTGATTCTGTCCTGGTTGTGGAAGCCAAGGGGATGAGGGTGTTTGGATTGGGGGTCTCAGGGCATTGTATCGGACTCTGCTGAAAGGGGTCAGTTGAGATGGTTTTGGGATGCCACCTGGGCGCCTCCCATTGGCGGTTTCCTGGCATGTCCAACCATCAGGAGACTCCGGTGTCCACCCAGAACTAGCTGGTGGAAATATATATGTTGTCTGGCTCGGGAGCACCTCGGGTGATGCCTGGTGTCAACATTAAATTATCTTTCACATGTTTTCTTCCTTAACAACAAAGAAAAAGTCATTAGTAGTTTGACAGCGTTCTGCTTTGTTCTGTGTTGTTGCTCTCCATCAGGCCATACATCATCGTGAAGAGGGGACAACCGATGGTGAAAAACAAACATATTGAAGATCTGTCACAGGGCTACAGGTGAGCCTGCAAGTCAGCATGCACTATCTATTAAAATGGCAAACAATTTGTTACTTCTGTAACTTAAAGATACTTTCCATGACCACAGAACCTTTGAAGACTTTCTGCACGAGGGCCTGGTCGAGTACCTGGATGTCAATGAGGAGAATGACTGTCAGATCGCCCTTTATGAACACATGATTAGCAAGTGAGTGGTGCTTGATTCCCCTGACACGTAAAAAACGGATAAATCTCCTGATTTCTTTTTGTCATTAAACAAGCTGGTTTCACTTCCTCTATTATTGATTTTTCTTTTTTATTCTGTAGAGACACAACACATTTGGAGATCGAGCCCTTCACGCTGCTCGGGGTGTGCGCTGGCCTCATTCCCTACCCCCACCACAACCAGTCACCCAGAAACACATACCAGTGCGCTATGGGCAAGCAGGCCATGGGTAAGACTCAGCTGAGCAGGTAGCTCCAGTCAGCAGGCAGGTCAATAAACTGTGAAGATCCCAAATCCTTTCTCAAACATCCTCCACACAGCTGCAGTGTTTACTTCTGTACATGCATACACACAAACACAGATACAGACAGTAATTTAATCCCACATCAAGACTATTCTTAAGCCTCCTAAATCTGCCGGTTCAGAGTTTTAGAGTTTTATTTGCACAAGTTAAAATCATACAAAAGGACATTAGAATAACAAACACTAAAGATACAAGCAGCCCGCTGCTTCGTCTCCCCCAATTTCTGCTCCTGCTCTACTTCTTGTCAGAATACATTTGTATGTGTGATTGAGTGTTTTTCTTATGTGTGTGTGTCAGTGTGTGTATGCGCATGGACATCAAACATAGGGCGCTTGCGTAGGTTCTCTATTGTGCTGTGTGTGTGCGGAGGCCCTTTCCCTGCCAGTCACCCAGAGTGTCATTAGCAATTCATTGTGTCTGCTCTGGCTGTGCTCAGGGGGTCAGTGTGCTCAGCTGCGAAAGACCACAGAGTGCGCACCCGCAGCTCCTTGGTAACCAAAACTTCCCCAAACGGCCCTGCTAACATTCGTAAGAGCCGCGGTCACCCCCACCCCACCGCTTTACCTCCGTCCGCCCCTTCCTCCCCTCCCCCCATTATTACAAAAACACAGACTGGAACTATATTTGGCCCAATATCCTCTGCCTTGTCTGTTTTGTGTGGATAGCCCTATACATGTGCAAATCTGCCTGTGTGGCTCGGGCCTATTATCACAGACTCTGTGCTTGTAGCCTGATTGTGAAGTAATAGCATCTGACAAATGTCAAGGCTTCCAGGGAGGCCAGGCTTTATGCCATAACTCACCCTGTTCGTCCACTCCGCTGCTCTGACATGGTGCTAACCAGGCCAAGTCGGGACCCACCCAACAGGAGGATTAAACACCTTTTAATCTGCTCATAATTGATTTATAGACAGATATACACATTGTGTCCATTTTGCTTAACAAAATAATACACATGTTGTCAACACAAACAAGATATTTACATATCAAAAAGTGATTCATAAAAAGCATTAATCTACTCTGCATGGCTCCTCTCTTCAGGTACTATTGGCTACAACCAGAGGAACCGCATCGACACACTGATGTACCTGCTGGCTTACCCTCAGAAGCCCATGGTCAAAACAAAAACCATCGAGCTGATTGACTTTGAGAAGCTGCCAGCTGGTCAGAACGCCACCGTGGCCGTGATGAGCTACAGCGGATACGACATAGAGGACGCTCTGGTCCTCAACAAAGCCTCGCTTGACAGAGGTGAGAGCTGTTTGTCTGAAATTACATTCTTACAGTACTTTAGCAATTTGATCTAAAGTTTTCATTTGATTTCACTCAAGCCAAGGTGAACATCGGTTGATAATGGCTCTGGATGTTACTTTAAAAAGGCTTCTGTCAAAATGAATTTGCACATCACGAACGTGTTCAGGTTGCAGATACTTCTAGCTATGTTTCTCTCCAGGATTTGGCCGGTGCCTTGTCTATAAAAACGCCAAGTGTACGCTGCGGCGTTACACCAACCAGACCTTTGACAAGGTGATGGGGCCAATGCTGGATGCTGCCACACGGAAGCCCATCTGGAGGCACAGCATCCTGGATGCTGATGGCATCTGCTCCCCTGGTGAGTACCAGCAGGACTGGATAAGACCCAGCATGCATTGCTGCTCTTTACTAGACTCAACTGCTCCAATAAAGGTGACTGACTGTATTATTAATTATACACAGGATTTATCTAGACAGTGAAAAAAAAGGGCCTGAGGTCTCCATTTATAGACTTCTCTATAATTCTTATACAAAAGTCTAATACTAATGGAGTAGTTTTTTTTTTATGTGTATGTTTGTGCATTGTCACAATGTTGGCAAGTGTGCTGTGAAATGCAGCGGCTAGAACCCAAAGACAAACTTTTCTACGGGACAATAAAGTGTATATTTATCGATTTCTCACCGTTTCAGTTTGTGTTGACATACACGCACCACCACCCAATGAAGGACACTGTCAAGGTGGAGTTAATAAGCACACATCAGGTCCTTGCCTACATTTAAAGCTGGGGTAGGCAGTTTTTCTGAAAAAGGAATTTAAAAATACAGCCCTCAGATATCTGCACACGCTGTAACGCAGTAGCGGTCAATTCTTTCCATCATCCCGATTATGATTATGATCCTGATGCTGTTATGTTGCCACAATTCCATGAGAATTGGCATCCTTTTTTCTTTGCAAATTTGTTGTCCCGTAAAGCCCTAGCTCCTGAATAAAACTCATATAAATGTCGGCGAGATGCAGGGAAATATTGCTAATAGTTTAGCCTTCTGCTAACTGCAGCCAAAGGCTAAACTATTGACTACATTCTCTCTCCATCTCTGAAACACTTAAGTAATATTGCCATGTTGCAATTTCCTTTTCTGATAGTTTCAGTCTTCCTTTTTGGTTGACTTTGCAGTGTAAATAGTTGTTGCCAATGCTGGAATAACCCTAACCCTGCCATTGAAGGCATTTGCTGTCTGAAAGCGCATCTGAATTTGTTGAATAGCCAACATCAACTCTGTTTGAAGTGACCTGGGTTTGGCCAAAGGCTCCCATCACAGGCTAGATATTTTAAAGCCTAAAAACAGCCAAAAGGAGATGTTGACGTCTATTTTTCTTCCAGACCACATGAACTACAATACGCTACATTTCCAGGTAATGCTCAGGTAGCTTCACATCCTGAGGGTTGGCTTTTTAAACGAACCAACAAATGAAAAAACATGGCGTCAGGTTAAGGGAGAGAAACTTTTTGGTCAGATAAGAGTCACATTATACAAGAGCATGTAATAGGATGGTCAGGTTACTCTAACACTGTGATGACCTGCGTTGTATCTTTTTTGTGGCACAGGTGAGAAGGTTGAGAACAAGCAGGTGTTGGTGAACAAGTCCATGCCAACTGTCACCCAGACACCACTGGAGGGCAGTACCCAGCCAGGGCAGCCCCAGTACAGAGACGTGCCCGTCAGGTGAGTGCACTTCAGCTCCCAACACTACACCCACCCACCTCGCTGTGGAGCCACCTGTTTAGTGTCTGCATGTAAACAAAAAACATAGCTCAACATTTTGATTTCTTGCAAAAAGAAAATAACTTCCATTTTCTTTTCTGCAGCTATAAGGGCTCAACAGACTCGTACATCGAGAAGGTCATGATCTCGTCCAATGCTGAAGATGCTTTCCTCATCAAGATCCTCCTGAGGCAGACCAGGAGACCAGAGATAGGAGATAAATTCAGCAGTCGGCACGGACAGAAAGGTGCCCACCTCAGCACTGTCACACCATATTCTGTCTGAAAAGGTTGCGCTCAAAGAGGCCTGCATTAATATTCACCACTTTGAACCCCAAATTTGAACCTGTCATGAAAGATTGTAAATGACTGGGAAAAAAAATTTGTTCGTCTCCGTGCCGGAGCATTTGTTGAGTCAAGTCCCAGTAGCTGTTGCTCTGTCACTGCCCCCCTGTCCTCATCTTTCAAGAGCTCTTTTCAATTAATTGGCTCTTTGTCCTGTGCCAGACTATGCAAATTTATTACACCCCAGCAGTATTCTGCTGCTACTGGAGAAAAAGTGTTTACAACCTCCATTGTTTTGCAGCACCTCCCCTATAGAGGGCTTGTATGATGTTTTAATCAAAAAGCTAACTGGCGCCATGCATAATTTACTCTCCTCATTAACACGGTGGCCACTGGGCGGTCAGCTCACGATGGGACAATGTCTCCTGTCTCAGATAGTGACGAAGAGAGAGGGGTCGCCGGGGGGTTAGCTGGAGATCTCGATGGAAAATCCCAGATGTGCAACTGATGTACGGCTGGTTTTTAAGCAGAGCTCTTCACAGTGGTGTTGAGGGGTTCAGGGCAGCTTTGAAATTAAGAAATGCTTGTGAAAATGATTTTTTTTCTTGCTCCAGTGGGGTTGTTTTTCTATGTACTATTAATCACATTTTCTTGTTTTACAAGTATTTCAAACTGAATCCTAAATCAAGGTTTCATTTTTTAAACAGAAGTGAATTTGGCTGCAGCAATAGATCTCCCAGCTACTCATGACTAGTCTCATAAGTCCTGGTCAGCAGAGCAGAATAAGTTAATTATTTACACACACACACACACACACACACACACACACACAGCTGTGGAGGTGGGGGGGAGGAGGTGGAGGGGTTGTCAGTCGTAGGGGCCCATTGTGCGAGCCGCCAGCGTGGGGCTGTATGAGCTGTGATGGAGGGCTCTGGACCCTTGCTGTTGTCTTGCCTTTCTCTGCTGATTTCATGCCTCTTTTATCATTCACTTTCACACAAAACAAACAACACCGAGGATGTCTGCTATGGGAACTAGTGTCTCTCTCTCTCTGAATCTTTCTAATCACCTTCTCCTCTCTTTCCTCTTTTATTTTACTTTTACCCTGATATTCAAATTTTTCTCTCTCTTTTTTTGACTGCCTTTTCTTTCTTTTTATTTTCCCCTTTTACCTTTTCTTCTGGCTCCGCCGAACTAGCCTTTTCTCTTTCCTTTTCACCTTCTTCCTGCTCTTGGATGACTTTCCAGCAAATCTCTGTACTTGTTCCCAGTCAACATCCTGTTACTACATCCTGAATGGCATCAACAGTCTGCTGTGTCGCTGACTGGTCGGCTAATAGTGAATTTTTCCCACGTGCACGGATTCAATTTCTCCTCTCCAGTTGATCCCCTCCACTTCCTCCGAGTTAAACTGAAAGTCATGGATGTGTAATCCCGGTCTCCCTGTCAAGCTAAGCACCTTTCTCCACTTCCTGCTCTCCTTCTCTTCTCTCTTTCTCTTTTTTTCATTTGCAAATGGGCCTACAATCTGTTTACCCTGGCCAGGGAAGAGTGCTTCGGCCCCTCAGCAAACATTTGCACTCACACTTAAACTCCTGGCTACCAGGGCGCTTGTCCCCCACATCATGTGAATCAAAAGAGGACCCTGTCTGTCCACACCAGTATGGAAATGTCATACGTCGCCAGAGGGCAACACCAAACCTCCCTGCAGCACAAAATAAAACAAAACAATAAAACAAAAAGTTTCACCAAAAGTTTGCGGAGTTTTTGGTTGCAGTTAGATTAGTGGGCAAAGCTGCTTTGATAGGGGTGCAACTAACAATTATATTCCTTTCTTTTATATTGTTGTATAGTATTTTCTTATTGAAGTTCTGAGAGTCCAAGTTTATGTCATCAACTTGCTTTTATTGTCCAAGAAACAAGTTATTAGATTTACAATGGAGACAAACGGAAAAAAACATATAACAATTACATGCAAGAAGCTGAAACCAGAAACAAGTGAGGCCTTTTTGCATAATAAATGGCCTAAACATTCAATTCAATATTTAAATAATTTTTTTGAATTATTACTTAATAGACAAAATCTTGCATTATTAATTGAAGACACATCACTTAAAATTCCCGGTCGGGCTTCGTCTGCAGTGTCTGTAGAAGTCATACTGTTGTGTTTACATTGACTTCAATAACTTTTTCTTTTCTCTGTGTGTTTGTGTGTATCAGGTGTTTGTGGCCTCATCGTTCCACAGGAGGACATGCCGTTCTGTGACACAGGCATCTGTCCAGATATTATCATGAACCCTCACGGATATCCCTCCAGAATGACGGTACAACTCCACTCAGCTGAAGAAGAATGAAGAACATTTTGTTGGGCTGAAACTAAATAACTATTTTCATTACAGAGTATTTTCTCAAGTAGTCAGGAAATAGTTTAAAATGCTCATAACAATTGCAAAAAGAGGTGATGTATTCAAAATGGGGCTGCAACTAATGACCATTTTTATTGTGAATTAATCAGGTGATTCTTTAGTCATTTGGTCTATAAAATGTCAGAAAATAGTGAGAAAAGCCTTTTGACATCCTCAGATGTCTTGTTTTTCTGATCAACAGCCTAAAATCCAAAGATATTTATTTTCATATCATTTATTAAAAAGAGCAGCAACAAATGATCAGATCAGATTTAAAACCCCTCAAAAAGCGATTTTTTAAATAGTTGCAGATTAATTTTCTGTCAATGATTTTTTAAATTGAACAATCATTTGGTGTTTGTCACATTTAGAGCTGCTGTGGTGAGTGGACTCATTGAATTCTTAAAGTAATTTTTAATGCAAAAATAGGCAGAAAATGCTGTTTTCAGCCTCTCAAATATGCAGATTTCTGCTTTTCTCCATTTTAGATCATATTTAAATGTCTTTGGACTGACAAAACAAGACATTTAAACTTCGAGAAATGGGGATTTCTCACTTTTTTTCTGACATTTTATATACTAAATGTTAAAGAGAAAATATCTGCAAATAAGTCGATAATTTAATTCTATATATATTCGTTTTTTGTCCTACAGATCAAATCAACTTTTATTTTGGTAAACATTTTGTAATTTGACCCTTTTTTTAATTCAGTCTGAATCACCTCAGCCTGACTGTCGCTCTTCATAAGTTTGTGTCAGCTCTTCTGAGACAAAACCCTCATTATCCCCGCTCCTTTCCTCTCTGGGTTATCATTGGCCTCCAGAGCACACGTCCATTGACGCCGCTAAGCAGCAATCTTACTGTTCACAAACAGATATTTGTTGCTGCGGAGACGGCTGGCAGCGAAGCCGCCGCCTGTAGCAGCGTGTGGAAGTTTTATCAAACATGCACAGTACATCTGAACTGTAGTATGGTGCTGAATGTGAATGACATGAGACTTGGCTCAGTTTCTGCCTGCGTTTTGTCCCCAACACTGTAAAAACTTGAATGATCTTTACTGCTGAAGTCGTCAGTGCCAGTGTGTTTGCTCGCTGTGGTTGTCATGGAAAAGTCCCAGAAATGTTTGGCTCGGGAGGATGTTTCTGTGCCCTGAGAGTGAAATGAGAGTAGGTGTTTTCTTTTATGTGACGGGGTCAGGGGTCCCCTGGGTGCGACCTCAGTGGAATTGTTGAAATCAGTCATCCTTAGACTGCTGGACCCACCCCAAAGGGTACATGTGTAATCTAATCTCACCCACAATATCAACATTTGGTGGCAGGAGAAAGTGTTAGACACAAAAGATGTATGTTATGAACAGAGCCATTGTTACATGTGTGTGTCTGATTCTGTCAGGTGGGAAAGCTGATTGAGCTGCTGGCTGGGAAGGCAGGAGTCCTGGACGGACGGTTTCACTACGGTACGGCCTTCGGAGGCAGCAAAGTCAAGGATGTATGTGAGGATCTCATCCGCTATGGATACAACTACCAGGGCAAAGACTACGTCACCTCAGGAATCACTGGGTAATTAAGAGCTCATGTTTCATCCTATTAAACACAACTCATGCACACATCACAGGACTGGTTGTTGTTGGGGGTTTTTTTGATCAAATTTTTATTTTATTATCATTCAGACACAAAACAAATAATGATGTACAGCCACTGAACATACCGTTAAGGACTGGTTGTTGTTGTTATCTTTGATATCTTTGTATTTTCCTCAGGGAACCTCTGGAGGCTTATATCTACTTTGGACCAGTGTATTATCAGAAACTGAAGCACATGGTGCTCGACAAAATGCACGCCAGAGCCCGAGGCCCCAGAGCTGTTCTCACCAGGTAAAATCAGCGCTCCATTCGTAAGTACATTGAAATGATAAAAATTGAACTTACTCTAGTGATATTCTTCCGTCCCACCATCAGGCAGCCTACAGAGGGCCGCTCCAGAGACGGAGGTCTGCGTCTGGGTGAAATGGAACGTGACTGTCTGATCGGCTACGGAGCAAGCATGTTGCTGCTGGAGCGCCTCATGATCTCCAGCGACGCCTTTGAGGTGGACGTGTGCGGGCAGTGCGGCCTGTTGGGATACTCGGGGTGGTAAGCTGGACTAAGTTGTCGTACTGAGGGAACATGACACTTACCACCAGAGCACCAAAGAAACAGGAAGAAATACTAGCCCCTATCAATCTGTTTCCCAATATCCCCCATATACAGGTGCATCAATATATTAGAATATCATGGAAAAGTCCATTTCCAGTAGTTCAAGTCAAAAAGCCCCAACCAAGTATTGAGTGCATATAGATGGACATACTTTTCAGAGGCCAACATTTCCATATTAAATATACTTTTTAAAATTGGTCTTTTGTAATATTCAATTTTTTTTTGAGACACTGAATTTTAGGTCTTCATTAAATGTAAGCCATAATCATTATAATTAGAAGAAATTAAATAAATTAAGACACAAAATGTTATCTATATAAAGTTTTATTTCCACTTTTTGAATTGAATTACTGACATAAATAAACTTTTCTGTGATGTTCTAATTTATTGAGATGCACCTGTATGTTACATCCCCAAGAGAATCCAACAATACAAAATTAACCAAGAGAAGAAAGAATCAAGGACAACCGAAGTGTGTGGGCAAAATATAAACAATGTACATAAAATGTTTCCAAAAGAGTACTCTCTAAAGTAGAAAGTAAGTCGAGGCATTGGTTTTTAGATATTAAAACTACAAAGCATGAGTGATTTATTCGACTATAGAGCCTGTACGAGTCCTCAGTCCTGATGGAAGTCCTGTCCTCTGGTTTGTCTCTGGTCTGATTCTCAGTTTCTGTCTTCCAGGTGTCACTACTGTAAGTCTTCCTGCCACGTTTCCTCCCTGCGTATCCCGTATGCCTGTAAGCTGCTGTTCCAGGAGCTGCAGTCCATGAACATCATCCCCCGACTCAAACTGTCGCGTTACAACGAGTGACCGAAACAGGGACAGAAACAGTCTGTGAGTGAAAGGTTTATAGCTAGACATAATTTACAAAGTCTGAAACAGTTTGATTTGTGTGAATGAGCAGGAAGAAACAAGATAAAGCTCTTAAAAAATGAGTATTTGGACATTTTTGTTGGTGTTCACCAACCAAAACAATGTGAAGTTTCTCATTTATGTTGATACTTTTCCAACTTTGTTTTTGTATGTGTATATAATAAACACAAAAGAGAATTTCATAAACAGCTGTTGTGTGTGGTACTATTTGGTTATTTCAACTTTTTCTGTTTTTTTTGTTTTTTATATTTAAATTGATACTTTACATGCTAAATACAACTTTTGATTAAGCATAAATTAAAAATAATGCAAGGAAAACAAGTACAAACAGTCCATGAACAATTGATCCGTCCCTAAAAGGTTTTAGTGCACCATATCAATGGTGTTTTTATGTATTTTAAGTAAAGCAAAACCAAATGAGCAACTGTTTTGTTACCCTTGAGACACCAAATGGCTACCACCAGTTTATCGGTCTGCTAACTTCAATGGGAATGGGACAGAATTAATCAAATTCTGATAGTGAAATGAGTCATTTCTTGGGGGTTGCGACACTCAAAGAAATTGAATCTGCCAAAAAGTTTCTTTCCCACTGTAAGTCTATGGGGAAAAGTATTCTTGGGCCCAATGGCATCACGTGACGCTATTCGGCCTCTACGAAATCTGGCTTCAAAGGCTTCCCGGGGTACTCGGTCACACCCCTCATGCACTCTGTCTTTTCATTTCCTGCCTACAGGTGCATCTCAATACATTAGAATATGATGGAAAAGTCAATTTCCAGTAGTTCAAGTCAAATAGCCCCAACCAAGTATTGATTCATATAGATGGACATACTTTTCAGAGGCCAACATTTCCATATTAAACATACTTTTTAAAGTTGGTCTTTTGTAATATTAAATTTTTTTGAGACACTGAATATTAGATCTTCATTAAATGTAAGCCACAATTAGTATAATTAGAAGTAATTAAATAAATTAAGACATGAAATGTTTCATTCTGTGTGTAATGGATCTATATAATGTGTTATTTCCTCTTTTTTGAATTGAATTTCTGACACAAATAAACTTTTCTATGATATTATAATTTATTGAGATGCACCTGTAGATGGATGATAATCAGTGGTGGATTGCAAAGTTTTTATTTTATTTTATTTACAATCTGAGATGAAGTTTCACAACAGTCGAGCAGCAATGATTCAACTAAGAAAAATAATTGAAACTATTTTTATAACAGATAAATTGTTAAAGTAATTGTCATGTCCCTCAGACATGGACATTTCTTGCTTTTCTTGTTTTTCTTAGTTTTCTATCAGACTAAACGGGATTCTTTGGGTACGGGACTGACAAAACAAGACATTTAAAGACATCACTAATTGAGAAAATACCTGGTATATGAAAATAATCATTATTTGCAGCCCCTAGTAGGAAGTGGAGGAACACTCATATACATTTAATGTGATGAGCAGACAGCTGAGGATGTATAGAAATATGCAGAGTGACACCTTCATTCAAGCTAATAGGAAGAGAAAGTTGCTTTAAATCATATGGTTTCCTCTTTTAAGCTGAAGCCTTAATAACACCAACATGTCATGTAGCGTAACCATACCCCCCACTCGCACATACACACACAACTCAATTGGGGCCTTTTCACTGAACAAAAGCAGTACACATCCGTTGTTGTGTGGGCAGAGTGTGTGAGAATAGGAAGGCTGGAAGAGGCTCTTTTGGTGGCCGCACCTGTCCTATTTTATGAGGCTCTAATAAGCAGATAACAAGGTGGGGAAAAAAGGATGTCGTCCACTGAGGGAGATACAGACTCCACCTTCTCCTTATTTGACTGAAATTAATTAGATCCTCCTTTTGAGGTCACAGCTTTGCACTAGCCACCATTTAGGCGGTTGAATGGTGTCATTAAGGGGTAAAGTATATTTCTTTTTTTAATCTTCTTTGCAGAAAAGTCAGAATTAAAGATGAAATAATAAAAATTATTATTTTCTTGTTTTTTTAGAAGTCCTTTTGACCTGACACTCATTCCAGCAGCTCTTTCTTCTTACATGAGTCTGAATGGATGCCCAGACCTGTTCTAAACATATGTCCCATATGATGTTGCTGCTGTCCGGTCCCACACATGCTATCAGGTGGCTGCAGTGTGTGTGTGCGTGTGTGTGTGTGTGTGTGTGTGTGTCGGTGAGTAGCAACACTGGTGCCCACGCCTGCGCACTGGTAGAGAAAGTCCTCCTCAGCTATCCATGGTGTGGTGAGTAATTCAGCCATAATCCGCCTTTCTCCTCTCCCCTCTTCTTTCCCCTCTCCTCTCCCCCTCTCCTGTGGTTCCATTCATATTCTAATCACAGCTTTCGCTTCTCCAGCTCTCAGGCACTCCATCAGAGCCCTCCCAGCCTCGGGCTTTGCACTTTTACTTCCCCCCCTTTGTGACCGTTCCCTCTTCTCAGAGGCACACCAAAAATAAGGTTGCCACAGAGAAAGAGCGAGCGAAAAACAGGTGAGAATTACACCAAAAAAATCCACACTGGTGCAATTTTTAGCACGTTTGAATCTGTATATGAACACAGGATATAACAACGTTTGAAAAAGTTATTAGAGAGATAGTTTGAGGGTGGATTGAGGTCAGAAATAGACCAAATGTGGCAACAAGTGGATGTGAACTGGGAGTTAAAATGAGAAGGAAAGGCAGGATCGGCGTTTGTGTAGGGATGTATGTTTATATGGAGCTCTGGGGTGTATAAAAACGTATTAAATGCCATAATGGAAGACGGGGAGGCCACAGTGTTAGGACTGCGTAGATCTAAGCCTCTTTTTTTTTTCGTTGGGAGGGAGCTTTTCTTATTCAAAACAGCCCCACAAAAGACTTCCAGTGAGCCTTGCCACATCCCCATCTGACTTGGGGCCATTCATCAGCCTTCCAAGCCTATCAATGACATGTCCCCATCAGGGCTCCTATAAAATCAGCCCCTTTCCCATGAAACATCAGCAAACATTTTGACGGGTCTGGCTTTCCCCCCGCTGGATTTCTGGAGTCTCTACCCCCCTTTCCTCCCTTATTCCCACCTCCCCCCTTCTCCTCCGCCAACACCACCCCTCTCTGGGCGAACCTCAGATCCTCAACATCTCCTGTGACGGGCAGTGGTCACGGAAACACAGAGCTAGACAAGGGGAGAGCCGCTGAGGAGGGGGAAACGTGCACTAAGCCATTTTCTTGGAGGAGCCAGTGTCGTTGATGGGAAGAGGATGCATTGCGGGCTGCTGGAGGAGCCTGATATGGATTCCACAGGTCAGTCCTGTTAATCTCTGCTCGCTTTGCTTTGTCCGGATGTGTTAGGAAAACCAGCTTCTGTTCAGAAACGTTGTTCGAGCTTCTCCTGGAAGTCTCAAACTTTCCCTGCAGACATTCAGAGGGAGTGTCTGGATGCTCGGCTGTGTTTTATCACTTATTTCACTTTTTTTTTCTTAAGGTATTTATGAATGAGTATTTTTGGTCATGCACATTTATGAGAAGTGCTGTTATCGGTGTGTCACTTGTCGGCTGATTAAAGAAAACTTACAGATAGCAGTGAAATAGCCCTTAAAACTTTCAGTATTGGCTCAGTCAGGTGGCTTCGCGCTTTATATCAGTTAAACCAATTTTAAATATCTCCATCACAGCAAGTGCACATCATGGTGGACTTAAAAGTATTATGCACCTGCTTTTTTGTCTTATCTTTCTGTTTGTTTTGTTTAAAAAAAAAGAAGCATTTATTCAGCTTTAAAGCTGAACTTTACAAAGATTTTATCAGTGAAATATTTTTGTATCTCATCTCTTAAAACTGATTACATTTCAGAAACATTAATGATTAATCTCCAATCTGATTAAAAGATTCAAATAAAACAAACTGTGCAACATTGTCTTATCCATGGCTTCAGTTTGTTAAAATGAGTAAAGGTGATTAGTAATAGAATTCAATCTTTGTTGAAAGCATTTTTATATTGTTAACACTAGAGAAAATCACATTTGCAGCAGGCTGGTGCAGTGCAGAGTAGTTTAGCACTGAATGTGTGTTAATAAATGAGTGAACATCCGTTTCACTTGTTGATCAAATTTAATCCAATTATTTAGATCCCTAACTTATCTGTTCCTGCGGCAAATGAAGCTTGAGATCTGAGCCTCTGTGGAGAATTAGCTTCACTTCAGTGGATTCACTTTTTCATTTCCAGGGTTTTTATCTTTTTCTAGGTAGACAAAAAAAACAAATACTGTCGGTAAATGATGAGACATGTCAGAAGGCCGTCAGTGACGCTCGTAGTGTTTTATTTTTATTTCAGAGTTCAAATGCAAATGCAGTGACAGTTATTTAATTTTTTTTTATTGTGTAACAGTCATTATTATTTGGCATGTTCAGCATTCTTATTCAGTTAGTGTCGTTAAAGGTGATGATAATCATAAACACAGTAATAAAGACCATTAAAGAGCGTCTCATGATGACATTTTTTTATTTCTTAAGCACAGAAATAAAAAGTCAGTTTTCACTTTCTGCTCCTTTGCAGCATTGATTGGACTCAAACTGCAGTCTGACCTTTTGCATCAACACGTGCCGTACATCGAGCTGTAGATTCCTTATTGAGTGTATAACGTCTCAAACTTTTCAGTATCTGTGACCTCCTCTGAATCCCCCCACGGGCTGCGCCAACAGGTCGTCCTGCCAGTAGTTTGTCCTGGCAACAGCTGCTATGGTGATTGTTGTCAGTTTACTTTCATGGAAAAAAAGATGAACAAAATTTAAATAAATATTATGTGGAGAGTTTTTTTTATTAAAAAGTAACTGGTTAAGTACTTTTACCTCAGTACTGTGAAAACATCTGAGGAAGTTTTGTTCATATCCATTTTAGATTACATTATTTTTTATCCACCAGCTAATAGAAAATATTTTCCTTTTATTCCATTGCTGTTTTTAGTCACACAAGTGACTGGTGAAAAAGATCTTATATTTTAATATTATAAAACAATAATGAAACTAAAAAGGACTTTACACATGATTAATATTCTTCTTGTTTATTTGAGTGCAACAAGGCATTTTTTTAATCACATCTATCAAAACTCCCTTGAAACAAATCAAGGAATTTTAAATGGATTTCCGCCCCTCGTTTCAGGCTGTTTCTACATGAAAGCTTTAGTGTTTTGCTGCTGCTCGACCACAGAAAGCACACCAGTTGAGCTATTTCTAAGTAGAAATTAAAACAGGACAATGGCCCCTATTCCAGCAGACTGCTTCAGTAATGTGCACAGGCTCTTTTAAGCGAGTGTGTACGCTCGTAGTCTCCTGGGAACAATGCTGGATTCCTGCCGTCCTGGTGAAAACATCTCAAATAGAGCCATGGCTGCACTGCTGCCTATACAATCGATTGTTGTCAACTCGCCCTGTCACATTAGTGACATTTAAAGTGTCCTGTATAGGCCTTGATTTGCACTGTTTATGTAAATACAGCTTTGGATCTTTTCTACTGCCGCACAAAATGAGTTCTGTCCAGAAAAAGAGTTTTTGAATTGACAGTTTCAGTTTGAAAATTAATACAAAGCAGCTTTAAACTGATTTTAGCCAAATGACAACTAAAAAGCCCAATGTTACTGTGGCTTTAAAAATCAGATTTATTTGACCAGATTCATAATTTCATAATTACTTATGTGTAGGCTGTTACTGAGCATAAAATTGTGCTACAAGGTCAGTGGTGGAAGAAGTATTTAGATTACAAAGAATTACTTCACTTACTCAGAAGTGAAGTAGCAATACTAAATTGTAAAAATACTCTAATGAAAAATCCTGCATTCAGAATCATACTTTTTTTTCAACAATATTTTATTGTCTAGAATCATACTTGAGTTGAAGTGAACTAAAGTATTAGCATCAAAATACACTTAAAGTAATCATAATGCAAAATGGCTAATTTCATACTGATTTATATTATATTACTAAATTATAGTTATTGATTTGATCATGTGTTCATCACTTTATAGTTAGATCATTTTTAAATATTTCACATATAGTTTAACCTATAATAATATATCAGAAATTATTAGTTGATGTACATCTTGTCAATCATCTGAAACTGCAAAGTAACTTAAGGTATTAAGTAAATTTAGTGGAGTAAAAAGTATAATATTGGGAGTATGAAGTAGCATAAAGTGGACATACTATAGAGTGATAGTACCTCAAAATCATACTTAAACGCAGTACATGATTAAAAGTACTTCATTACATTCCAGCACTGTCAGAGACGTCGTACTACAGTTTGTCCAGCTCAGTGATCTTTGCTCCATCTTGTCTTTTTTTAGAGAGTTGGATTGAAAGATGCCTCAACGAGAGTGAGAGCAAGCGATACTCCAGTCACACATCTCTGGGGAACATGTCCAACGATGAACGTGAGCAACACGAACACACTCAATATTTAATCAGTTTCAATTAATGCCATTTAACCCTGACAGTTTTACTTTCACTGGTGCCACACTTTTGGTGTCTCATTTAACTGAAGGACTTTATTTTGCCCTTAAATCCAAAATGTTTTGTCTGTTACAGATGAAGAAAAAGAAAACAACAGAGCCTCTAAACCACATTCGACACCAGCTACTCTGGAATGGTAAGTTATTAAATGTAAATGTCTATTTGTTTACCTTTATTCGTGTATAAAATTGAGAAGTGGGAGAAAATGTAACAAACAAACAAAAAACAAATTTTGTTTTTATACCAGCGGTTATCGAAAATTAAAAAAGCCATAAGGTTTATTTTACCTAAAGCTTCCACTCCCAATGTGGAACATAAAACATTCATGTTGATTATCAAGTCATGTTTGATATAAAAATGCATTCATTTGAATAGCCGTACATGACACACACAGATTAACACCAGTTTCTATGCTGGGGTTTTTTTCTAGCCTTATTATGTCTGTAATGTAAATATTTGTATTTTGTGCATTAAGCCACAACCAGTCCTGCTTTTTTCCTATTGTTTGTACCATGGAATAAATTTCGTATTTTAAGTAACACAATATTTTTTTCCAAACCTAATACTTATATAACAATCATCTGATCATCTGATCAGATAACATTTTATGTTTTATTCTTCCTCAAGGGGAAGTTTGATTTGGACTCCGCACTGATCAACAATAAAGACATCTGACTCATACAGATGTAAAAAGAGGCGCAGCTTCAACATGCAACAGATCTTTCATATCCTCTCCTGTAGATGCCTCGAGTTTATTTGTGCCTGCCTGTTGCATAGCCCCATGCGAACCAATCAAACCGTTTACTTTATAGCATTCAAAATGCACAGGGGCTTAAATGAATATTTATAGTGATTTAAGCTGCACTGTGGGGGGCTGAAGCCCGGTGTGAGGAACATGAGCTGGGTCAATGTACCTTTTATAAAAGATAAGTATTATTGACATAATGCTACTCTGATTGGCTTCTGTAATGATTTCTCTGTCCATATGGAAACTTTTTTTCTTGCGGGTATGGTCAAATTTACAACACATTTACAGTAACTGTTTTAGGATCTAGAAGGCTCCAAGAAGCCATCGCTCCTCCTTCAATAACAATACTTGATTTATTAATGTTTTGAAAACAGTGAATCGGCTGATTTTTAAACATGGGTGCTTTTAGCAATTATTCACCAGGATATCGTTTTCTCTGCCGTTTGAATTAAAGAAAACATTGTAGCAGAAGCAGAGGATGTGTGTTAGGGGCAGTCTTTACTGATCACAGTTTTAAAAAAACTTTTCAACACCATGAATGATAAAAATCAAATTTCATAAATGGCTCAGAAATTCTCTGTTCTCATTTGGTTATTGGACCTTTTGTTGATACTTATATGCAGACGATGTGATTATATATGTTTGCAATTATTTTTATTTCCTGCTAGCTGACAAATTTGCCAAAATACTTATATATAAGCAAACTGCGATATGCATTTGTATGTTTTATCGACAGTAAAGATCCTTCAAAGCTGCATTGAGTTTTGTCAAACAGCATCGCAGCAATGACATACTAATGGATTAGAAGATACAACATGCTTTACAGTAAAAACAAAGAATTAAAGCCAGAAACAGGAAAAAATAACCAAACAAAATAATTTAAAACAATTACAAAAAATGCTAAATCTTAAAACATCAACAAATTTCAGCGAGGCAGGATGTAAAAATAGACACATCGATAGTACCTTTATAGTAAGCTTTATCAGCACATTTAGTTTATCATCCACTTAGCAGTGAACATCAATGTTATGACTTGGGCTGTATATTGGCAAGAATCTGGAGATATGATATGTATCATTATGAAGTGGTCACTATTAAATATATTGCAATACTGTAACCAATGTGATACATTGCAACTTTGATATATATATATATATATATATATATATATTAGGAAAACTGTAGTAGTATAAAGAATACTCCACAAAATGCATAAAACAATCACAACAGTGGTATCTGTATTTCCATTTATCACAGTCCCTGTACTACTTGTTGTGCAATCTGTCTGCTACAAATCTTTGCATGTAGACTAATATTTAAAAATGTATACAATGATAATTGATACAGTATCACAAAACAACAAAACAGGACATTGCAAGAGTGTATTGATATTTTCTGACATCCCTCATTGTGTCTAAGCATGACTTGCCCCAGGGTTAGCATGCACATGGTAAATAAAAGGGGACCCAGAATAGACCCCTGGGGGACACCACAAAAGAGAGGCCTGACAGGAGGAGGCATTTCTAAACAGAGAGAGACCTTGTGGAGAGAAAATAGATGAGCCAATCCTGAGCTACATCACTGATGCCAACATAGTCTTTCAGACAGCTTATTATTAATTATTTATTAATTAATCGCTATCACACACACTGAAACATATGCACACACTGTCTGTGCTGTGGTTACACTTTCATCTCACTGGCTGCAAGGATCATAAAAGAAGCTGATCGAAATAAATACACCGGTCTGCCAACAAACACATTGCAGTAAATGCCCATTGGTGCCGCCAAAGAGAACGAAACTCTTCAAGATTGTTACTTTAATGGATATTTAAATACTATTATTCATTTTGCTGACCTGAACATTTAAGCAATAAATTATTTCTCATTCTTCACAATTTTTTTTTTTTACCAAGAATGCCACAATCACAAGAAGCCTGTATAAGGTTTTGATTCTTTCCTTTGTATTAGTTTTATTTTTGAACTGATAATTCTCATTTTCATCCACAGGCTAGAAGAAAACTATGAGATAGCCGAAGGTGTGTGTATCCCCCGAAGTGCCCTCTACATGCATTATCTAGACTTCAGTGAAAAGCACGACACGCAGCCTGTGAACGCGGCCAGCTTTGGAAAGGTGAGATTCAAACATCAGTGGAGACAAACTCACACTTCCCACCTGCATCCAGTTTAAGTCAAAATCACTTTTAAATGTCTTGAAAATGAATGAAAGTCATTAACTCTGTAGTCTTTGTGGGGTAATATACATTTATACACGCACTATAGGTTTAAAGCAGAGATAAATGACTCAGCAGAAAAAGATACAAAGCAACATTTGGGCGTCGTATTAAAAGCAATAATCTCATGCACTAAATCAGCCATTAGCTTTAGTCTGACCATTTCATGCCTGGGTTGGTTTTGTGCTGCAGCTCTGGCTGCTGTTGAAGTAATATCAACTGCAGCTCAGTGTGAAGCGAGCAAAGCGCTGCGGTCGTTCACTGAACACATAATCTAGAGCCAAAGGAGATGTGCTTTCGTCTGTTCCCACAACCCCAAGAAGTTCCTCAGTCTTCCTACCCCCAGCCATCCCCTGTACCCTGGACTCCGGCCCCAACCCCCAAACCCCAACCCCCAACCCGGCCCACCCCCGCCCCTCCGCAGCTCCTGTCGGAAGATATTGAAAAAGAGAAGGGGCCTGGATTAATGTGTAATTAAAGGAAATTTGGAAGGGTGAGATGTTGCGGAATGTTAGATCAGTGGCTGGAGCAGTGTGGGGTGTCCTTTAGGAAGGCTTCATTGATTCAGGACAAAAAAACGAGAGAGGGCCCGGACTGCCTCCCTGTCTGCTCATTTATCAAGCGGGGCCTGACAGAAACTTCACAGCTTGGCCTCTTTTTTCATCCCACACAATGGAGAGCTACACTGTTTGCTAAAGTTTCTGCACCAGGAGCTGGACCAAGGAGCCAATCTCTTTGGACAAAAAGAGAGGAAAGGAAGAAGGAGGGAGCGGAGAAGAGAAAAAGAGTGAGAAGGAGAGAGGATAGATGAGAGATGGGAGACTGTTGATATAGAGAAAAAAAGTAATACCCTGGATGTCATAAATGGATGGCTCTCAAAGCTTTTTTTCCTCACAGACCTCCCTGTGGATACATCTATGATACTTTCATGTTGTCCTCCTTTCTTCTACAAAATACACACAATTTAATATTTTATAAAGATCTTATTTGGTTCATTGTGTCACACATTCTTTTCTTTTTCTCTTTTCCTTCTGTTTACTGGAAAGATGATTTTGATATAACGGCACACAGATTAACTTTTTCTCTTCTACACTGAACAGATCATAAGGCAACAGTTTCCTGCATTAACTACCAGAAGACTGGGGACAAGAGGGCAGTCTAAGTGAGTGGGTTTGGTCTTATTCAATAATAAACTGTCTACATATTACACACTAATGCACAAACCATCTCTCCAAAAGAAAAACACAAAACAAAACACAAATTTAATCAAATATTCAGAAACAGAACACACAAAATGAAACAGACTATGAACCGTTTGTAAAACAAACAAGCTGTGAATACTAAAATTGATTTGTCAGATTAGTTTAGAAAAAACTTTCAAAATCTACATTTATTTATTTATTTATTTTACCAATTTTACAGGAAACCTTATGGCTTCCTTATCCTCAGTTATAGTATTACAGAGCTGAATTTTTAGACTTTAGATTACAATGACAATAAAGAATCTAATCTAATCTAGATACGTTTTGAGATTATTTTCTTCTTCTTAATTATATGAACAAAACTCAAAGTGTAATCTGATTAAACTAACTTTTTAATTAATTTATGACAAAAGTGAAACAACTTTATTACATACGTACAGTATAAATGTGTTGTGTAAAATTATTTCATTCAGAGTGTTTTTTTCTTTCTTTCATCTTTTCACTTAAAACACGTTATTCACTCTGTCCTCCTCAGGTACCACTACTACGGCATCGCGGTGAAGGAGACCTCTCAGTATTATGATGTGATGTACTCCAAAAAGGGAGCGGCGTGGGTGAACGAGACGGGGAAGAAAGAGGTCACGAAGCAGACAGTGGCGTATTCACCGCGCTCCAAACTCGGGACGCTCCTGCCAGACTTTCCAAATGTCAAAGACCTAAATTTGCCCGCCAGCCTGCCAGAAGAGAGGGTAAACAGGAGTTTTAAAAGTCCATCCTTACAGCCACCCCCCTCCCACCTCTCCCTGCCATCTCGCCATCTCTGCGCCCCCTCTGGCTCCAGCCTTTTATCTGCCTTGGGACCTTCACTGCGTTTGCATTTAGAGAAGGACCTTGAGGATTTATATGCTGGCTCCTCACTAACTCTTAATCTTTTGGGGGAGATAATAAGATCTAGCAATGGACAAAGGACAGGCACTAGCTGTCCGGCTTTTAAAGAGGGGCCATGATTTTAAATGGTTTGTGTTTTGCTGATCTCTAAAGCTCGTTTTATATTACTCCGCTCCTGCCTAGACCTGTAACATGTATTTATTGGTTCACATGCTTTTGTACAAGATTTATTCTCTTGTTTTTCTACCACTTTTTTTACTTTCCCCAAAAGAGAGAAAACAGTTAAGTTTGTGATGCAATTAGATTAATAATGTTGTTGTCCACAGGTGTCAACCTTCATCATGATGTACAGAACGCACTGTCAGAGGATACTGGACACTGTTATTAGAGCCAACTTTGATGAGGCAAGTTCCTTCTGTTTTGAACCATTTTAACAAAAAGGCTGGTTGGATGAAACTAATAGTTTCTAAAAATGTTTTATTTCCTGTAATATTGAATAACATGGTGTGGCACTTTCAGGTCCAAAGCTTCTTGCTGCACTTCTGGCAGGGCATGCCTCCCCACATGCTGCCTGTCCTCGGCTCAACCACCGTGGTGAACATAGTCGGTGTTTGTGACTCCATCCTTTACAAGGCCATCTCTGGGGTGCTGATGCCCACTGTCCTGCAAGCACTGCCTGACAGGTGAGCACCTGTTGTTGTTACCTTCACTCTTACAATTATTATATTTTGCACCATTTTCTGATCTGATGATGCTAAAACTAGATACAGAAAAACAGAGGTTTATGTTTATTTGTGCAAACCTACAGTGTGAATTGAAGTTGCTGCATTAACAATAATGTCACTGTTATCATTTAGTTCAGTGAGGGTTTTTTTCTGAATAATACCATTTAATTTAAAGGCTTATGGACTTTTTACTACACTATATTTTTTATTAGGGCTGTACAATATATTGTTTCTTTTGTCACCCTTACAATGTCAACTTGTGCAGTAAAATACACAAGAGAGAGTGAAATTGCACTCTTTTTTTAAGTCAGTTGAAAGAGAGTGTCATTTTATTTATTAGTGCCTTTTGTGTTCAGTTCAATGTAGCAGCAGAAAGACAGAACTGAGTACACTTTAATGTCTGTTTATTTATCAAAAGTAATCACATATCCCAGATTTTACTAAATTATACTGCAATATAAATTATTATTTCAATGGTATAATTTCAGTGTATTATCAGTGTTTGTTCTAGCAGTCCCACAGCATGTTTCAATGATCTGCATACACATTGGTGAGGTTCATTTAAAAAATGTTAAAATAAGGTAAAGGATTGTATATATGTTCATGTTTTGGACGGACTTAAGAAGTCGTTTAAAGACCTCATCTAAGGTTCTGTGAATTTGGCTTCTTTATTTATTTATTTTTACTATTGTAAGACATTTTATAAACTAAAGAGTTTACGGGAATTATTTTACGTAGGGATGTAAACTATATCTAATAGATTTTGTTAGGTCAGTGTAATAAGGAATATTAAATCATCTATCTGTGCTCATTGTGCCTGTGGCCTTTCTTACCCTCAATACAAAAATGTGAAATTATCAGTTATTATATTGGTATCAGCAATGAGAAGCTGGTAAGTATTGGTAATCAATAACAGCTGAAAAAAGTTTTACATTAAATTATGTATTGTGTCCAAAGTATTAATTGTGTTTCTGTTTCCTTTTATCTACAGTTTGACTCAGGTTATTCGAAAATTTGCCAAACAGCTTGATGAGTGGCTAAAAATAGCACTTCATGACCTTCCTGAAAACCTGAGGAATATCAAATTTGAATGTAAGTGTAAAATCTGCATTAACTGCATTTTTAAACAGAAAGTTTAAATGTGAACCATATTTTTCCTCCTTTTTGTTTCCAGTGTCCAGGAGATTTTCTCAGATTCTAAAGCGGCAAACATCATTAAACCATCTATGTCAGGTGCCTATCATGCTCTGAATGTTTTTTAATAAAAATCCATATGAACAAACACAGCTGATAAGGGATATGGGTATGCTCGTGTAAGTAATATTGTCGATTTATCTGTCCCCAGGCGTCGCGGACTGTGATAAACAGTGCCGACATCACCTTTCAAATGCTGGAGGACTGGAGGAATGTGGACTTGAACAGCATCACCAAGCAGACACTTTACACCATGGAGGACTCACAAGAGGAGCACAGGCAGCTTATTATCCACTGTAAGTTTAAACTGATTCCACTCCAACACACCCAGCCAGACAGAATTACACTTTACTGCCACTCAAACAACACGCCGAGGGACAATCATTCCCACGACCAGCAGAGTCAAAGCATTAATGATGGAGACCAAAAGGTTAAACAAGTTCACTCTCCCCTGAAATACCCTGCAGAGCATCTCCAATTCATTCCTCTGAACCAGTCCTGACGGGATCAGAGGTCACACATACGTAGAACTTGTTGCATGAAGATGCCATTTGCATCCAGATTTTTCAGCTTTTTTTTTATTTTTTAAATGATGTAAAATGCTGACTCTCTCCCTCCTGTCACAGTGTATCAGGAGTTTGACCGTCTATTGGAGGAGCAGTCTCCCATCGAGGCGTACATCGAGTGGCTGGACTCAATGGTGGACCGCTGTGTCGTCAAGGTCTGACAGCAAGTACTTTACTTTCACTTGGTCTCACTCATGATGTTTTTGCAGAAAGTATCTGTGTTAAAGTTTATTTTCCATGTTTGACAAGTGATTTTAACTGTTTAAAGTGTTTGCGCTGCAGACGTCTGATTATTTTGCCCTTAAAAAGACACCTGCGGCTGAAAGCCACTCGTCTCTGCATGTCTTTCTTACACAGAGGCACTTACGTTGCAATCCTCCCAGTTAATGATGTCTTCAAGCTTCCCATTTGCGTCCATTATGTGCCAGATATGGGCTTGTAAAATTTGGTCGCCCTGGCAACGTCTTGGACTGCCCTGACAATAGTTCAATAGGAAGGCGTGTCCCCGGGGGCAAATTAAATAGTTGACTTGTTGACATGTTTTTCGTTCCTGAGGGTTAAGCCCCAATGCAGACCCATGGGTTAATTCTACCCCGGCGTCCCGACCCTTCCCCCTCCTTTCTCATGGAAATGTTCTCTCTAGGTGGCAGGGAAGAGGCCCGGGTGCCTGAAGAAGGTGGCCCAGCAGTTCCTGCTGATGTGGTCGTGTTTTGGTACCAGAGTCATCCGGGATATGACCCTCCACAGCGCGCCCAGCTTTGGTGAGCTGCTAATGCTTTGTCATAATTTCTTAATACAGCAGACAGGAAAGACACAACTTTGAGACTTAGTTAGTTAGTTGTTAGTTGTAGTTTATTGTGTCATGCACATACAAGGGTCCATACCAGACAAACCTATAATATGTCAAAGATTCAGTGGCAGTGGTGAAACATTTGTCAGACAAAATATATCGTAAACAAAGAGCTTTGTCTTCTGTCCCAGGCTCTACAAATAAAGTTAAAATTAAACAAAACACCATCCATCCAGAAGAACTAATCAGAAATAGGCATTTTACTAAAAAAGTGTAGCCCTTAAATCCCCATATATGCAATAAAACATGAAATTGACCTCAAATCAAATTACATTTAAAAAAGCATTTTCTCTTTAGGAACATTACAGAGTTATACTGTTTCTGTAGCTCATCCCAATCTACCTGAACATAAAGACAGAATTTACTTGTTTTTCATGAGTTATTATCTTGCATGTAATTAGACTTATGCTAAGCATTTGTGGACCAGCTTTCTTTATATGTAAGGAATACTTTTCACTGTTTATCATGATTATTACATCTGTTTAAATCAATTAAATCTTATTGAAATAGGAAATGTATTAACTAATCCAGGGAAAAGACCTAGAGCCCAAACAATATGGGATTTTTGAGGCTGTTACCAAGAAAATTACCAACATGGCAGCTGGTATTGTGAATTTTTGAGCTGGATTAAAATGACACCTTTTTTCTATGTGGATTGGGCATGTGATTTGCACTGATATACCTATGCAATCCTCTATTGTAGGGATCTCAGTTGTAAAAGCTGCTTTAATAGCTTGTTGTGCACCACTAAGGTTTGCAATAATTGAAGAGTTGTAAAAAATGAAAGAAAAGAAAATGGCTCCTCTGTCCTCTACTGTGTCCTTTGGCCCTGTCTGTGAATATCAAAGACACAGCTGGTTGCAGTGTTTTGATAAAGCAGGTCTCTGTGCACAAACAGCTAATTAACAAAAGTTACCCCTCCCCTCTTCTCATGTGTTTGCTTGTCTTTTCCATTTTATGACCGGTCAGTATTACACCCCGCTCCCCTGAATAGCCACAAGTGTTTATTATGCGCACGGCGGCAGCGGCAACCCGCACAATGACACAATTGTGACACTCCCTCACATGCCACGGTCTCATCTTCCGTGCGACCCCGGGGTCAGCTGACATATTTCTGGCCCCCAGTCGGTACACGGAAACAAGCGCACTCGCTTCTTTTTAATAACAGCGGCCCTCCTGTCAGTCAGCAGGATGTGATGTCATCACTCAGATGCTTTTAGAAGCGCTCCAGTCTCAACGGTCATCATCATTTATGTCCTGCACTTGGATAGCCTTTTTTTGTTTTCCACTCAACTGAGTCTCACTGCCAGCATGTTTTACACACAATCTTTTCCTTATCACCTCTAAGTCTCTGCTACAAATAACACTTCTCTGTCTGTCTGTCTGTCTGTACGCAGGGTCCTTTCACCTGATCCACCTCATGTTTGATGACTACGTGCTTTACCTGCTGGAGTCCCTGCACTGCCAGGAGAGAGCCAACGACCTCATGAGGGCCATGAAGGGAGAGGGCAGCACAGGTGAGCCTGCTAACTGTAGGTCTGATCAATAGTTAACAGTACAGCTGCAAATATGGCTGGGTGATGTGTTAAAAATCTGCTATATCAAGTTAGGTCAAATCATATCTTGATGACAATATATGACACGCTTTCTGTCATATGGATATTTAACTACAGTCATTGAAAAAATGATTAGACCATTCTTGTTTTCTTCAGTTTCTTGTTCATTTTATTGCCCATGGTTTTCTTGATAATAACCAAAATCATTATCAGGAAAACCATGGAAAATGGCTAGATATCAGCTCTTAAATTAAACTTTATGAGCTATTTTGTTGTTATCATTATATTTGTCCAAACAAATGTACCTTTAATTGTACCAGGCATTAAAATGAACAAGAAACTGAAGAAAACAAGGGTGATCTAATATTTTTTCCATGCCTGTATATCTGATTGCTTATATCAGATTTTAGGCATCCAATGCACTATAACAAGTCTTTAAACATTAAGTTTGCAAAAAACCCTGCAGTGCTTTGAATTTTTTTCGAGTCAGCCTTTACTGTTTCTATATAAGGCCGGTATTATCACTTTTTTTGTACACAAAGTACACATGCACTCATACTTTGCCCCCATATATGTTTTACTTGTACACACTGAGGAGTAACTCACTCTGTCCTCTGTTGACACCTTCAGCAGAGAGAGAGGAGGACTTCACGCAGACAGAAACCACCCCCACCTCCCCGTCTCCCGGATCCTTCTCTCCCGCCCGTTCGGTCCACTCTGTGGGTGTTTCCTCGACCAGCTCCCCCACAGCCGCCGTGTCCCCGGAGTACACCGGAGTCACCACCACCACAGGTGAGACAGGCTTCACAGTCACACACAGACACCGTGAATAAGTCTCACCTCACATAGTTTCTTTGAGCCAACACATTTTCTCTGTGTCCATATATGTGTCTAGCAGGCGCTGTTCAGTCATATACCTGGTCCCTTACATACACAGTGACAACAGCCGGCGGCTCCGCTCCAGAGGCCGGACAGCAGCTGTCCTGTATGAGGAGCAGCGCTCCAGTCCCACCTCCATCCTCCACCCACCGGATGCCTGTCTACAGAGAGGAGCACGGGTAATTATCATATTAGTATTAAAGTTCATTATCATTAACATTTTGTTGGAGAATTTCTTTAATGGGTTTTCCTTTCTAGGTATACTGGCAGCTACAACTACGGCAGCTACGCCAACCAGCATCCTCACTCCATCCAGAGCCAGTACCCCAGTCTGGCCCATGAGCCGGCGATCCCGGCCCCCCTCCACTACTCCGCCTACCACCGCTCATCTGCACAGGTCAGTCCCTGTCACCCAACAACTGGAGTTTAATATAATTTAGAATGAATGTAAATAAATTACAGCTTTTTTTCCAACAATTGTCCTTGAAGCACTTTTTCTGAATCATGAACACTTGTAACAAATGCATTTAAAATTAACAAAATAGTGCCAAACAGTAAACACAACTCACTGCTTAACAATCACTTTGTGATTTATGGCAAAACTGTAAACATTGGTTTCTACATTGCAACACTATTTTGCCAATTTCTTTTCCACATAGGCACATGCTATGTTATCAGCAAAATGATTCAAACGTTCAAAATTGAAACTAATCATTATGCAAAATGTTAAGTTTTAACTACTTTAAACACTGTTGTGAGGTTTAATTTTCTAGATGTTATAAAATCATTTATTTTGTATGTAAAATCTTGATGTGCAAAATAACTGAAGTTGTTTAGTTACCTCTGAAATGTAGTGGAGTAGCAGGATAAATACTAAACTAAGTCAAACCTGCACTAGAGTACTTGGCAAGTGTCTAGTGAAAGCTAGCCAGCAGACTCAAAGAACCAAAAGAGAATAATGGTAATTAAAGTTTAATCAACCCAGAAATTAAAGTAAATTCTTAAAACTAATGTCAGTAAAACTCTCACTGCAGTTTGTTTGATTATATTTATATATTTAAAATCCTTCACCGCTTTTACACTTTAAACCACAATTTCACTTTTCAGCCAATCACACGCCTGCATCCAAAGAGAGAGCTGAAAGTAATTTTATTAAAAAAAGCAAGTGGATATGATATTTGCAGTAAGTGTGTGTGTGTGTGTGTGTGTGTGTGTGTGTGTGTATGTGTGTGTGTGTGTGTGTGTGTGTGTGTGTGTGTGTGTGTGTGTGTGTGTGTCTAAACTGTAACTAATTGGTTAACTATATGCATCAACAATGCAGACAAGCGTGTAATTGTGCTGTGCTGTTTTTTTATTTACATTGTAAGAAAAAGTAGAATACAACTTATGTGCATGAATGTGCCAAGCAAGATGTGTCAAGGGACATAAATGTGTCGATGTAAATAGACGATGTGTGGGAATGCAAGAAGCACTTCTCGGTACACTTTGCACAGCAGCAAAGCAAACAGAGGACTGAAGATTTAAATGTGAGAAAAAAAGGTTGTTAGGTTGTTAGATGGAGCCGCTGATGTTACAGCTCGTGTAGCGACTGGTGTGAGTTTACTCTTTTGATGGTAATTTCCTGTCAAGGGCCCTCCAGCCTCCGCTGCCTTTATAGTGGGAGGAGATCAGCTGGGCCTCAGCGGTCGCAGTGTTTCTAAAAGTCCCCGAATCACCCTCTCCACACAGCGGAAGCAGACAGTGAAAGGTGGCCCGGCCGGGGCCAAGAGGGGCCCTGCTCTGTTACTCCTCTTTCCAGCTCTCAATAGTCTCTTCATCTGTTTGAGCCAGTAGCCACAGAGCAGGGCAAGGGGGCGTTTATTAAAATATTGTTATTCAATGGTCTCTTTTCTGCTTGTGAACAAGAGGCAGCTGAGCCGTCCGTTCTGCTCTCTGACCTGCACTGACTGTCTTTTTCCATGCCGTGATCCCTCATAATGGAATCGACTGTCGTGTTTATATTTAGTGAGAAAAGGGAAAAGGGTCCTACTTCCACTTTTTTTTAAGCCTGTCTGAGCTTAAATCGGGCACAATGCCTGCGCTTTGTCAGTGTGAGAGGTTGGGGATGGAGCTGAGGCGAACACAAAACCTTGTCGGATCTCCATCTGTCCAAAATATTTTTGTCAACAGGCAGATTTAGTCAGAGCTGTTTGGATTCAGTCACCATAGGCGACAAAAATAACACAGGAAAACCACTTTTCCAGCTGAGCTGGTGTCTAATTTTCTTAAGTGGCTTAATTTTCTATTTTGACCACTGTGTAGAACTAGTGAAGCAATTTCCCCTGACAGGAAATTACCATCGGCAGGGTCAGTTCACACCCAGCGCTACAGCAGCATCAAATATGATATCAGCAGGGCTGCGGCTACCTCTGAGGACACCGAGGTACTGTCCTCTGTTAATGTGCTGGGACTTTGTTAGTTTCAGCAACCTGGAATGAGTTTATATATCGAATGTAACGTTGTAAATTGTGAGTATTTCTTTAATCAGCATGTAAAAAAGTTGACTACTTTTAGCCCAATTAGTAAAATAATAATTGAGTATTTCTCCACCAGTATTCTCCTTGCAGCTTTCTGACCTTCATAGGTCAAAAAGCTGCAAGGAGCTTAGCTTAGCATAAAGACTGAAAACAAGAGGAAACAGCTAGCCTGGCTCTGTCCAAACATAATAAAGGCCCCTTACCTGCACCTCTAAAGCAGTGATTCTTTAATATGTTTAGTACATGTCTTATATTTGTTATACATTTCTCTTGTGCTGTTCCTTTACATAACCAGGACTAAAGAGTATTATTTCAGGGGACATAAATGGGGTCCCCAGTATCTTGTAAAGGGTCCTTGGCTGAAAAAAGATTGAGAACCTCTGCTTTTATACTCACTAACTACAACTCAGATTCCTTAAAATGTTGGGACGCTGAAAAAAAAATTAATTAAAACAGAATGCAATTATTTGCAAATCATTTGTGACCCACATTCAGTTGAATACAGTACAAAGACAACATGTATAATGCTCAAACTGGGGAACTTTAGCTTTTTGTAAATATATACACTGGGTTGTAACATGTTACATCTTGTTTGGTTAATCTGTACAAAAACGTGTGAAAATAATGATCTTAGGTGTTCATGTAGACATACCTAGGACATACCTTCGTTTTTAACAAATTGGGATCTATCTTATTTTTTAACTTGCCATCAATAAGCATGTTTTCCTTCCTATTCCATTGATTGTATTAAAATTTAAAGAAGACATTATTCAACTGTCAGCTGAATGATTTAAGATGGAAAATGTATATAATAAGAAAAATAATTGAGTCCTCATTATTGGTTTAAAATGAACATATATTTCCTGAGATCCTGAGGGAAAACCAGAGATAATGAACCTTGAAAGCTCTTTATTGATCAGAAACTGCTCAGAGTGATGTTCAGGTGCACAATTCTGGGGGGGAAAAGCAAATTAAAATAGTCTACCAAATGTGATCTTAATTTCAGAATATTTAATAAGTCAATTAATTTATTATTTATTAGAAATTACTCTGATAACCGATAGCTGATAATAATTCGAGTCACTTTTCAAACAAAATGCCAAACATTTAATGGTTCAGCCCTCTAAATGTGCTGATTTAATGCTTTCTTCTGCATTAAATGATACTAAAATATATTTTGATTTTAGACACAATCAAGACAATAATCAGCAAATGAGTGTTTTGATTATTAAAATAGTTCAGACTATCTATTCACTGTATATTTCACTCTTCTCTCAGTATATGACGTTGCTGCTCATCATAACTTGTTTCCTCTTCTTCTCTTCCACAGTACCAGCTCAACGGCCAGATGTCTCGAATGGAGCCTTGCTTGATGGGCAGCACTCCTCGGTTGCACCCTGCACCTGTCGCCCCCCGGTGGCCAGATGTGCCGCCAGCTAACAGCTGTTACACCAGCCCACCTATGCATTCCTCACGCTATGCCACCTCTGGGGAAATGTACTCTCCCCTGGGCCCACGCAGGAACTCAGAGTACGAACACTCGCAGCATTTCCCCGGCTTCGCCTACATTAACGGAGAGGCCACCACAGGCTGGGCCAAGTAGCCTGTAAACACTGCTCTGGACAGCCGTGGACAAGCTCGAGGCCTGCCGAACTGGTGATGCAAAGTGTCTCAACACTTCCAATCAAGTACATCAAAAAAGGAGCAGAGGGGCGGAGAGTACCAACACAAGGTATAAGGAATCATGGTATGGACGTACAGACAATTTGAAAAGACTGAATCACTCACGATTGTGGTTTAAGTTGTGCAGAGGTTTAATGAAATTTCTTCAACAATTGATGTTTCTGCTCGCTGCTGAAGGAAAAAATTCAAATCATATAGATTGTCAAAACTTGCAGCAAAATCATGTTAAGAGTGCAATGCTGCTGCCAAGCTGTGCCTTTGTTTTAAGGAATGTACACCTCTGTTTCCCTCGTCAGTCTCACGAGTCAGCACACAGATCATCGGTCAGTGAGTGACTGAGGGATCAGTGGGCTGCAGGCCGTCACTGACACCAGTACAATGTCAGTGACACCAGCGTCCCGTCGTGTTGCTCAGCACTGTGCAGCATCTGGTCGTGGGCTCCGTTTGCTGCAGGATGTGAATGAACTGTACTGCCTTAAAGTTTTTTTGGGACACCAGTTACAAACAGTGGCACAAAGCCGAAACATACATCATTAGACAGATATAAACTCCTTGATCGGTGTGTTAAGGTGTCTCCATCTTGGATAGTTTTCTAATGATTGAATGCTGTGACTCAAAAACAACTGTGCGAGTGTATTCTGTCGCAAACTTTCTGCTGTTTTCCTGTGACAATATATATATAAATATATATATATATATATATATAATATGTATTTTCTGTAACTTTGTAACATGGTGTATCCTTTATTTTCTATGTTACAATTGGTACTTTGTTCTCTGTTTTGTATGGTTAGTGAAAGACGCATTAACCTAGGGTTGTGTGTTTTATAATGCACTCAAAGCTACTGAGGACCTATTACCCTATGGGTATTTATAAAAAGGGAAATTATCAAAGTGTACAGTAACATGAAGTCTAGTCACTTTTCTGTAAATAAAAGCACTGGAAACCATCTGTGGTGACAATTTAAAATCTTTGTCAAATTGTCTTCTTTTTCCAACTCTTTCTTTCTGTGTAAATGTTCGCAAAAATGTCCAAATACCAAAAAAAATTAATTAAACACACTATTGTATTTATTTAACAATCACAATCAATTTCAGCACTGCAGTAAAGTCTTGTTTTGTTAAGTTTCTATTTTTGACATGTTGTATTTTTAAATTCATGATTCCACTTTGACCTTCCTTAAAAACTCCAATTTATGTTTTGATGTTGGAAAAGGAAAAACCTTTTCTGAAGTCCTCTGAACTGATTGTTACTTCTCTCTCTCCATGCAGTGACAACACAGTGGGGGGCTGGGCCAGCAGCACAAGGGCCACACTGCAGAAAGAATTACATTTCTATAGGGAGAATGTCCTGCTGTGCTGGGGTCATTGCACCTCAGTCCCGTAACCTTCGACCTCTGACCCCTGCCGAGATTTGTATTTATTGGAACATAGATCCTCTGTGTTGTCTTTCCTGAATCCTGCAGGATTCACAACTGAGACTTTGAATGCATAAAAACCTGTTAGGAGAAGAAGAAAAAATGCAACCCAATACTGTGGTTTAATCATCTGACCTGAATGTCAAAATCAATATCTGCTGAAGATTTCAGAGGGAGATTGGTGATCCTGAGTGTGTGCACAAGAACATCACTGTCAGCTGTGAGAAACATATAACCAGTGTGTCTCATCTTGGAGTGCTTATACAGTGGTTCCAATAAGTACCTCCATTTCTATATGCTTCTTAAAAATGTGTCTATAACTCATTGATTCAAACATATTTCTTCTACAATCTAGAATTTACTTTATGGAGCTGAAAAAGAAAAAAAGAAGTATCTGAAAATGTAAAAATACAATTACAAGAACCTTCAAACTGGATAAATATTCTTAAAGGTATACTATGCAGGATTTTTCCTTAAAAATGTATGGACTCATACAAAAGTAATTCCTCTCAATCATTTGACCCACTAGAAGTTTGTAGTGGTGTCTGTATCTGCAGAGACTGCCCTCTGTCTGTATTTTACTTTGCCATATCTGGGGAGTGCCTGGGTATCAGAAAGAAAGTTACAAGTAAAAATGTAAATATAGAGATATAGAGGCTAAATGCCAAGCGAACAAAGCTTGCTCCAGAACAAAGATAAATCTGGAATTAGCTTTCATATTTGTTGAGCTGGCGAGGAGAGGCTAACTTTGATTCAATTCCTTCATAGAATGCCTTTAAACTCACAGTATCAATATATAAGATCTGTCCTTGGATGAAAACCTACACCTACATTCATGTGCAGGGTTAATTATTTTCCATAATAAAATATTCCTGTGTTTCCTGTGGAAAACAGACATATCTGAACTCACTAAACAGAAAACATGCAAACTAAGGTTCAAACCTGGAGCTTGTTAATGTGAGACAGCTGCAGACAGCAAATATCCTTAATCCCATTTAATGATATGGGAAGTGGCACTGATTCACCAGCAAGTCATTTAGAGATATATTTTTCTGCAGAGTCACACGAGTGGCTCCAGGAAGTCTGAGTTTGTATGAGACCTGCCCAACTGGGTTTTACTTCTCTGTAGAATCACCGCCTCACTCAAAAATGAATTCCTTTGTATAGTGCTGTTTCACAGACACGGTTGATTTAGTAACACCAGGCAAAATGATATTCCTGTCTGCCAATGAAGAATAGAAGCTTTTTAAACCTGACAGGACATTTTATAATATTCTGTGGACAAATCAATAAACTTTTGACTGTGGACACTCAATCAAATACATATAGATCTATCTATCTATCTATCTATCTATCTATCTATCTATCTATCTATCTATCTATCTATCTATCTATCTATCTATCTATCTATCTATCTATCTATCTATCTATCTATCTATCTATCTATCTATCTATCTATCTATCTATCTATCTATCTATCTATCTATCTTTTGCCATTTTGCCATTTTGTTTTGTATCACTTTGTTGTTTGTGTTCATGTCATGTCTGTTTTTTTGTAAATTATGTTTCCTTGAGGTAAATTTGGCATCTCTATGTTGTCATAATGTCTCTTTGAGTGACATTTTGCAGGTGGAGGCCTGGGGAACTCCTGACACTTTGGACTCCAGTTTGCCATTTTTATCCATCAATGAACATGAATAATAATACCATCATCTAGTCTTACACATAAGCAAAGCATTCTGGCTGGAAACAAGGCTCTGATGCAGACTTGTGTTACAGTTTTTCTCAGTCGCTTTGGTGCATTTCTCACATCACTATTTACATTTGCACAACTGTTAATGCATTTCTCAAAACAATTCGTACAAACTGCAAAACCTAGTTGATAACCTGTAAAAGCATGTCACTTGCTCAAAATGGATAGCTCATTCCTCAAAAGCAAGTATTCATGTCAATGAAAGTGTCAGTGTCTTCAAGATGAAAAGTCCTGACGTGTTTATGAACAAGATAGTCAAATGGCTTTGTCATGTTTTCATTGTGACAGTTAACTCTGTAAATGTTTTCCAATGCAAAAAAGTCAGATCTTGGTGACATTACCTGGAAATGCTCAAGACAGCACTATCTGTACAGCCAATTGAAAACTACAGGAAAGTTACACATTACTGTATTTAGTGTGTGAAAACAATACACCCTTATTTACAACAAACATAAACTCCCTTTGGGTAGAGCTGTGCACAACTGTAAACAATATTGCAGTACGTATTGGAGCTGAACATACAACATACATAGTACTGTAAGTCATCCATGCACATCCAGATGTTCCTCTCTGTCTGGCCACATAGTTTCATCTACATCACAGCCAATGCAGCGAGGACAGTATCTCCTCAAGAGTTGAATCCACCCTCTGCAGGACTCTGCTGTGATGTCACCACGTCATCCCCTTCCTCCCTGCACCCTCACCCCTCTTCCACGAGGCTGACCTTCCATTTCTGTGTCAGTATTGTAGAAATGGTCCACACTATGTCCTGCTTGGTTCATATGTGGCCATCGTAAACCTGACACGCCTCCACAATAACCGTACCATTTGTGAAACTTTTTTTTGTTTATGGGATTCAGCTCTGAGAGATTGTAGAGAAGTGGCTTATCGTCGGTTGCAACTAATGCTTCACACACCCCTTCTCATCAGTGAAAGCTGAGATTTAACTGAGAGAAATTGTTCAATTTCTGAGACATTTAAAGAAAAAAAAAAGGTTTTAAAAAATGTATAAAATTTGCTTGACAGATTTTGACAACTAGTTCAACATTTGTGTATGTAATGACTCAAGCAATGGGATGAGGACTATAAGTTTTATATGGAATGACTATTCAGCATTCACAAGTATAGTTATTTTGGATTGACATGACATAAGCAAATAATAAAGTTATAAAACAGCAGAGAGTTGTATGGTAGCAATTGATGCATGTCCAAAAGCATTTGCAATTTGTTGTAAGGAGAAACTATGATGTGTACAAATGATTAAATGTTGTGGAGGTTGAACTAACTGTTGTGAAAATGTTAATAGTGATGTAAGAAATGCACCAAAGCGACTGAGAAAAACTGTAATTTTATTATTAGGCTATTTATATTATGCAGTACAATCATCAAACAGATCGTCGGATTATTTTAGAATTTTGACACTTTTCTATTTTAAATGAAATTGGATATCGTCACATTGTTAAAATAATCGCCTAAGTCATTTTTTTGTCAAAATTGTTGTTGTTTTTTTGCATAAATCATCTCCTCATGACACCGGCCACCTATGGTAAAATCGCCTTCATCCTCAGTTGATCAGATCATGTGATTTTACCCCTTTAAGATTAATGGCCTATGTCAAGTGTGTGACTTAAGCGGATTTACTATGCCTAAGTCAAAATAAAATGTGACTTAGGCAATTTTTTGAACATGCCTTTGTGACTTAAGCAAGATATGGTAACACTTTATTTTGAAGGTGTCTATATAAGAGTGACATGAGCGTGTCATAAACATGACATGGGATGTGTTATGAACATTAATGACACTTTGAAGTAACATTAATGCTCATGTCATGTCATGTTTCAATTCTGACAGGCTTGTGTGACTCTTATGTAGACACCTTCAAAATAAAGTGTTACCATATCTTGCTTAAGTCACAAAGGCATGTTCTAAAATTGCCTAAGTCATTTATTTCTCTTAAGTTACATAATTTACACACAGTGTTATTACTATGCCAATAGCCATCCTTTGTTATATCCTTTTTGAGTGAAATGATCAATAAATGTCATATGTTAAACTTTTTGTGAAGTTTTTTGTATTTCCTGCAAATCTTGAAAAAATGAGATAGGCGATTATTTTAACAGGGTGACGGTATGTGTAATGGAGTGGATAACTGGAGTGTAAAGCAGCCTGCTGGTGATGGAGACAGACAGTCAGGGGAGTTTCCCTGGTGACAGGAGCAGACCTGCCTCACTCTCACTCAGCTAGCCTGCCAGCTAGCTAGCTAGCTGCACAACACCTACTGGTCGCGTTGAAATCAAGACAACTCCTCAATCTTCAGCCTCTCACCATGGATTTAAACGCTATCCTGTCAAAGCTTGAAACTGCCAACGAGGAGGAAATCGAGGAGCTTCTGCGGCAATATAATCGAGAGGTAAGTCGCGGCTCTGCTCCTTTTTACGTCAACCAAAACAAACGACGGTGCTAAAGCAAGCTAGCTAGCTTAAGAGCTAATAATGAGTTAGCTAAACGTCTTACCAGCCGCCTAAGATAAAATGTTGGCGCTGTCATACGGTGTCTAAGGTTGTATTTTAAAAACATATCACAGCATACATTTGAACAAGGCATATAGGACCTCGATACGTTGTTTACAACACCAACGTAATGCTCATAATGCTAATGCTGCCTGCTAACAACCCATGTTAAGTTGAGTTATTTATGTAGCAATATTAGCATACTAAAGCGATTTATTGGAGGTCTTTGGGATACATTTATATCCGTTTCAGAAAGACTGGGGTTTAGTTATAATAAAACATGTTCTATATGTGTCTGTGGCATTTCAGGCTGAGTTGTCTTTAGTGTCCACAATGAACATCTTATGTGTTTCAGAACAGTCACACCTTCAGTTTTGACCAAAAGGAGGAAAGCCTACGGAGTGTAAGTACTCATTATCCGAGCAGCTGGTTATTAGGTGATGATCAGTGTAGCACACTAGTGCTATAATCTATAATTTTGTCGCACTATTTCATTTCAGAAGCTTTGTCAGAGTGTGTTGTCAGTTCTTGGGAGGCAGGTGCAGCCCAGCTGTCAGAAGACATGTCTGGAGACACTCCGCATCCTGTCCAGGGACAAGCGTGTCCTCGCACCTGTAGCCACCCGGGAGGGCATGCTGGTCCTGGGAGGAATGGCGAGGCTGAAAGCTGGGGAGGAAGAAGATGAAAACCAGAAAAGCACTCAGGAAGATACCCTGTCAGAGGAGGAGGAGAGGGTGGTGGTTGAGGCCTTGAAGTGCCTATGCAATGTGGTGTACAACAGTCCTGCAGCTCAGCAGGTTAGTGTAGACGTGCAGCTGGCTCACGGCCTGTGTGCCAGCCTGCGTACTGCCCGCACATGGCACCACGAGGTGGGCCTGTTCACACTGCGCCTTCTCTTCCTTCTGTCTGCGCTGAGACCTGATGTGAGAGGGATCTTGAAGAGAGACTGGCATGCTGTGAGACGACTGACGGAGGTCCTGGAGCACACACTGGATGTGAGCTGGGTGGGTCCCTATGAAGCTGCTCAGCCAGATCCGCAGGCCCTGCCCCTGCCTTCAGAGGACAATGAGAGAGCAATGGAGGCACTAAAAGCCTTGTTCAACCTCACACTGTCTGACCCTGGTGGTGAGGTAAGTGTGTTATAGTAATGTGTTGTGAGTCTGTTGCATGCGAGTCATTCGGGCTTGTCCTCTAATTTGCTGTTATAAGAATGTATAGAGGGATTATGAGCAGATCAAGTACGCATCACCAGAAACTATTGGTTATTTGCTCAATTACACATTAGACCTCATCCTTGTCCAGCAAAATCATACATCTGCTACTGATAACTGCCAAATTGTATCTTCCTCTGCCTCTGGTCATTTATGTCTTGAGGAAAACAGTCAACCTGTCAGTGATCTACTGTCAGAGTTAATGTGACTTAAAATGTAACATTGCAATTCAATATACTTCCACTCTGGATCTGAAAGATTAACATCAGATGTCAATTTGCAGCATAGATATAAATAATATAATTAAATGTTGCACATTTGCCCTTTCATAGACTACATGCACACAGGACAAAAAAACCCTGTGTAATCCTGTGTGATAGAAATGGGAAGATATCTGGCACAGATGCTGCTGGACCATGTGTCAAGAGTCCTATTTGGTTATGGCTGATGTTTATGATGTAGTTATGTAATAGTTTGTAATTAGAGATGATTTCTGAAAATCACTATTAAACTTGGCTGTCTTGCCAAATTTCATTCAAATTGGACTGAAGGGGACACATGACTGCAAGGGCTGCATCTGACACAGTGTAAGTCTCAATCACACCAATTGTAGTTCTCCAGTTAGATCCCGCTCTCTTCTTTGACACTAGAAATCCAAATGCTGTTTTAAAAAAAAAAATCTAGACTAGAGGCTTAGATGTCACTCTTGTGACATCTGTGATGCCTTGTTGAATTTTAAGGCAGCTATTGTTGCAGTTTGGTCTTTGCTTTTTGGTCCCTCTCCTTGTAGTTTTGGTATTTTTTTACTTCATTGTTTTGCTTTACCTCTGAGCAACTGTCTGCTTGAAAATAATAATAATAATATTTTTGTACGTTTTGCTTTGATAGGAGGATGACCACCAGTTCCGGCTCATCGCTGCCATTCTGCGTCATCTGTTGATGCTGAAGACTGAGACCGAAGAGAAAACAGAGGAAGCACACAGGTGAAAGTCAGGAAGTCTGTCCTCCACTGAACTTAATATTTGAATCTCTTCAGTAAGCTATGCACTTTGCAATCTGTGAAACTGGTTAAACTTAACTGATTTGCATAGAAAATCTAACAAATTGCTTCCAGCACTTAGAAACTAACATGTATCCATGTTGTGCTGTCACCTGCTGTGATTTGCATGTGCGCACCCCTCTGGACAAGTACTAAGTGTCAGCTGTGAGTGAGAGAGCAGCTCACTGAAAATGAAGACTGATAGCCTACGGGCCGATAGCAGATTTCAGTGTCGTGGGAAAAACGGAGATTGTTTTTTGGGGTCTTTGTGGGTGTTTCATCTTGTAGATGTTCCTGGCTGTCGTAATACTGCGGCACCATCTTCTTCTCATGGTAATTTAATGCAGGAATGCCAAGAATCTGTGGCCACAGACTGATGTTTAAATAGGGTGCTGTTAAATAGACTGGTCTTTCTCTTGACCTGTCAAGGCTGAACTGCTCATGGGAGTTTAACACATTGACCAACCTCAATTTGTTGTTTGTTTGAATTAGAGATGCATAGATGGTAATTTTCTTTATCAGTTCTGGGTTTTTTTTAAGTCTGACCTGCCGATTCTGATTTTCTTTCTTTCCTGGAACTGTAATTGACAGCAAACATTTTGTTGTCTTTTCTTTTAATTAAAAATGATATTTTCTCATCTCAACAAATCTCAAGTAAAAAAGTTACTGGATGAATAAAATCCACCTGAAAATGAATTGCAGAATATCCCACTTCATCGACATTTTATTTTCCTTAACAGGTGCAGCAGATCTATAACACACCATTGTCATTTAACAAATCAATTACATATTTACAAGCCATAGGAATACCCTAATCCAGTGGTGCAGAGAGATCAGAGAAAATGTTACTTTATACTGCGCATATAAGCCTATCATTAAGAGTCAGCTATTTATTTGTCAGTCTAAAACTTTGTATGTATTTTTCTTTTTTTATAAACAACCTTTATGATTCAGTACTTATTTACAGGAATGTAAAAGTGTTTGTATTATAATATCACAAGTAGCTTTTAAGAAGTTAAGTTTCTAAGATACTTCTGAAAGTGTAAAAAGTGGCATGGGATGCACGGGTAGTGAAAAACTGGCAGCAACTCATCAGTAATTCCAAAATGTAGATAAACATAAACACAAGAGCGGATTTGGTCCTTGGCCATGATTTTGAAAAAAACTTCTCAGGCAAAATGTTGCAAACCATTCATCTATTAATAGTCATCTTAACTTATTTTTAGACTTTGACCTCTTCAGCCCTTCAGACCCAGGCAGTTTCATCTCAGAAACTCACAATTTTATGTGTCTTTTATTTACTAATCATTAATAGATTTATTTTTATATCTCCAGTCATGCCATCAACCTGCTGAATAACCTGCCTGTGTCCTGCCTGGACGTCTTAATCGACGTGCCTGTCCAGGGAGGACAAGAACTGTATGGTGGGAAAAACATGGATGCTGTCCAGACATTAATAGACTTCATGGAGAAAAGGATCGACAAGGTAAAGTTCATCCTCTGCAGCAAATGTAGAGAGAACTGCTTGTTCACATGCTGAAAATTCCATTTAACAATTAATAAATATATTACAGAATAGTGTGAGTGATAGTGGAGTAAATTACACCTGTTCTAACTGACACTACAGGACATAACAGAAATATTTCAAGCTCATCAGTAAACCAAGTTAAGTACATATTTAAACATAAACTCACATGCACACATTTTTGTGGCATCTTGGACTTGCAGTGAGGTTACTCCAATCAAGCATTTGGAGCCCAATCGATAGCAGCCGTATTGACCGATACTGATCTCAAGTATATTTGAAGCCTTCGTGTAGGAGAGAATTAATAGCCATTTGCTGGTCATTTCTTTTTATACAGTTGTTTACAAATCTGATCAGCTCTTCTGATCGACCTTTATCTAGACCACCAATCAAAATATTTAGGATGAATATCATATATTATATCGATAGTGCACCCTTGATATCCTTTTTATTCATAATATTACCCATAGATGCTTTGAAATCTTATTGACTGTTGCAGCTCATGTAGCTTGTGAAGTGTTTGTGGTTTGTGTCTCTCCAAGCAGGGCTCAAACTACAAAGAGGGTTTGACTCCGGTGCTCAGCCTTCTGACTGAAGGATCCCGACACCACAGGGAGATCCGCAGATTTATCAAAGCTCAGGTACAGTAGCTGGCAACAGATTTAAACCGATCATAATGACGTATGTGACATTTCTGGTACACTCTTACATTGAGTTGCTCCTTCAATCTGGAAGGCCAGCATCTGCCCCGCGGAAGGGTCTTTTCAGTAAAGTACTGAAATGTCAACCAAATTGTAGTAACCTTATAGCTTTTTAATGATGTGTGTATGTGTGTGTCTATTGACCAGGTATTAGGTTTCAGAGTTTGGTAACTGACAAAAAATATAGAAAAGAGCCATAATCTGAACTATTTATAATGTCTGCATCTTCAGGTACTTCCCCCACTGAAAGATGTAAAGATCCGGCCAGAGATCGGCACCACCACCAGAAACAAGCTGGTTCGCCTTATGACACATGTCGACATGGGTGTGAAGCAGAGCGCTGCAGAATTTCTCTTTGTCCTCTGCAAAGAAAGCGGTGAGCAGTGAACATGTGGTACAGCACATGAGAAGAGAAAATATGTGAATGAGAGAGCAGGAATGGCAGATCTAGTTGGGTAGAAATTACAACGACAGATGCACTGAGCACTTTGTAACTATAACTACAGCACAGCTCATGTTTGAACATAAACATTTATATGTAGCTTCACAATCTTGTATATTTGTCGTGTCGTCTTGTAGTGGACAACCTGTTGAAGTACACAGGATATGGAAACGCAGCAGGACTCCTGGTGGCTCGAGGTCTCCTCGCAGGAGGGAGAGGAGAGACTCAGTACTCCGAAGACGAAGACTCAGACACAGAAGAATACAAATCTGCAAAACCCTTGTGAGTGCTCTGCGCAGGTCTTTGAACAAAGCACTCACAATCCGATGTCGGCTTGTGTATGCAGTGATAGTGTTTGTATCAGTTTGCAGCTGAACATTAAGCTTGCTCATCTGCTTGTTCCAGCATCAACCCCATCACTGGGCACGTGGAGGAGCCGATGCCAAACCCCATCGAAGAGATGACGGAGGAGCAGAAGGAGTACGAAGCCCAGAAACTTGTTAATATGTTTGACAAGTTGTCAAGGTAAATATAGTGAACTAGAAAGGACTCCAACGGCAAATAACTCCTCATAATCCTCTGTTAATGTTTTTAAAAGCTTGTTGTAGTGGAACAATTTTTTTTTTAGATTGGATAGCAGAGAGGTGGTGGTCAGCATCCTAAACCCCTTGGCCAGGAGGACATTGCATTGAAATTGAAATAGACTCCAGCAGCATACCAATATAGAGACAGACACATGAGATAGTAGATTTCTAAAAATTCTTATAAGGGCTAAAGTTCATGAGGAAAAAATGGCAAATGTTACGTAAAGAAATACTAGTTCTACACTGGCAACTACTGTTTTTTTAGAGACAACAACTCTGTTTTTTTAGAGACGGATGAGTATGTATTTATAATTGAAGATGTTTATGAGTACACGTTTTGTGTGTGTTTTCAACCGCTACCATCACAATGAGCAACCACAACACATTTGAGTGAGAGTCACCAGTTAACATGGCCACTTGTTAAACTGAAACACCGGAATGGGTAGTGAAACAATTCAGACAAAGCACCTAGCGGTACTGCTGCAGCCAGTTCATATGAATATTAAAAGGAGGTTAACGAACTAATGGGTACAAATTTGTAAATTCCTTTACTTTGGAAAGTGGGCAGTGGCACTGGTGGGGCGTTGGGGATGGATGAGTAGGAGGATGTTCTATGGAAAAATAAGCAACTCCTTTAAAAAAAAAAACCCTGAAGAAATGAACGTCATCTGGTTCATTTTTTTGGAACAGTGACCAACACAATACTGCTGCTTACCAAGTTACAAACATGAGATGCCACAGAAGTCTTTGCTGAAGAAACGCAACTCATTATTTGTCCAAGGTTCGACTAAGATCATTAACTTTTCCAGCTTGTTGCTCCCCCTGCTCAAATTATTCATATCAGTCATTGTTTCCTCTGAAAGAGCCGTGCTGTATTTGTGTTGACCTTTCCTTAGTAAGCAGAGGCTAACGTTAGTCAAACCTGTACAAAGGTAACAGTGAGCTCGCTCCCTGCCAACCGCTTCATCAAAGGAAGAATCTCTTGCCGTTAGCTGCAGCTTCAATTAGGCCCCAACTTCCAGCACGCCGCAGCATTCAGCTGGAGTAAATGGAAGCTGCCGGTGCGCCGGTGCAGCATCATTACCACCACCCCATTAATTATCACCTAATTGGGACACACAGTCATCTTGTTGGTCCTGGTTCCTTTATGTGCCGCATTCAGGTTTTTGATAAAACACGTGTGTCCGGACTTTATTGTTGTAATTCTGAGGAGTCAGTCATTGGCCAGACAGGGAGTGGACTGAGACAGAGGCACAACTAACAACAAAGCAATTTGAGTGGAACGTGGATGAAGAGGAAGAGACGCGGGTGAACAAATGTGCAGACATAAGAAAGCTGACCTCGTCATTGTTGAGCCAAAGAGGGGGTTGAGCTGTAATGAGGCACGTGCACCCAGAAGAGGAAGATTCCTTTCCAAGGCTGCATCTTCTTTCTTCTGTTCCTCAGTAAAGGAGATGTGATGATGGCGGCGAGGAGCTTCCTCAGTACAGGCTCTAAGGAGATCGGTCAGGGCACTGTAAGAATGTGCTCCCCTAACTGCTTAACTGGTCCTCCAATTAGCACATATTCTGCACCCCCACCCACCCCCTCCTACATCTGCCAGGCCTCCAATTCTCTGTCACTGCTGAGGAGGAGAGGAGGGATTATGTTTGCACTAATTAGGAGAGATGATGTTATATGTTTTTGTTTGTTTTGTCTTGTTAGTCTTCATGTTACCTGCAGTTATACAAGGCTGTGGACTGGTGGTGCCTCTCTGCAGGATTCATCACTGAAAATATGTTGGTTGTTCTTAAAATGCTGAAATATTTTCAGATTTAACCACACCAAAGGTCTCCTGTCAAAGAAGTTAACCTGTAGTTTTCCAGGATAAGTTCAATTTAATTGGAGGTATCAGTAGGAATTACATGGCCATTTATATTGGAATCTCTTTACAAATGAATGCAAATGGGTCCTTTTTAAATCTTTGGTGGATAATTCTCTGATAAATCATCTTGGAGGGAGTGGTGACACACAGTGCAGGTATAATTGGATTAGGATGAAGGGGCAGCCGTGGCTTTGAGGAGATTAGTCTGAGCGCTGATCCTGTAATTAAACTGCCAGAGGAGAGAAGGGGAGGGCAGAGAGGGAGAGAGGATGGCCAGGCTGGGGCAAGTGTCCATGAAGGGGGGGAGGGGGTTGAAGGGTGAGGGTCCTTGAGTTCTGGATGTAAGCGAGTAAAGATGTACAAGGGAAAGCCCTCTTAAGACTGTCTGTGGATACAAAGGGTCCTGAACAGAGTTGGATTTTGTGTACATTGAAAATATAATTGACATGTTTTCAATGTACCTTTCTAATTTAACGTCTCTCCATCCAGAAAGGAAAATCTCTGATGATTTTTTCTTTTTGTGTCCACAGGCAGAACGTGATCCGGCCAATGGGAGTCAGGCCTGATGGGACATTAGCACCTCTTGAAGAAACCCTCTGTGATCCACCCGAGGACTCAGGATCAGACTCTGACTAGTGCACTGCACATTTAGGCCACATTTATTTCCCAGGCTAAGCCGCCTTTGGCCCCGACACATCTGTAGCTGTGTCCCATTTCATGGTCTGGATCATTTGAAGGAAGGTGCCCATGAGATCCGTCAGAGGAGCTAAAAGCTGGATGAACCAGTCTAGTGACACTGAGCAGAAGTCAGTCAAATGATCCACCTGCTGTACTGATACCTCCCAATAAATCATACTCTATTAACTTAAATTTAAATTGGCAAATATCAGTACAAAGTGTGGATCTAAAGTCAAGACTGCGTTCGAACAATCCAAAATGTAGGATCCGCTTTCTAACTCGTATCACCAGATAGTCCCCTGATATTATAAAAGTTTAAATAGTGGTAACTGGGACATGTGCTGTGATACCGGAGTTAAAATCACAGTAGTGCCGTCCTCACCAAGAACGACAACTAAAAATATATTATTTTAAACATCATTCTAACTCAAACAGAGGGTGGAGTCCACACCACAACTGTAACAACGAGCATTAACTTTGGGATCACTTTCAAAGGGTTTTGATGAATGATGAAAACACAGCCAATCAAAATCAAACACTACAGCTGTGCAGCAACAACATCAGCTTATTTCACTTGTTTTCTTATTTTTATGATTCATATTAATAGGAATAATAAGTAAAAAGCAAAATCAAGTACTGAAACTGCTGTTTCTGACTACCTCTTATGTAGGCTAATGGATGGCATTTAGGAAACACTATTTAGATGATCTTCTCTAATCATGCAGCCTTGGCTATTGTAGTGTACAGCTTAGTTATAACATGTAACAGGCTGCAAGTGATAAAAAACTACATTTTACATGAGATATGCTGACAAAAAAAGTCTTTGGTGCTTAAGCTCATTTGGTCGTAACTGATGTGCTCTTAAAAGTTACTTAAGTATGAGCCAGCATTCATTTAAGTGTGGAAAAAAATTGGTTGTAAAAAGATGACAACTCTTGTGTTAGATTCTCCTAACTCAGGGAAACTCAACTTGCTTTGCCTGGGGATCACTTTTGCAAACTGACAGGCCAGTGGCCAGTTGCAGCAGCCCCGTTCAGGTCAGGTGTTTAGGACATTCGAGCTTAGTCGAGAACATTTTTGGGCCCCACAGGCACTTTTTTTTGATAATCAAGCTCTATTTCGATGCTTATTTTATGCACTCTGGCACCTTATTTACATTCAAAGTACAACAAAAAATTCCCAATGTAAATCAGTTTAGAAAATGGTTGGTGGGCCACTCAGCTCCCTATCTGGCTATAAGTTGAGCATCACTGCCCTAACTCCTCAGCAGTAACTACGGTAGTCATTATATCCATTCTCAGGCTCCGACAAAGGTGCAGCATGAGTGCATGCTACTGTTTACAGCATGTTATCATTCATCAGTGTGGATACTCACATTATTATTATCGGTATAACTCTCGTTCTAGGTGTGGACAGCCCTTTAACAAATGCGGCAAGACTAATAGCAAATAATGAATCAGGTTAATTGTAATTGTATCTAATAGTCAACTATTTCAGTAGGTTTACGTCTGATCTAATTTAAGTCATTTATAATATGACGGCCTGTAGAAATGTGTCTTCTGGTGGTCTGGCCCTGAACTGGGACACAGCTCACAATGTCCTCGGAAACTCTCGAGGCCCTGCTGCAGCAGTGAGACATTCTCCAAAGTGGAACTTGATGCACGACAGAAAGACTCTGCGGTGGTATCATAATGCACACGAGGCCTCCATGGTTACTGTTGCACCTTCCTCATTTATTTTCCACTCCCTAAGTTGAAAGAAAAATATAGGTAATAATATAATTCTTTGCTGGATCATGTGTATTTCTCTGAAAGCACTGATGTTATGGTTTGCTTGAAAGTGTCATTGGGTCGGTATAATCATTCCTTCACCTGTGCTTTTTGTTTTTCACTTTTTCATGTTTCTCTTTGTTTTTTGCTACATGATGATTTTGTGTTTATCTATGAATTCAAGTGCACAATATAAACATACATTTAAATAATTGAAAACTGTAGACGGTGAAGATAGAGTAGTTGTTGGTTTAAAATCATGGGGCCTGTCCAGCATGGACCACAGAATTGATCAATATTTAGAAATCAGGCAGCGTCAGAGTGGATAGATAAAACTTGCTGTCTGGTTGTGTAATTATCATGAATGTTGCAAACCAAACTTTCTGAATTCAGCCTTGCCTGTTCACCGTTCTCTCACTAAAAAGGGTTTTTGACAAGGAGACTTTTCATTTCAAATTTAGACTTTTAGTGGAGAGATGCAACATTTTCCTGTGGTGGATGATCGTAAACAGATTGTTTCGGCCTGTTGTAGACTCTTGACAAAGAAATGTGCAAACTGAAATGATTGTTTTCTAATCAATTTTACTTTTGCCAAATTTGCATGATGTTAAATCAGTGATGTGCATTTCTTTTCTAGATTTAAATTTTTGCTAATTTTATACAAATCCACAAGTATAGTGTCTGTATAAAGCTGAATAATATTTCCTTTTGTTGGTACAATTTAATTTAATGTAAAAGCCGCCAGTTTTAAAATGAGATGGCTTCACCTTCACAACAGATTAGGCCCCTGAACTGAAACCCTGCTTTGGATACGTTTGTGTTTAAAAAAGAAAATGCTGAATACAATCCAGAGAACATTTTTCATTATTACATGAATCTGTGACAGTTCACTCGTTTAATAGTGAATTATCATGAGCACACTTTTCACTTGACGTGTGAATAACCACTACTGCCTACTCAAACATTTAGTCAGATAAGTAAAATAAAAGAACTATTTAAATTATCTGTGAGTTGGCCTCGCACAGGCTCAAAAGAAACTTATTTTTTAGTTATCTTGAATTTCATGGGACTAATTAAATGTTTTTATCTGCTTGGAATGACATGAAAGGTCTGATCTACAGATGTGTCAGAAAATTAAAGTGAAAAACCAACAATAAGTGTCACCACACGTCTCCAGAACAACTTTGTGCTCTTTGCCATAGAAGTCTTGTGACTGCAAAGGCCGGAGTTTCACAAACTGTTCAGTGGCCATTTTTGTCCGGATTTTCCTCGTTTAAATTTGTCATACATCTGTAGATCAGTTTTTGTCTCAGTGTAAATGCCTTCTTTTCCACCCACAATCATAGTGGGATGAATGAAAATTGCATGTTGGTCAAATTGCCATGTGGAAAGAAAATGTTATGGGAATAATTTTGTTCTCTTTTGCACATTCTTTACATACTGTAAATAGCACCACACTTATTTTATGTAGTGAGGCTTCCACTGAAACGTTAATAAACTGGAGAATACACAGCTGTTGTTTTTTTGACCCATACTACAAAAAGACAAAAGACAAATTACACAAAACTTTTATTAAATATTGTTTAAAATACAGTGTTGTGCTGATTTAAAACATTAACAACTTTACTGACATGGGACATATAAAACCTGAATAACCATTAAGGTTTTTGTTACAGGGCTCATATTTATTTACTAGTGTTCTGGATGGACCCTCTCTAAAATAAGTGCTTTAAATGTGCTTGTTGGTAGCTTGATAAACTGATATTTTGATTTACATAGGAACACAGCAGGAACATGACAAACTCTGACAAACAGGTAAGATGAACGTTCACTCAAACAAACAAAAATTTTCAACCACACGCACAAGCTAACCAGATGAACAGTAACATGTAGATACGTGAACAGTCTTATTGTGGAACCAAAGAGTGAAGAAACCATCCCAAACCTCTCCAGTACCTTACTTTATGAAACATGCAGCTTCAGTTGCTTGGGCTGGATGATGCAGAGCTTTTGCTGTCTGTCTCTGAGTCTGTCTCCTCGCTGCCGCTGCTGGCTGCTATTTGACCTCCTGGTCTGGATCTGGAAGTGTCCATCCGACCCGGAGGCTCTGGAGCTCCTCTGCTCTGACAAAATGTCTGCCCACTCACTGACAGAGGGCTGTTTATCAATGTAGGGATGCTCTGCAGAGACAGATATTATCGGCATGTCAGAAAAAGTGTACTTGTGTACATAACAGGGTGTTCACCTTACCACTGTGTCCGCTTAAACCTAAATGTTTTGCAACAAGAATCTCTCCCTCTATTAACCCTTTATCAGGCGAAGAACTATATTTGGTAACTTCAGTGGATATCAAAATGGGGTTGAGGAAAAAGTTGCAAATTTACTAGATTATAGTGGCAAAGAAAAAGAAAAAAAGTTGCAGATTTAAGAGATTTAAAGTGGTGAATCTGCGAGAAAAGTTGCTTTTTTCCCCATTTCTTTCTCATAAATCTGTGACTTTTTTTCCATGCAGATTTGCTACTATAAATCTCTTAAATCTATAACTTTTTTTCTTGTAGATATGCCACTTTAATCTAGTAAATTTGCAACTTTTTTCTCAAAATATTTTTATTTTTTATTTTGGATATCCGCTGCAGTTACCAAATACGGTTCTTCGCCTGATAAAGGGTTAATGTGTTGCTGGAATATTTGGAAAAAAGCGTTTGACAGGAAAATTCACATGAATGCCTCTTTAAGTCAGAACAACAACTTTACTTTTTTTTTTAAACTGTCTGACAAAGTTATAGGAGTGCAATGCTTAATCAGTGTAGCACTCTTAAGTATCTTCACTGGACTGGGTTTACGTGAATTTATAACCAGTGTGCCGTGTTCCCCACCTTTGCTTCTGACTTGACAAGAGGTTAACAAAGCACCTAGAGACGCAGAAGTTCTCACATAACCTGAAACAAGTTTTTTTTTAAGGCCTAGTGATTAAAGTGGAACCCACCTGTGTTTCCTGACTCCTCATCAGCTCCTCAATCTCATCGCTCCAGCCAAGCATTTCAGCAAACCTCCGCACTGTCTCCTCCAGGTCTCCCAGCTCCACGTGGTCTCCTCTCCGCAGTGGGACCTTCTCAAAGGGACCCACAGCGTGTCGGTTCAGGAGGAGACGTGGCACAGTGGAGCGCACCGTGTTCACCAGGCTGGCAAACGGCTCAATCTGAAACAATTACTTTTTGTTTATCTGCACACAAAATGTACAAGAACTTATTTAAAGTAGTAAATATACTGTAGATATTAAAAATGTTTACTTGTAAAGATGTGCCCATAATGATAAGCAGGTCTGCTTTGGGGAAGTCTTTAGTGTGGAGGAAATACGTCTGAGGAAGGTCCTCTCCGAAAAACACAACATCGGGTTTGACTGTTGCAGCGCAGAATGTGCATATGGGGACGTTGCCATTCATTATGGCATGCTGCGAAACAAACAAAGCAAGAAAGCATTACTCCAGCATCACATGCAGTGAATTGCTGTATTCAATATGAATAGTTTTTCTTGAGCATGGTGTCAGACAAACCTTAGCCTCCTCAGCAGGGTATGTGGTGTAGCACAGGTGACAGGAAGCTGTGGCAAAACTACCGTGAGCTTCCACAAGTTTGTCATCTGGGATACCACAGACTGGGAAGAAAGTTATTAAATATAACAGACACCATGAAACTCAGGTTACTACTTCCCCATGAGCCCCTGAGGCTCTCTGCAAAATTTTGGGCGATGACCACTTGGTGGCGATCTTTACATTTGAGTATTTTATATCTCTACATTGGTTGGTCGGATTAACACAAAACTTGGTACAATTATTGTCAAAGCCCTCCTGAGTATAACCCTTTAAGGGTTTATTGATCCGCCCCTAGGTGGCGCTCTGGTGGCAGTCTAATTTCATATTTGGCACCGTGGCCACACCATGACATAACCAGGACTGCAGGCAGTACTGAACGGGCCCTCGCAGTACACGTATGTCGGGGCATGCTGCCGTCGGGGTGTGTGCGTTACAGGGGCCAGTCTATACCACCCCAATGAATTTCATTGCCTTAAGTCTTTTGGGCACAGTGCCAAATATTAAATTAGACTGCCACCAGAGCGCCACCTAGGGGCTGATCAATAAAACCTTCAAGGGTTATCCTCAGGAGGGCATTGACAATAAGTATACCAAGTTTGGTGTTAATCTGACCAACCGATTTGGAGATATAAAATACTTCAATTTAAAGAGCGCCACGTAGTGGTCATCGGCCAAAAAAAAAAAGGGTAATAATTTTAAATGTATCATGTTTTTCATTTTAAATCTTGACCTGAAAAGTAACTAAAGCTGTCAGCTAAATGTAGGAGTAAAAAGTACATGTACATAAAAGTACCTCAAAATTGTACTTTAAGTCCAGTACTTGAGTAAATGTACATAGTTACTTTCCACTATTGCTACCTGCTTCTTCTAACTTATACATATCAGTTAAGAGTCCTCCTTCAGACACTGTATGAGGATTAAAGGGATAGTTTGTGCATTATTACACAAAACTTGGTACAATTATTGTCAATGCCCTCCTGAGGATAACCCTTTAAAGGTTTTATTGATCGGCTCCTAGGTGGCACTGTGGTGGCAGTCTAATTTCATATTTGGTACCGTGGCCACACTATAACACTTAAGGCAATGAAATTCATAGGGGTGGTATAGACTGGCCCCTGTAACGCACACACCCCGACGGCAGCATGCCCCGACATGCGTGTACTGCGAGGGCCCCTCCAGTACTGCCTGCAGTCCTAGTTAGTTTTAATATTTCGTTCCTTTAGATCTCCCTCACCTTTCTCTAGTCCGTCGATGTTCTGCGTGTACATTCGGAGCAGCAGGCCTTTGTGGTGGAGCATGCGGATAAAGTAGTGTATGTAGTTTGGTCGGTGGCTGCCAGGATACAGAGCCTTGGCCAGAGAAAAGAAAGGCTGCGGGTCGTTGGAGAAGTAGTCGATGTTGAAAATGGCTTCAGGGTAGGGGATGTTGTACTTCTCCAAGTTGGCGTAAAGACCTGTTCCTGGAGTTCTGAAAATGTGAAAATACAGGCATTTTGATGTGCACATTTTGGGCTTTTTATTTATTTTCTTTTTTATCCCATGATTTTTGTAACCCATTTATTTATCACCCAGTTGCCTATATCATGATCACCATCTCGTCTCTGTCAGTCTGGGGAGAGCCCTGAACTGGACTCATGCTTCCTCCATGATATGAGGAGTTAGCAGACCGCTTCTTGTCACCTGACAGGGGGAGTTTCCCCGGTAGGACGTAGCGCCGGTTCCTCTCCCTCCCATCAGGCGCCTTTAGCAACCAGAGGGAGGCACTATAGCGACCAGGATCATTGCATGTTTTTGTGGGAGGCCCCTGTAAGGGGAACCTCGGGGGACAAGGGGAGAACATGCAAAATTTCACACAGAAAGGCCCTTTTGCCGACACCGACAGCAGATGCTTTCATTAATATTCTAATAGGATAACTGCGTCATATGTCAAATCCTTGTAAGTCATGTGACACAGTAACAGTATGTAAAACGTTTCCTTTTTTGTGTACCGCCAACATTACTCATTACTGTGCATTGACTGTTTGTGGCTGTATTTGTATATTCCTCTTTAAAATCAATAAACAAATGTTACAAAATAACCCTTCACATTTTAAAGATTTCTGCAAGAAATGCATTTTGGACGATTGGATGCTGGGCACTTAGTTACATGACACCAATATCTCTAGCAAGAGCCTGCTAGATGGCTTCTATATCCACAAAATGGGTTTACGCTTTAGGTAGATGACTCAGACCATAATAAAGAGAAAAGTGAAGATGATGATGATGTTCTTGAGATGTTATGCAAATAAAGCCTCTTTGAATTTCAATATTCAATAGAGAGAAGAAAACACATAGGCACCAACCTGAAGTCTGGGATGCCGCTAGCTGTGCTGATTCCTGCTCCGGCCACCACCACCACGTTCTTACAGCGGCCAAGCTTCAGCAGTCGAGCCACAGAGACTAGACCGCCCCGGGAAGCGGACTTGGCAGCTGGCACAGAGGGACTGGCCTGACCCGACCTGGACCCAGAGGACTGACCAGCCTGCACAGAGTCACTGCTACCTTTGGACATCTTTCCTTTGCTGGAGAGCAGGACGAGAAAAGACATAAAAATACCTTGGTTCCAACCAAATCAGCCTCAGTTCTATTTTGTGTTTTGTGCTAATTGACACGTCTTTGCCTTTGTTTTGTTGCAGGTATATACAAATGTGTGTATATTATGTATGTCTGTGGATATACAGTACTGTGCAAAAGTCTTAGGCAGGTGAAAAAATGTCTAGAAGAATTGATGCTGGTTTGAAGGCAAAGGGTGGTCACACCAAATTTGATTTAGATTTTTCTTCTGTTCACTCACGTTGCATTTTGTCAATTGATAAAAATAAACTTTTATTTTTGAAAGCATTCTTATTTAACAGCATTTTTTCACATTTGCCTAAGACTTTTGCACAGTACTGTAGGTACATGTTTTTTTCTGTTTGTTAATCACTGATCTTGATAGCGTGTGGCCTCCTGAACTTATTTATGTTCTCATTTTTAATTGCTTTAATGTTCCCTTATTCTTATTATTCATACATGTTTAAAGGTTTAATGAGCAGGATTTCTCCCCCAAACAATAAGGTATAGACTTGTGTAAAAGCAATCCCTCTCAATCAGTAATTACAGCTCAATAAAAGTGTGCTGCGGTGTCTGTCCTGCAGACTCAGCAGTTAATGAGATGTTAGTGAGCCGGGGAGGAGGGGCACTTTGAATGTTGTCTTTATGAACCAGCACTGACATATCCTAGTCATTGTGCCTTTAAGCAAAAAATAAAAGTATCCCCACCTTGTAGGTAAAGCGTCCTGTCCACTGACACTCATCTGACTGAGGTCCTGGGCCAAAGCAGAATCTGTCTGCTTCTTTCGTTGTTTTCCATAAGGACCCGGTCCAGAGTCCTGGGTCTCTGCGGGGTCGGTGTGCCTAACCTGGGAGCTGGAGCTGCGGGTCATCCTGGTGACTAGAGGCTGGGAGGCTTTTTTATCCCAGCTGGACCTGGACCTGTTCATTCCAACACCTGTTGACAGCAAGAAAACAGCAACACATTAATCCCTGTTTATGAGCTGTAATACACGCTTCCTTTCCTCTGTTCCATCAGCCCAAAGTCGGATTTGTCCAAGTAGCATTTGAATGTCAGACTTGGAAACAATTGTATATTTTTAGTTGTGCAAAATGTAAAATATTTTAATAACCTTTATTTCAAACAGTAATAATTAGATTTTGACTTGTTTTCAGTGATTTGCTTTCCTTTCTTCTCCCTCCATCTTCTGTGTCCCATATTTAAAAAGCTGTTACACTGAAATCACCCTTTTCTCTCCGCTGCCTTTGCACAGAGGAGCTGAAATGTTTTAAAACTGTCAACTGTTGAACAAAAGGTAATGGCTGCAATATATTTAGCACCCCGCCCCCTACCCACCCCTCCACCCCGTGCTCCTCAGCAGCTATGCTAATACAGTCCACAGCTGTGGCAGCTTTACTGTTCAGGGTAGAGCTGAGGGGTGGGCAGGGTGAGAGTTAAAAAGAGGGGTGGCAGAGGTGAAAGGGAACCGTAGATTGACTGTGTGTCAACAAACCCAGCTGGGAGAGAAAAGAGGATGCCCCCTAACGGCCCCCTTAAACTGAGGAAAAAGGGTCGAGGGGGGGTCCAGAGATAAATGATACGGAGGCGGGATTCAATAAAGAGGGAACAGAGGAGTAGAAGAAGAGGAGAGGGAGGGGGGCTTCTTTTCCAAAGCTATTCTAGGCCTTCAAACAACTTCCATGAGGAATGAGTGTGAGTGATCAGGCAGAGGCAGCGGACACATAAACAAAAGAGCTACAACCCATAAACCATGACCGCTTCAGAGGGCAGCAGGGAGATAAGACAAGCTTTTCTCCAGAAGCACCTTATGGCCCTCCGGAGGGGACGGGAGAGGAGGAGAGGGGACAAAAACATACAGAAAAAAGCAGCATTTGGGACAATGTAGTCTCAAAATTTTTCTTTAGTTGCTTCATTAACGTTTAAAGTAAATGTGCTATTATCAATCCTACAACTGATGTAAAGTCTGGCTTCTAACAACTGCAGAAATCCCACTGAACAATCTCTCATCTCTTCAAACTACTTTGATTTAAGGCACTCAATCTTCTTTCATGTTGCCTCCTTAAAGGCTGAAGCCCCCACATTACTACTGTTTTTCTCTCCCTGCACATCCTAAAGAACTATTAAAAACAGCGGGAGAGTGGGGGTCTGAGCTTTTGTCTGGACTCCCCTGAAAAAGACACTGCTGAGTACGGGCAATAAATCACCAGCCCAGTTATTAAGGTCTCACACAGACAGTGCAGCAGAGCCAACACGCCTTCTAATCATATCAGGAAAAGTTACACCAACGTGACCTAGAACAAATAAAGCATACGGATGTATTCCTCCTTGGATATTATGGACATACAAGTTCAACTTGACTCATGGGGAGAAGAGGAGAAACTTAAACATGTAAAGAAAACACAGCAGTCAGTGTGGGAGGCAAACAGGTTACAACCAGTCATCAAAGGGCAATGTGGACTGAATGGAGGACACTTCAGCAACAACCTGAAACTAATTAAACCTGATAATGTGTTGAATATAAATCAATTAAAACTCAGGTGCACAAATGTTATTTTTTATGAGATCAGACTTCTTTTCAGTGTTTTAAAAGTCCAATTTATTCTGATAAAGGCCTTACGGTGCCACAAGTACTATTATCATTCTTTAATGACAAATAAATCCCTGTATAAATGACAAAAGGCTTAAAAGGGATTACTTGGCCTTTCACACCGCTTGTTCTCGCAGCTCTCTTCAGTCAAAAAGCTGAGTGTGTCCCAGTGTGTGCCAGTACCGGACCACCAGGAGTGTAGCTGCTCATATGAGGGTTACAGTTATCTAATTAGGACAGTCTGACAACACTGGGCACACCTCGGTGCTCACCCAAAAAAGTGAGGCAAATGGTTAATCCTTTTATAGCTTTAGAGGCTGCGACCAGAAGCCAAACTCCAGCAAAGAGCAGCAGGAGAAAAGTTTGTGTCAAAACAACAAAAATACAGCAGCAGCTCCTCCTTGACGGGCCTGTTGCTAAACTTTTTTTCAAGTTGTTTGACTGGAAAGAACATTTTCTAATTCATTTTAAATTAAGGCTGCAACTCACAATTATTTATCTATAAATAAATAAACTGTCGGAGCAGTGCATGCCATTTGACAACTATGGGACCTTTGCTGCATGTCATCTACCACTCTCTCTTCCCATTTACAGTCTGCCTAAACACTCTCATCTGTCCAATGAAAAGGCTAAAAAAAGAAAGAATTATATTTTTTTAAATAACCTTTTCCCTACCTATTTGTTTCAGCATAAAACAGAGGAAGACATATATACACATAAAAAAACAATCACAATTTCAACCATACATAAACGTGTCTGCTCATATCGAAATAAATGAAACCAACATTCCTCTAGATTAAATTGCAATTCAGTCTACATTCATTGTGGTAACGTATGTTCCTTCATATATCCTGTTCTATTTTTATTTTTTTCCCCTGTGAACACCAAAGTATTTGTAAAGTTTTTTTACTTTGTAGCTATAAACTTGGGCTTTACCACATGAGGAAAATATGACATAATGTTAAATAAAAAAAAACAAACAGATATTAAAAAGTAAGAGCTTCCAGTATAATGAACACTATTTTATTGCACATTGAGCTTAACACAAATTGCACTTTATGTGTTTTTCTTGCAAGTTGACATTAGATTGCAACTAATAATAATTTTCATTATTGATTAATTTGCCATTTATTTTCTCAATTGATCGATTCATCGTTTGGTCATTACATTTTTTTTCATTTTTAAATTAAAAAAAAAAAAAATTCAAAAAAATCTCCATATTTGAGAGGCTGAAAACAGCATTTTCTGCTATAAAACCTTCATTAAACTGAAATAAAGAGTTGATTAATTTAAAATGAGATCCTCATTCACTGTCAGCAGAGGCAGCCTGAACCTGTGGACGGTCTTTATGTTTGTTATTTTAGAGAATTTATCTTTAAAAGTGTCTCAGGAGTAACATGTCAGCTGTGTATTAGAGGATATTTGGTTACGTTTAACGAGGGGCTTTTCCTCTGCAACCCCACCATTTAACCCTCCACTTACAGCAGAATTGAGCACGGCCGACTTTGATCTCCGCTGCCCCCCGTGACACAGGGATGGCAACAGGCAGCCCGGTCGCCATGGAAACCTCTTCATTACTTAGCTGGAGAGGCAGCAGCTCTACGTCTTCCTTCCCCACCTGCTCGCTAATGACATATCACTCTGTGTAGCATCTTTGTTGGACTCTCAGTTGACACAAAGCAGCGAGTCCTAATTTGTGTTAGTATATTGTTTGCTCACACAGAGGGGAAGGTGGGTGGTGGAGAGCTAATTCTGCCCAGTGGGTCCACTGTCGTCCTCTTAGTTAGACTCACGAGCCCAAAATTAAACACCAATCTACCAATTATCTGATGTGATGCGATTGGTACGACCATGCAGGTTTATAGAGGGAACAGGATCTGGAAGTAAACACTTAAAGCTCAAGACGGCTCTAACCCTGACAAAAATGTTCAGCCACAGCTCATGATCCTAAACACAGTGACATATTAGAGCTAGACAGATATACTCACACACTACCTATCCCTGTGCAATAATTATCTAAAGCCAAATACAATCTACTTGCACCCACTGATTACAGACTCCCTGCTTAACTTTAACAGAGACATATACATATATACATATACATACATATATATATATATATATTCTACCTTTTTTAAACAACGGGTTCTGTGTGAGTGATATGTGTATTATGGAAGGACTGAATATATACTGAAGCCGTCTGCTTTGTTTTATTTTTATTTTTAATGCAGTGATCAGGTGAAGCATGCCAAATTTCACAAAGACAATAAAGCTTTCCATTCTATATCGGTAGACTGATACTATCAGCTGATATTGGCCTATCAAAGGCATATCTGTATTAGTGTATATGTTCTCCAATATATGCCGTTATTTTTATTTTTTTTTACATTTTTTATTTTTATTTTGTGAGAGCATTTTCATGCAGTGCTTACTTTCAGACAATATACAATAGTATTTCTGCCACTCACAATCAAGGTTTTTTGTTTACAAAACAAGAAACAAGATACAGAAAGTTAAGCGTATTACATTTGAGAAAGAGCAAATAGAAAAAAGAAAAAGAAATTATCCACCATAGAGTTTCGAAATGAAATATAAGTAATACAAACTAATCATTAGACCCAATAAAACATAGTACAATGTTACAGTACAAAACAGCATTACAGGGTCATCCTTACAGTACTTCTGTCTGCTCCAGATTAACATATTCAACCCACTTGGACCACATCACATTTATCTTTCTGAAGGCGAAGGGAGAAAATATATGCCGTTATTAATACATTTTTTTCACAATATATAATGCAGAAAATGTTGTTTGACGTGATTGAAATAGTCAGCAGTTGACTGACACTGAACAATAATGATGTTTATTTAGCTATTTATTTTATTCCTATTTATACTTTATTTTCTTAGAATTGGTTGACATTGTAATACACGGTTTGTGAAATATTTTATAATGTATAACGAATCTTAAATGTTATTTAATAATGTTTTATGTTTGAGAAAGTAGCTCTCTGGGTACATTTGCAGAGTGGTGTAAAATCAGTGCACAATCCACACAGAAAATGTCTATTTTCATTCCATCTTAAAAAAACAACCTAGGCCACCATATAGCTTACCGATTAATTTACGACACTAAAATCAATATGGACATCGATCTAAAAAATCCCATATCGGTCTGGCTCAAATATATATATATATATCAAAACCATCAGCAGAAATGGTTAGGGATAGTTGCACTAGGCCTAAAGTACAATATCAAGCTCCGCAAAAGTTATTAGGGTCATTTCCATGTATTGTGCAATACTGCCTGTTGTGTTTTTTGTTTTTGTTTTTCACAACATTTAAGTTCAACGAACACAATGGTATCGCAATTATTTCAGGGACAATACATCGTCCAACAAAAAGTGTTTATTGTGACAGGCCTAAATTGTTGTCTGTCGTGCGTTTACACTGCTGGAAACTGGAAAGAATGAGTCAAGGTGAAAGAAACGGTTCAAAGTGTGGCTTCATTTCTTTAACCCTTTATCAGGCAAAGAACTATATTTGGTAACTTCAGGTAATATTTCGAGAAAAAAGTTGCCAATTTACTCGATAAAGTGGTAAATCTACAAGAAAAAAGTAGCAGATTTATGAGAAAAAAGTGGGAAAAAAGCAACTTGTTTCTCACAGATTCACCACTTTTAATCTCATAAATCTGCACATTTTTTCTCGTATATTTGCCACTTTAATCTCATGAACTTTTTCTCAAAATATTATTTTCGTATTTTTCTTTTACACATTCTGGCTGTATGTAATATCCTCTAATATTCCCTAGGGTTGAAATTTGGAACTTGCAGGTATTTCAATGAGTGCCCTATTAAGGGTTAAGAGAGGGATGACAACAGTGCAGCTTGCAAAGTTTGTAAACTGATCATTTCAAGTAAGGGTGGAAACCCAGCAATAAGCTGAGACATCTATTGAAGCAACATGGCCTTAAACTACTGCCGCACGAGTGTCACTGCTTCTCAACCGAGCAGAGTGTCCATTACTGAGGTATACAACCTGTTTGATAATAACATTAGTGTCATTGACAGGCTCAGCAGATTTATTCTTTGACAAAGAACCCCGAGAAGAATATGACTTTACAAATATTCTCTCATTTCATCTACGCTGTGTTCAGTCTGAGATAATAAAATTGTTGTCATTTACATTTGATCTACATGATATCAAGGGTGATACACCCGGAGTTAATAAAGCATGCTGGTGTTATTTAGGAAACAACAATGTGTCAATCTATGTGTGATCAAATCGTGATTTTTAGGAAAAAAAAGGAAAACAACTTTCAGATTCAAAGCTGAAAGAATTCAGGCGCTGAAAATACAAGGTGACTTTGTCCTTGTCTTGCAGAATTAACTAACAGTGAGGCAACACTGACACCTGCTGGAAATAATTTTTAAAAAACCATTACACATGAAAAACATCAACCTAGTTTGTGAAACAATCAGTTCCACATACTGCCCTGATTCCAAAAAGTTGTGACACCGTGTAAAATGTAATTGACAACAACATTCATCAAATTCAGAATGAGTGTATATATACACACAAGACTTTCCCAGTTTGAGCATTAGCATCTTGTCTTTGTACTGAATTCAATTGAATGTAGGTCACAAAGGATATGCAAATCGTTGGATTGTTTTTTTTTTTTTATTCCTTTTTTTCACAGCATCACAATTTTCTTTACACTTGTGGCTGGCTGTAACTGACTTATATAGTAGGGCTCCATTCAATATCACACAATATAACACATTTTGTTATGAGTTAGTTTACTGCAGTGCAAAAAAAGTTATGCCTGCTGAAATTTAAAAAATAAGTAGTTTTCTCTGTTTCTCTTTGGTATAGGTCAGGATTACAAAATAAATCACATTGTGTTGTTTTTGATGCCAGTTAAACTGAGCAATAAGGTCGCTGGATTATCTAGATCAACCAGTGATTTTTTGGAAAATGACATTTCTGGTGAGTTTTTCGTTCTTTTTTTTTTTTTTGGCACTTTGAGCACCACAAGCCGAAGGCCACCGATTTTGCGGTGAACTGTTGCTTATACTGCAGCAACTGTAAGTTGTAACTGTTGCTCCTGCAACTGTAGCAATACTGGATCCAGCTATATAAAAGATCCCCTCCAGAAATGTTTCTTAAAAATATTCTTCATAGAAAAATAGTTGCGGTCTACTCCTACTACCTCATTGACAAATCCAGTATCTATAAACATGCAACAACTTTTTTTTCATAAGTTTAACTATCGGACATGTCTCCACTTTCAGTGTATCAGACCTGGAGGCTTTAAGTATCAACATCAAACTGGTTGCATATCAAACCAGGACTGGCTTTCACACTAGTTGTGATGTCACAGATCCTGCTCGTACATTATAGTCTTGAACTCAGATTTCAGGTGAGCATAGAGAAGCTCTACCCCTTAGGCTGCTCATTGTGGAAACAGTTTTCTAAGGTCAAACTCTGCATATTCAATTATTCAGCACAGTGAAACTCAAACATCCAAGTGAAACAACAACAAGAAAAACACATTTTGGACTGGAGGGGAGTTTTAAACTAAATGCGATACAGAACAGCTTTTTATTGGAGATAAAACAACCTTCTTTCCTCAGACTGAGCCCTGTCACATGAGGTTTTCTTTACTTTAGGAAAAGTACTAATACCACACTGTGAAAAGACTGTTACAAATGCATAACCCACAATTACATTAAAAGATACATGTTATTGATAGTGACTTGTGTTACTCATGCACTAATGTAAAAGCAGGATTTTACTGTTGTAATCATTGGGACCTACATTGTATTATTATTTTTCGTTATGATTTAATCTGCTGAATATTTTCTCAATCCATCGATTGTTTATTTGGAAAAATTGGAGATTGAAGATAGGGAGAAATCCCACCAGAGTCAGCCCAAAGTGACACCATCATAATGTTTCTTTTGGCAACCAATAGTAGAAATCTCTAAAATTAGTAATTAAAAAATATATAATAATCAAAAGTAAAAGCAGCAAATCCTGCTGGAACCAATTAATTTTTTTTTACATGAAATATGACTTTAACCATGAAAAATATTTACCAATTAATTTTCTGTCAACCTGCTAATTGATTAATTTCCTAATGTTTCAGCTGTTCTTATATAAACTGGTGGGAAGTTAAATTTAGAACAAATCATGTTTATCAATTCAGTATGTTTAGTATGTAAAAGCTCTGATTAATTTGTAAAGTAACTACAAAATAAAGCTATCAGATAAATGTAGTGAAGTAAAAAGCACCATATACAGTATTTCCCTGCAAGTTCAAGTGGGGTAGAAGTAGAAAGTGACATGAAGAGAAAACAAGCACATTACAAGTACCTCAAACTTGTTCTCAAGTACAGTGCTTGAGTAGATGTAGTAAGTTGCATTACACACATTATAAAGATAAATTAAATAGCAGTGTCTAAATATTAATGGGTTATTGGTGTTCCACTCTGCAGGGAATCATTGGCATTGTTATTAAAAGGTTAACCACATCCCCTTAATTCATCTGCTAATAATAACATTAATAAAATTCATACTTATACGTTAGTATGGGACCATCATTCATTTAATTGCCATTAGCTACCTGTGAGTCCAGATGGCGACGAGAGACAGACTGCAGACTTTGTTGGGCCACTCGAGGTGTTTCACATCCAAAGAGAAACTTCTTTATCACTGAACTGTGAGCTTGTAATCCAGCAGCAGCTACAGTCAGGTCAACATCTAATTCAGTCGTAGTAAAGGTGGCTCTTTCTTCTCCTCAAATGCATGCACTTTATCTTCATACAGCCTAAACTGTGAGTTTTAGAGGAGAGAGTTGTCACTCTGCTGCCGTTTCCGGGTACTAAATAAATCATTACAAATACAGGCGGGAAGCGAGTCACGTGGTGCTGTGTTTCCGCTATCCAACCCCAACGTTATTCAAATCCATGGGTGACTATTTAGTATGCCAGTTGTCCCAGTATGTTAATGCAGTATGCCATAAATACCAGGATGTCCAAGTGCATCCGGCCATTTTGCAGTCTACAGCCCAAGCATGCTTTTCTGACTATTCTGATCCACTGAGCAGCATATTAGCAGAACACCAAGCTCAAGTCCCAGTGCTATGATGAAGCAATATGTTCCAGTTGTCTGCAGACGGCATGCAACGATACAGACTGTGTAAGGGCAGCTGCAGCATGTAGCATATTATAAATTAAAAGAAATAGCATGTGATATTGAACGCAGTATAGTCTTTTCACAGCACACTTTGATTTAGCACGATAGACAAAGCTCGAGTGTTGCTAATAACATTAACAATGGCTCTGTTGTATAATTAAAAGTGTCTCAGTAAGACAGTGAGCCAGCATGCACAAGACTAGGACCCAGAAATTAAAGCATAGGTGGTAAGTGAAAACTATAATTAGTTCGACTCATTACAGGGATCAGCATCCAAACTCTATAGCCTACAGTGTGGCAGCCTTTCTTCCAGTGTTTGGATGATATGTGTTTATTATCAATTTCAGGATATTATTGATGCACAACCCAAACATCACCCAGTTATCAATATATCGCCCCAGCTTACATACAGTATATACACTGGTAACTCATTATCATCAATTAGTCTCTTTACGAAGGAAAGTTAGTCTAGTTAAAAGTTAGGTTACTCTAAAAATGCAGAAACAAAACTTTAAAAACACAGTGATACATGACACAGGCTACCTCTCAAAGCAGGATTGTGGGTGTTTCATAATAAGTTGTCTGTTTTTTGTTTTGGGGGGATGACAACAGAAATTTAGTGCATTAAATTATACAAAACCTAGGCTACAAGCTGTGTAGTCCATCTGGTTTCCACCATTTTTTCTTATCCAGCCTTGTCTACATTATTGCATTTTTCTGCTCTCCTCATTAAACTACATCTTAATTCTAGAGACGATCTTTGATTCATAATTTCCTTTCTTTTTTTCAAGGAGGATGTACGTCACTTCCACTTTGAGAGGAGGATGTTGTTTTGGTGTTTGGATCAGTGTCCTCTCCCGCCAAAGCGACGACCAGAGGCCCCGTACAAAATAAACCTTCTTATCTTATATTTTTATGTCTGTTCACACATGCATTACCACACCCTGCAATACTTTCACTACCGTGGCCTTCCTAATTATCACCCAAACATGTAAAATCATGAATACATTTAAAGATTTTTTTAAAAAACCTGTTTGTGCATGAACAAAAATACCGAACAATAATCATTATCCAAACAATAACTCTTTAATTGCCACATGCCTGTGGCTCAGTAAGGGCAGGCCAGCTCCATCCTGCGGACAGTGTGTACCTCTGTGTGTTTTTATGGGTGGAGACTGAGGTCCTCCTCCAAAATATAACGTTAGTCAGACAGACAACACAAGTCAGCTTAACCACCAGCAGCTACATTATTGCAGGCCGTGAAACCTGAAAATTATTTTTTGCGCAGTTAGTTTAAAGTCCCGCACATACAGCGCGGTGCACCGGAGCAGTTCAATAACGTTACAAAACAAGGTAAGTGCTACATTAGTCAGCTAGTTTAGGGTTCAGTTTGTGTACCGAGAGTCAGCCATGAGAACTTCTGCAAAAAAAACACTAAAAGCGAGCCATATTACCCTTCAAACCAGCTTCAAAGCAAACGCCTTTGACTATTAGAATAGTCGGGGCAGATGTGACGAAAACATATAACAAATGTCGATCACTTGACAGTAAAAAGCCGTTAAAGTGATGTTTTGTGTTTCGGGTGACGTGTCTGGATGTCTCAGCTACAAGACTGTATAAATAACGTGAAGCTAACTAATTATGGCGACTAAAGGCAAAACAACCTCGCATTTAGGCTCGTTGCTCACACGTCCAATAAATTATTGCTTTTAAAGTGAGATGGCGGTCATTTTGACATGTTAAATTGTCCAATTACACGACAACTTTTAAGCAAGTACCCGTGTTTTCACTGCCTGTCGGTGAACGTTAGCTTACGTTGACGTAAACGTTGCCACGAAACAAACACTGTAGGTTAGCTAACGTTAACGCTACCCAGCACATATTTACATTGTAAACATTTAGCGAAATACTCCTAATAATATCTTTATTTGGACCCAGCAGGGGTATACACGGTACTAATGGTGTTTACCCATCAGTTAATTGTCACCAGAGCTGCCAAACACGCTCCTTTGTTCATCTTCAACTTAATAAACGCCATGACCGAATAACGCTTTGGTCTGAGCAGATTTCATAACTTCCTAACAAGGCTCCATTGACTCCTCATGAACAAAAATAACATTACAGAGAAGCAGATGACAAACAGCGGCCTGATATTTAATTAAAGCTGCCAGGAAAGCTTATTTGTTCAAGAATGTACAAACAGTCAAACCAATTAAATTAACAGCTACACCAGAAAATAATAATTTTGCTGACAGACTTCCTCAGACAAGCATCTCTGGGTAGGTTTTAGGTACTAATGCAGGGATGGGCAACTTAAATGCTGGAGGGGGCCACAATTTTTAATCGACACTACCACAGGGCCACATATAGGACCGTGCACTTAACCAGATATGATGAAACTGCAATTTTTAAATATGTTTACAGTGCAGTAACTTAACATATTTCATGCTCAAATGCATGTTTAACAGTATAAATAGGAATACAAAAGGTTTGAAGCAAATAAAAATTAACCACTTACTGTGATTTAATTATTTTTTTATTTTTTTTTTCGGTGCAAGAACAGCAGACCAACATTAATTGCAAGTTTTTTTGTGCATTTTTACACTGCATTTTCAAGATTTCATGCTCAAATGCATGTAGTTGTACTGAGGGCCACTTCAAGTGAGGCTGCGGGCCGTATGTGGCCCCCGGGCCTCCAGTTAACCATCCCTGTACGAATGCATTTCTTATTTATAACTAATTTAAGAGGGCCAAAATAATATTCTGTGTCTTGTTTTTGACCTATTTATTTATTTATTTTCTTCCCAATTTATATATATATATATATGAGTGTATATGTGTATGTACATCATTACAGGAACCTACGCTATTTCTTTATTTTTATTATTTGATTTCTAATTTACCTTATTGTTTATTCTAAATTTACATTACATTATGAGTTACTGGCTATAAAACATACATTTTTTCCGGAATGCTAGTATGAAGAGCATGATATGTTAACGAATGTAAAAGTCTAATAGTAATTCCTGCAATAGAGACTATATATATATATATATATATATATATATATATATATATATATTTCAGCTTAAAAAACAATAGTACATAAGCTGTTGTTATTGCATTAAAAAGAAGTGATAATATTTTACTGTCAATTATAATTGCATGTGTTTTTTTGCACAATATATAATTCTCAATTCTTTTGTAATACAGTAATGGCAGCTATAAGGAGAGATAAGTAATGTAATTATTTGTTACATCATCTCCACTTTGGAGATATGGAGTTAATTCTTTTAAAGTGTCAGTTTATGTCATTGTTTATTACTGTTTTCCAGAGTCCAGAAGACTACTTTAATATTACACTTACACAAATATTACTCCAGCATCAGTTGTTTCAGAGCTCTGTCATTGTCATGTTTGTTTTTTTTATTTTTTGTGCAGCTCTGTGGTAGACCGTGAACAGGTCTGCCTTGTTTTAGGATCAGCAGCACACCCAGCACAAGCTCAATTTATTTTCTTTACATGCTGTGTGCTTAACAGCCCCATTCCTAACTACTGACCTAAGTTAAGACTGTCTATACTGACTGCTTATACTGACATATAAAAGGTTTTGTTGATTTGTCATAAAGGCTTTTAATAACATATGGAGTGTGTAGCTTTGTCACGATGACATTGTGAAAGTTAGAGCTGCTTATAGGTTCACCTGGTAGAACAAGGAACAGGTGTGCAGTTATTTGCTGAAGACAAGTACAGGCATAAGTTGTTAACAGGGCTTACATCATAACAGAAATGACACAAGGGCGCTAGGAGGAAAAATATTACATGTAACAAAGACTCATTCGCTATAGCTCCCTACACTTTAAGTATCACAGTGTCTGTTGGTAATTGTGACATTATTTTCCCAGAGAGATGAGTCAGGCGGAGCAGGTGCCTGAGGACATGCCTGCATACCTCAATGATGAGCCAGTAGCTACAGGTAAGTTCAGTTAAAAAGGTCCTTTGGCAGCGACACGCTTCTATTTGACCCCAATGTGTTCAAAGGTTTTAGATCCTATTTCCAGTTGAATATACTTATATAATATTAAAATAAACCAAAAATATTTTTAGATAAAAATAAATTAGATCAACTCGGTTGCAATGTTAGTACGCATCCGCAATCTACTTAAAACTACCGAACATGTATTTAATATTTAAAAACATTTAGACTAAAAAATGTTTTATCAAATACATTGACGTGCACTGCCACAACCTACCCAAAAACTACTAAACATATATCCAACCTCTTGGTAAAATATATTCAACATATTCCAGTCAGTAACCAATAAGAAACAGACAAAAATATTACTGTGAAAAGGAATGCAGCACATTAATTGTTTTATCTCTTTTTTTCCCCAAAAAATCTAAATTGGAAAAAAAAAAATGTTGAACTAAAATTGGATTTCTCAGCCAGCGTTTGGTTAGTATTGCTATGCTACAGGAGCTGTCCTCTCTTTACTAAATACATTTTAATTGAAAGTATTCTACTCTTTTGCAGATTACAGTTTTTACACATGATGGCTGTTTTTATATTTGAATAATTGAAAGTGTAATTGCTTCTGTATGTACGTAAGGGTAGCACTATGTAATACTGCTTAATTTCAGCTACCTTTGTAATTCAAATCGAATTAAACCGAAAAGACTTAACATTATATTAATATTTACACATATCATATGTTTGAACATTAATTATATTACCTGGTAAAATGATATTCTGCAGATTAAAAAATCAGAAAACAATGTTTTGCTTAATAAAGTTTTTCACTAATGATGATAATATATAAAATCAATATTCATAGTGTGGGGGAGTCTATGTATAAATCATGGATGGGAGACCCTAATATGAAAGGATACTCATGGTTAACAGTTTGATATCCAGTTACAGCTTTTACAATATTCAACATCTGCATTCACTAGAGGCAGCAACACAAGATTAAAATGTTTTTTTTAATTATTTTTTTGTTAGGATAATTTTTCTAAGTTCTTGTTGTTGTACTACCAATTTTGGCCTCAAGAGGCTTAAGTGCATGTAGTTGTACTGACACATGTTCTAGATGGGACGAAGAACATTATGTTTTTTTCCAGTTGAGTTTAATTTCTCCTTGCATAAGTTACATTGAATGTGTTAGCAAGTTATGTAACATTACTATCTTTCTGCTACATTTAAACTTACCTTGAAAACAACATGAATGTTTCAGTCATTAGGAAAGTGATGTAGTGATGCACTTTCATGGCTGGAATGAGTATAACAACAATAAACACAAAAATATTCGGTAACACTTTCTATGAAGACTACATCTATAGTGCATTATGAGCGCATTCATAGTGAATTATAATGCTCATTATAATCAATCATAATGCATTATGACTGCATTCATAAACACATATAAAGCTTCATGATGCACTATATCAACAGTTATAAATATAGCTTATAATGACTTATAAATCCAAGTGTCTTATGAGTGCTCTTGACTGGTTATAAACTACAGGCTGACTGATGAGGCTTATAATACATTACAACTACTCATACCCCTCTATACACACACCTCAACAATCAATTGTTATAAGGACTCATAGGATGCCATAAGTATCAGTATCAGTACCAGATGGTTGATTAAGACTGTTTTAATTGATTGACTATTGAAATAAAGCTTGAAAAATGTACTGTCTTTCTCTTTTTTTTTTGTTTTATTCCTTAAACTGTTATTAAATCCCAAAACCAAAGTTTTCATATGTAAACCCTTATATCTACGTATTAAGTAGTGTTGGTGATTGATTGAGCTCGAAATCTGTGAATCTTAAAAATATACATTTTGTGGACAAAATATGCACATGGATTGCCCCCTACAGGTTGAAACTGAGCTTTACCGTTACATTCCTAATCTTAGTGTAATTCTCTATATTTGGTATCTGACGAAATGACTTATGATGCAGCATAGCTTCTTTTAAATGCATGAAAATGTGTTACACTTTACTTAACGCCAACAATGAAACATCATGATTAGCTATACTGCATTATAGATGCGTCTATATGAACCTCACTTTACTTAAAGCATACATTGATCATTTATTTATACTTATGGCATCCTATGAGTCCTTATAACAATTGATTGTTGAGGTGTGTGTATAGAGGGGTATGAGTAGTTGTAATGTATTATAAGCCTCATCAGTCAGCCTGTAGTTTATAACCAGTCAAGAGCACTCATAAGACACTTGGATTCATAGGTCATTATAAGCTATATTTATAACTGTTGATATAGTGCATCATGAAGCTTTATATGTGTTTATGAGTGCAGTCATAATGCATTATGATTGATTATAATGAGCATTATAATTCACTATGAATGCGCTCATAATGCACTATAGATGTAGTCTTCATAGAAAGTGTTACCAAATATTCTGATTGACTCTTACTCTTTGTTGTTGTTGGGCAGTGACATATTGAATGTTAAAATGTTGCTGTTGTTGTTTAAACCAGATGAAGACAACAACAAGGACCACCCACAGGTGCAGCCGGGTATGTTCGGCAGATTGGCAGGGGGCTTGTACGGCGCCACCAAGGGCGCTATAGGAGCAACGGTGGGCAGTGTGACCTGGATAGGAGGAAAGAGTCTGGACCTCACCAAGACCACCGTCAGCTCTGTAGCCGCTCTGCCTGGGATGGGCGTGGGGCTGGTTAAAGGAGGAGTGTACGCTGTAGCTGGAGGAGTGACTGCTGTCGGCTCTGCAGTGGTCAGCAAAGTTCCCATAGGAGGAAGCAAAAAGAAGGACAAGTCTGACTGATGAGCAGAGGAGGAGAGGGAACACACACAGCTGAGGTGTTACAGCCCGCATTGTGTTGTTGCCTGTGTTAGCATTCATGAGCAGGAAAAGAGCAACAGAGGACTCAAAGTATAGTGTACACATTTTGGTGAGGGTTTTTTGTTTTTTTTCCTTAGTTTCTGTTTTTTTAATGTGATTGTTGGTAAACCCACGTGCATATACTTATGTGACTCAGACCCACAAAGCAAGAGCTGACAAAGACTCTCCTGCTCTTTTGTTAAAGGAAACACACTATTATCACCAGTGCCTGAAATTGTTCAAATAAAATGTCCATGTTTCATTTTTGATAATAAGCGACAACACTGTTTTCACTGCAAACTCTTATATTCACCACATAAGTTAAAGTCCCCCTCTAGACATGTTTTAAAATACAAGCACATTTGTTGTTTGTCCTTCATTGTGGATCTGGCCTCCAACCAGCCCTGCTTGAGCTAGGTTGACCGATGACAGAGCAGTGCAAGCCGGCCGTGTCTCAAGATCTGCAACAGTAGTATTCTCCATTTGAGGAAAAATCAGAGAGATTCAGCCATGTATGTTGTATCCCCCAGACTCGAATGAGAAGTGTGCCGTGCACTGAATGTGTCAACTAGCGGACGTGTCAGAGTGGTAAGTGTAGTTAGCATATTTTAGCTTGGTAGCTTGTAACTGGCAGTGGATGAAACAGCATTAGTGGTTATGAAACATAGAATCATTTTTTCTGTGGTGTGACAGTGTGTTTTCACTCTCAGTACTGTTAAATTAACTATGCTGGAGGGTTCAGGCTTCTTTTCTGGTTTTTGATTAGTTTTCAAAGTTGTGATGTGGCTAATTTAGTTTGCCAGGTTTATGTACAAACATCTACACATTAGGTACAGTAAAAGGTCAAGGTCAATATAATTAAAACACATTTCTGAGCAAAGGGGGACTTTTAAGTCAGTACCAGAGGAGAAAAACTCAGAGTGTAAAGGCACTTAAATTACACTTGCAGGACAATCATTGAGTACTGATGATCTATATCTGACAAACACATGGATCAGAAAATATGTACAGCGTGATTAAAATACCCTCCTGTAGGGCTGTACTAAGAGGTTTGAAGCTTCATTCATAATGTTAAGATTTGAACTCTAGTTCAACATTTTTCTCATTATTTTTAAACCTTGTATTTAAGCACAATTGCAGATAAAGACTGGGCTGCTGACACCAGTGTATCACTTTATTAAAATTGAGGGTTTTGTCAAAGGAGTTTTTATTTTATTTAGGGTGATGATGTGATAAAGTATGTTGACAGACATTTCAAAACCTCTAGAAGCTTCAAATGTTAAATGTGAGGGGGGAAATTACATTCTGTACAGCCCTACATTTCTGTTCACTTAATTGCATTTGTTCAGCTTGCACAAATCTGATATGAAAAGCAGCCAACAGTCCAGGTTAATACCTAAACCTCGTGCTGGCTGCAGACTGGTGATGTTTCACTGGTGAATTTTTCTGATAATTTTATTTTTTCCTCTGAATTCACCCTTTGGTTGTTCTGTTCTCAACTCAGTGGAAGGCAACTCATACTTTTGATACAGAATCTGGTTTATTACAATAAATATTGTGCCACAGTAAAAAATAGAGTATTTTGATTGCAATTAACTTTATTTCCAGTTGTAGTGTTAATTGATTCACTATGACTCAATGAATAACATTTTGTACATGACACTTTTTTGATGTATTTTGAAACCTACTGTGACATGTCACTTTATGTCAAATCAAAGTATGTTAGCATCTCTCCTTTGGACCCAAAAGCTTCATAATGGCATGAATAACTCCTACTGTATCAAAGCAATAGTTCTCAGCCGAACGTTTCCCTAACACTCCTTCATATTGTTTAGCATCACTGTGTTTACTGCTGTAGGAATCGGATGGCTGGATTTCTTGACTTTACGTTCTGAATTTCAAGTGTCAACTACATTTTTAAGCTGACAAACCTGTAGTAGTACATTTAATTAAAAAAGAAAAAACGCCTTTTTGTAAATCTACCTTTAACTATAAAATGCCATTCAAATCTTGTATGATGCACAACAAAACTTTCAAAGCTCATAATGTTTTATCAGTGTTGCAGAATGTTTGGAAGTTTGCTGAACAGTGGGGATTTATTACAACATGGCAATATTATATTGAAATGTGTTTAAATAAAATAAATGCTGACATTTGTGTATGTGTTGTCTTGGGGTGACAATAATTCTTAGAAAACATTTAGTACATATACAATATTATTTTTTTAACCCTTTGTCTCAAAACAGACATTCAAATGCTTGAGCAAATAAAAGCTCTAGATTTGTATTTATTTTTTATTTTTACGGAATAACTTTATTGTTCTTTGTTGCTTTCATTAAATTGTTTTTTATTGCAGTTTTAGTGTGGGTGCTCTATCCTCAAGGGGTTTTATTAATAATTTAATGTCTGTATGACCAAGGTGACAGGTGTTTTTCTGGTAAGATAACATGATTTTTACATTGTCTTACCACGAAAAGTGATGTTTTGGTAATTTCACAGACCTAATTCTGAGATCACATCAAGAAAAGTAGGAAAATGGAATAGCTATTTATTACTTGCAGTAAAAACAACAGTTAATTGTATATTGTTTTATTTTAAAGGAAGCATAACTTAAACAATACTGCCAATTGTTCCTGTTTGTTAGAAAATCACCTATAATTATCATATTTTATACTATATTCTTTAAAAAATAATCAGAACATATTGACAGCACTCAAAGCCAATGTGTTTAATACAAATGTGATTACAATGCCTCAAGGATCCATTGCATTCTTCTGCAGCACACTTGACTGTTAAGTCTTTGTCATTTTTATTTCCACCACTAATTACTAAATCTAACTAAAGTTAATGTTCTGATTCATTTAGAAAATGTTTTCAGAACAAATGTTGAGCTCAACACTGCTGTTTACTCCCCAGGAGCGTTCATGGTCACTGGTCCAGTAGAAACCACAACCATTGGCTCCTTCCTCTGCTCCACAGCCTTGACATCTCTCTCTGCAGACAGACAAACAAACGTTGTCAGATTGAAGCTCATATTCCTTCTGAATTCTGCAGATTATAAATTTATCTCTTACTCTTTCTGTAGCATGATGGTTCACAGTTGGCACCTGGTTTAGCATCGCACACAGCTGTGCTGCAGTGAATGTACACCTGAACAAAGAAAACAGTGTTGGCAGAGCAATACAAAAATATTCTGTTGCAGGAGTTCGTCATCAGTGGATTTCATCATTACCTGTTGCCTCAGGGGGTCCATTGAATTGGTGTCCACAAAGGTGAACATTTTGAAGATGAAACGCCTGTAATGACTTGGGAAGTCCACACCAGAGGAGGGACCGACTGGAACCAGTGAGGACAAGTAGCGATCATCCCTGTATGGACACCTGAAAGGAAAATTATAACAAGGCCATGACCCTCAAATTAAATTCCAAAAGGAAGTCATGGTCACTGCAGTCTGGTAATACATCAACATGGCAGACATTATCAGCTGACATTAACTTGTGAGCAATATTTGTTTTGGCACACAGCCAAAAAGTAATTGTAGTACTGAAATGTCAAATAAGTATTTGAGGTAATTTAAGGGCATTGTCTCCTTTATATAGTTTGTAAACCAGAGAGCAATAACAAGTTTATTTTTCAGCTTTAAAATGTCCAAATTGAAATGTGTTTTTCTTTAAAAAACACACAAACAATTTAAAAAAAACAAACAAAATACCTTCAAAACTCTGTAAGTCCTGATCAGTCTCTGGTTTTCATAAGAATATAATTTGTTTTCCCGATGAGCAAACCATCTTACAGAAATGTAAAACAAGCTGTAAATGAATACTTTAGTTACCCGTTTGTCAGAATGTCCCACTGTGGCAGACTATGAGGGTTGGGGCTTGTTGTTGTCCAACAGCGACCAAGAGTAAGGACAAGGAGGGGATCTGTCTTTTCCAGAAGTTGAACCTCCACATAAACAGGGTCTCTCAGTACTTTGGTCACAGGATAGTCTCCCTCCGTGTAGAAAGAGCTATAGGCCGCATCCACTGTGAGAGCAGAGACCAGTTAGTATGACTGCTAATTTTACTGAGTGAATTACAAACACAAAACACTACAAGTCTGACATGAACTCACCTTCATTACAACCCTTTGTATTACATTGTCCGTTAGCCAACCTCAGGTGTACTGTGATGGGTCCCAGAGCAGCAACTGGTAGAGGAGGATCTTGTATTGGTACTTCTACAACCAACGTTTCAACAGAGGTGCCGATGTACCTACACTGGAAGAGCAATCTGAAAAGAGAAAACTGGCATTATGTGGCGTGATCAAGTCTTTTATTTTGACACTGTAAATGCTTGTTTGAAAGGATCACCTACTGATAGTGGCTATCCCTGGTAATGGCTCCACGAGACCCAACTGCCACTTCAAATGAGGAAGACATCCTGTTCTCATAGATTATAACACCAGGCTCCTCCTACAATAAGTACAAAAGAATGCAGACACATGCTTAAGCCCTTTATGTTGCCTTCAATGGGTGAGAAGGAAAGCAAATAAAGGTCTTACCATAACAACAGTGCCACATGAAGAAACAGGAAATTGGTAGATAGCAAACTCTGAGTTAGAGTCAACATGAGTACAGCCTTGACCTTGTCCCAAAAGTGAGATTGACTCAAGGTCAATGTTGGGCAGAGTGGCATCTTTGGCCACTACAACGATGAAGTGGGCATCCTTGGTGCACTGGACAGTCACTGGTGGCACAAAAACAGGCATTGATCAATAAAAAAACAAGATGTACAGCACCTTTTTTTGCATTTTTTGCAAAACTCACCTGCTTTTCCAAAATAGCACTGTCGGCCATCAAAGCAGCAGTTTATGGCTTCGCATCCAGCCGCAGAGATATCAGCAACTCCACATGGGACTCTCACGCTTGCTGCCACTTCACAATTCTGGACAGTAGGCTGCTGTGCTGTACTTACTTTGGAAATGTAAGATTTCTGTGGTATCATTGGTGAATCATGGAATAATTGAGGATAGTTTTGACCTTGTGGTTGTTGTGGTTGCTGTGGTTGATATGTCTGCTTTGGTTGTTGCGGTTGCTGTGGTTGATATGTCTGCTTCGGTTGCTGTGGTTGCTGTGGTTGATATGTCTGCTTTGGTTGTTGCGGTTGCTGTGGTTGATATGTCTGCTTCGGCTGCTGCGGTTGCTGTGGTTGATATGTCTGCTGCGGTTGCTGTGGTTGATATGTCTGCTTCTGTTGCTGTGGTTGCTGCGGTTGCTGCGGTTGATATGTCTGCTTTGGTTGCTGCGGTTGCTGTGGTTGATATGTCTGCTTCGGTTGCTGCGGTTGCTGTGGTTGATATGTCTGCTGCGGTTGCTGTGGTTGATATGTCTGCTTCTGTTGCTGTGGTTGCTGTGGTTGCTGCGGTTGCTGCGGTTGATATGTCTGCTTTGGTTGCTGCGGTTGCTGTGGTTGATATGTCTGCTGCGGTTGCTGTGGTTGATATGTCTGCTTCTGTTGCTGTGGTTGCTGTGGTTGCTGCGGTTGCTGCGGTTGATATGTCTGCTTTGGTTGCTGTGGTTGCTGCGGTTGATATGTCTGCTTTGGTTGCTGTGGTTGCTGCGGTTGATATGTCTGCTTTGGTTGCTGTGGTTGTTGCGGTTGATATGTCTGCTGCGGTTGCTGTGGTTGAGGAACCTGATGTGTCTGCTTTTGCCCCTTAGCAAACTGCGCTTCTGTCCCAACTAAGCACCCTAGCAGTGCTAGCACCACCAAAGAGGTTACCTTCCAGCCCGTTTCCATGGTTTAACAGCAGTTTAACCTGGACAACCCCAAAGCACATAACTTGTGCTGCCACATTTATATGTGACTAGACTGGATGTTATATAAACCCCACCTCTGAGGACAAATAACCACCAATGACAACTTTCTTACTTTTTAATAGCCACTTAAAAGCTTTAGGAGTGTATTATATAATGTTTTTTTATACTATTCAGGTGGTTGATTGGATAAGTCAACTTCACAAGCTCAGTTGTATGGGTGGGGCAAAGGGGATCAAACACGTGTCCTATTAGGTCAGGAGACTGGGGTGGCTGACAGTTTGACATTAAAGTGTTTATTGATTTGGGTCATGGAAACCTTTTCTTTAAGGGTCTTTGTGTCCTCAAGCTTTATTTGTCACCAAATGTTTATTTTGTTAGTGCACAATGGCAAACATATTGATCTTTTCTGATTCTGTGACAAAGTTTGCCATAATACGTGCTACAGCCCAACTCAGATCTGTTACTATGTTTGACTTGCTGTTGCATAGATTATTATAAACATAATCACTCACATTATTTAGTTTTAACATTTATTTAGCATTTAGTTAGTGCACTAAACAGAGAACTTTAAATCCATTGCAAGACATGCTGCAAAGGTTCATGCAAGACAAAATATATTTGTAAGACTAGGAAGACTTTTCTCTATCTGACTTTAAACAGAATTACATAATTATTGTAAATCAGGAGGTCACAGATGAAAAAGGTAAAGGTCTTTCATTATCTATTGATACAAACTGGCAATTGTACAATGGCATACGATTATTTTTACTATGGTGTTTTGCTGTGTAAATACTTCAAAATATACTTCAAAATACTACAAAATAATGTGGAAAATTCTAAACATGCAATTTGGATGAAGTAATGGTGACGACTGTAGGTTGGTAAGAAAAGATAAACATAAACATACTGTTTAATCCGTTCATTACGCTTTATTATAATTTAATTTGTTTTTCTTTTGGTGAAGCCAGGGAAAAGACAAACATTTTTTTTTTCCTTTGTGGATTGCAATCTGGCAGGATGATGCCGGATAAGCAGTTGCTAACCAAGCTAGGTGTTTACAAAGCTAGTTGGTTACCATGTTAAATACCAGCAACAGAGAAAGCTAATAGCCCAGTTATACATCTTTGACAACAAACAAAATCATGTGTTAGATTTGAACTTTTTTTTTTAGATATGATTCAGTTTGTCTTGACTCTATTGCTTGTTATCAATCCAGCCAACTAACTTCACCTTAGCAAGGTAATGTTACTGCATATTCAGTAGTTACCAACAAATAATGTCTGCTTGCAAGCTAATGAAGCACAAAACTACAAATGATATTTGATAAGATAATAACCTAACCGAATAAAATGTTCCCAAAAACCTATCAACTACTTCTGTGAAGCCATGTTGGGCCATTGTTGTATTACTGTTCAGACAACACTGCTTCTCTTGGGAGTTTGAATGACTTGGTTCTCCGCTTTTATGTCCTATGTTGCAGTGAGGTGCAATAGGAATGAGTTCTGAAGTGAGCATTTTAGTGCCCTGGGGTCTATCCTCTCAAACTCAATGAGGATTTTGAATGGGTTGGTGGGTAGATGCCTGAAATATGGTCTGTGGTTGACACAAACTTAAGAGATGTTCGTGTTTGTTGTAAGACATAAAATATATTAGTAAATACCCCCACTTGCGAATTTTAAAGTTTTTTACGTGTCCTTAAAAAGGTGGTTGCTTACAAGTGGCTAATGAGACAAATGGCTAAATGTCATTATGCCGGACATGGGCAGGAACTCTCTTTTTCAGTGCTCTTGCAAACTCTTGGAGATTGTAGATTATAGAGATGTGCGGATCGATACTGAAATATCGATACTTCCGATACCAGATCTGTGTGCTCTAAAATCGATTCTCTAATAAAAATATTGATACTTTTGATACTTCAGTCATTTGTGGTAATGTATATCATTAACAGGAATACGGTGGAAAGTAACTAAACTATTCAGATCTTGTCTAAATGACACGCTGCTGGTAGGAACTACTTTTTCTTCCTCCTGGGTAAGAGCCTAATACGTAAGCGCAGTGGCACGGTGCTGCTGACTCGTCTCTCACTCAGTGTGTGTGTGTGTAATTTAGTGGCAGACCGGAAAAGAAGCTATATTGTGAGTGAGGCTGCTACCTCAGTATACTTCTGAATTTAGAATAAATAGCTAAAGTGACTCTGATATCTTGTATTCTTAAGCCATTTGAAATACACTTTTTTTTTTAGATTTACCAGGCACATTAGGTGTATTTGCACAAAGTATCAGTATCGGATCGGTATCGCCGATACCAGCCTGAATTTTACTCAGTATAGAATCGGAAAGGAAATCGGTCGTATCGAACATCACTAGTAGATTAGGTTAATAAACTATTCATTAAGCAACGGTTTAGCTAGCTTGTTAAAACCGACGGCTAGCTTGTTGGAAACCGCCTTAAACTCACGATAGTCGACGTTCAAGTCATGGGAACATCGTGTAGTTCGCTATAGCATAAAGTTAGCTTTTTGTTTCTGTCGGCTGCATTAACGCTTCAAACATAATAAAAGTTGTGTTTAGTTGTGAAGATTATCCTGCTGAACAAAACATGTAAGCATCCAATGTAAAATGCCATAGGCTATTTCTGAATAGACCTCATGGCGAAGCTTCTTCCAGGTTGGCCTACAAAAATACGTAATTTTGTGTATTATTTATTGCGGTCTGTCCACAGCTGTCTTTGGCTTTTCTCTCATACAACTAGAAAATCTGCCGCATACTTTTTGTGCACGTTTATGACTGTAGGCTGAAGGACCTCTCTTGGTTGGGGTGATTTTATTGAATGTTTTATGCCATCATTGGCTGCTGATCCTCACTCCATAGGTGATCAACAACTGCATCAGTTACCTAATAAAAGTTATTTCCTGCACAAGACAAGCCTAAACTATGCTGAGGGCACTTTTTGTAGCTGATTTTAAAACCTAATATTAATTGATATTATTCTGGTTTTACTTCTTATTGTTTTTCAACCTAATCCATTTTGTGTGCCATACATGAAGCTGCCTCACCTTGCCCTGATGCCCTACTACAAGAGATACATGTATAGTTAATTATATTTCTCAGGGAAAATGAAGGAAAATCACACAGCAGACACCAGATTCCTCCCTGTAATCACTTCTTTAGTAATCAGACTAGCAATCAGATAAGAAACAAAACTAATTCAAATTACTTACTCCAATTATCTGATTGGCTGAAACACTTAAGGCCTTTTTAATAAAGGCAATGTTTGGGACTCCAGATTGCCAAGAAAGAGAAGACGCAGCATTCTCAATTTACAGTTTCCTTGCTGATCTCACACATCAACATAACTGTGGTTAATCTCAACTCCAATGGCTGCTTAATGAAAGTACAATGCATTTTAAATATCAGTGAATTTTAATTATTGTAGGGAGTCTTAATATTTATTAAAACAACCAGTGGGAAAGCATTTAGCCATTGAGCTGCAGTAACTTCACAAAATCATATTTTACATAAACACTACTGTATATGATAACATCATAACACTGATTAATTGTATTGATACATTTTAACACACACAAATGTAATTACTGCTTTTACAATTTTAACTGCATATTAACCACTACTCTGTAGTTTTACTCGTAGAAATGAAAATGTAAATGCTTTTACTTGTAATCTCATTTTCACATAGGAAGGGTCTTCCACCTCTACACAGCATCACTTTTATCTATTAAAATATTTTGATTATGCCAATATGCAAATTATTTCCATAAATTATGTATTGATGATTGGCGTGGCTCAATTCTCATACGATGTCACAACAGTTAGTTGGTAGAGCATCTATGACTCCTTTTCATTAAACATAAAAAAAAAAATGTTTAATTTATGTTTTATTTTTTAAATATACTAATAAAGAAAATCCAGTATTGATACCAGCAGTCCATGTTTATTAACATTTCACTGATTTGCACTACTGTTACAACCAATCAATTGCATCTTCTGAGCATTTCTAAACCCTTTCAAGCAAAGTATTATGTTTAATTTCAAATCCTTATTTACCAATACAGTACTACTATATAGTCCAGCCCAACACTATGCTTTGTGAGATTAAAATGTATTTCAAATTACAGTTTTTGTTGGCCTGTGTCAGGCAAGAGTTGCTTAACTATAGCTGTTTTTGATGCTGTAGTTAGTTGCTGAAATGGATTTTATTGAGAGATGTTTCTGTTATTCGGTTTGCCTCCTATAAAGGAGAGCTAACTAAACAATGGAAATATTTTAATACAAAGCAAACCAATACAACCTCACTACTAAATACAACCTTAATCATCACCAGTTTAGTCGGCACCTCAATGACTAATAGTGTCTAAAAAACTGAACCTAGTAGATAAATGATTTATACAGGGGAACTTATTTTGTATTGTATTGGATTGCATTAGTAAGATTAATAACCTGTAAGTTTTTATAGACTGTTTTTCTGAATGCAAACATTACATTACAAATACATACATTGTCTTGTTTTATTTGTATCACTAATAACTGAGCCATGTTAATGTTCCAAATCATTTAATACATCTCAGCCAATTCTCAGCCAAATTCTTGAGCTTGACACTGCTGTTTACTCCCCAGGAGCGTTCATGGTCACTGGTCCAGTAGAAACCACAACCATTGGCTCCTTCCTCTGCTCCACAGCCTTGACATCTCTCTCTGCAGACAGACAAACAAACGTTGTCAGATTGAAGCTCATATTCCTTCTGAATTCTGCAGATTATAAATTTATCTCTTACTCTTTCTGTAGCATGATGGTTCACAGTTGGCACCTGGTTTAGCATCGCACACAGCTGTGCTGCAGTGAATGTACACCTGAACAAAGAAAACAGTGTTGGCAGAGCAATACAAAAATATTCTGTTGCAGGAGTTCGTCATCAGTGGATTTCATCATTACCTGTTGCCTCAGGGGGTCCATTGAATTGGTGTCCACAAAGGTGAACATTTTGAAGATGAAACGCCTGTAATGACTTGGGAAGTCCACACCAGAGGAGGGACCGACTGGAACCAGTGAGGACAAGTAGCGATCATCCCTGTATGGACACCTGAAAGGAAAATTATAACAAGGCCATGACCCTCAAATTAAATTCCAAAAGGAAGTCATGGTCACTGCAGTCTGGTAATACATCAACATGGCAGACATTATCAGCTGACATTAACTTGTGAGCAATATTTGTTTTGGCACACAGCCAAAAAGTAATTGTAGTACTGAAATGTCAAATAAGTATTTGAGGTAATTTAAGGGCATTGTCTCCTTTATATAGTTTGTAAACCAGAGAGCAATAACAAGTTTATTTTTCAGCTTTAAAATGTCCAAATTGAAATGTGTTTTTCTTTAATTTATTAAAAATACCTTCAAAACTCTGTAAGTCCTGATCAGTCTCTGGTTTTCATAAGAATATAATTTGTTTTCCCGATGAGCAAACCATCTTACAGAAATGTAAAACAAGCTGTAAATGAATACTTTAGTTACCCGTTTGTCAGAATGTCCCACTGTGGCAGACTATGAGGGTTGGGGCTTGTTGTTGTCCAACAGCGACCAAGAGTAAGGACAAGGAGGGGATCTGTCTTTTCCAGAAGTTGAACCTCCACATAAACAGGGTCTCTCAGTACTTTGGTCACAGGATAGTCTCCCTCCGTGTAGAAAGAGCTATAGGCCGCATCCACTGTGAGAGCAGAGACCAGTTAGTATGTCTGCTAATTTTACTGAGTGAATTACAAACACAAAACACTACAAGTCTGACATGAACTCACCTTCATTACAACCCTTTGTATTACATTGTCCGTTAGCCAACCTCAGGTGTACTGTGATGGGTCCCAGAGCAGCAACTGGTAGAGGAGGATCTTGTATTGGTACTTCTACAACCAACGTTTCAACAGAGGTGCCGATGTACCTACACTGGAAGAGCAATCTGAAAAGAGAAAACTGGCATTATGTGGCGTGATCAAGTCTTTTATTTTGACACTATAAATGCTTGTTTGAAAGGATCACCTACTGATAGTGGCTATCCCTGGTAATGGCTCCACGAGACCCAACTGCCACTTCAAATGAGGAAGACATCCTGTTCTCATAGATTATAACACCAGGCTCCTCCTACAATAAGTACAAAAGAATGCAGACACATGCTTAAGCCCTTTATGTTGCCTTCAATGGGTGAGAAGGAAAGCAAATAAAGGTCTTACCATAACAACAGTGCCACATGAAGAAACAGGAAATTGGTAGATAGCAAACTCTGAGTTAGAGTCAACATGAGTACAGCCTTGACCTTGTCCCAACAGTGAGATTGACTCAAGGTCAATGTTGGGCAGAGTGGCATCTCTGGCCACGACAACGATGAACTGAGCATCCTTGGTGCACTGGACAGTCACTGGTGGCACAAAAACAGGCATTAATAGACTTAGAGATTAGACCAAAGAAAAAGCAACAAGACTAACAGTTCACCATCAGTCAGATGCAGCAAATACTTCAATAGCACAACTTGAATGTATGACAAATATAATTGTACCATTATAGTATTCTATCTGGATATTTTTTTATCAGTTAAAAAAATCATCCACTGATGACACAGTGCAGTATTTACTCAATTCAACCAAAAAATGAACTCCATCGCTATTTGGCGAACAATAATAGCCTTTTTAGAAATCACCTGCTTTTCCAAAATAGCACTGTCGGCCATCAAAGCAGCAGCTATTTGCTTCACATGCAGCAGCAGAGATATCAGAACCTCCACATGGGACTCTATGGCTCCCTGCTACATCACAACTCTGGGTAGAAGGCTGCACTGACACACTTTGCTGGTGTTTGGAAGGCGCCTGTGGTTGCTGTGGTTGATATGGCTGCTGTGGCTGCTGTGGTTGATATGGCTGCTGTGGCTGCTGTGGCTGCTGTGGTTGATATGGCTGCTGTGGCTGCTGTGGCTGCTGTGGTTGATATGGCTGCTGTGGTTGATATGGCTGCTGTGGCTGCTGTGGTTGATATGGCTGCTGTGGCTGATACTGTTGATGTGGTTGCTGTGGTTTATATGGCTGCGGTTGATATTGTTGATGTGGTTGTTGCGGTTCAGAGACCTCTGGTTTTTCGGGAGACTGGAACTCTGGAAATCCTCGTGGATACATTTGAGGTTTTCGTTCGAGCTGAGGCTGGACCTGTTGCCTAAAGTACTGAAGAAATACCTGTGGTCTTGTTTGCTGCGGCAGCTTTGGTTGCTGTGGTTGATAAGTTTGCTGCGGTTGCTGTGGTTGATATGTTTGCTGCGGCTGATATGTCTGCTTTGGTTGCTGCGGTTGCTGTGGTTGATAAGTTTGCTGCGGCTGATATGTCTGCTTCTGTTGCTGCGGTAGCAGTAGAGGAGACGTCTGCTGCGGCTGATATGTCTGCTGCGGTTGCTGTGGTTGATATGTCTGCTTCTGTTGCTGCGGTAGCAGTAGAGGAGACGTCTGCTGCGGCTGATATGTCTGCTGCGGTTGCTGTGGTTGATATGTCTGCTGTGGTTGCTGTGGTTGATATGTCTGCTTCGGTTGATATGTCTGCTGTGGTTGCTGTGGTTGATATGTCTGCTTCGGTTGATATGTCTGCTGTGGTTGCTTTGGTTGATATGTCTGCTTCTGTTGCTGCGTTTGCGGTAGAGGAGACGTCTGCTGCGGTTGATATGTCTGCTGCGGTTGCTGTGGTTGATATGTCTGCTTCTGTTGCTGCGTTTGCGGTAGAGGAGACGTCTGCTGCGGTTGATATGTCTGCTGTGGTTGCTGTGGTTGATATGTCTGCTTCTGTTGCTGCGTTTGCGGTAGAGGAGACGTCTGCTGCGGTTGATATGTCTGCTGCGGTTGCTGTGGTTGATATGTTTGCTTCTGTTGCTGCGTTTGCGGTAGAGGAGACGTCTGCTGCGGTTGATATGTCTGCTGCGGTTGCTGTGGTTGATATGTCTGCTTCTGTTGCTGCAGTAGAGGAGATGTCTGCTGCGGTTGCTGTGGTTGAGGAACCTGATGTGTCTGCTTTTGCCCCTTAGCAAACTGCGCTTCTGTCCCAACTAAGCACCCTAGCAGTGCTAACACCACCAAAGAGGTTACCTTCCAGCCCGTTTCCATGGTTTAATAGCAGTTTAACCTGGACAACCCAAAGCATATAACTTGTGCTGCCACATCTATATGTGACTAGACTGGATGTTTTATAAATCCCGCCTCCAAGGACAAATAACGGACCACACGTGACCGTTCAGATCAGGGTTGACAGATTGACATTAAAGTATTCATTGACAATTTAGGTCACAAAAACCTTTTCAAAAGGTCTTTGTGGCCTCAAGCTTTATATGTCAACAAATGTTTGTCAAGAAGACAAACATCAAGTGGACAGTGCAGAATCTGAAAAAAAAGTATACAATTAAATGTCAAACTGTACTGCAGCATACCTGTTGTAATAAAACTAATATTGCATTGAGAATGTCTTTACTAGGAATGTGCAAGGTGTGAAAGGCAAAGGGAGCTTTGGGGAGTTAAGCTCCTCTTAAGACATGAGACACCCAGGATAAGAGGAAAACACAATTTCAATTCTCTGTATGTCCTGTACATATGGCAGCATTGATAAATGCTGTTGACTTGAGTATCGACTATGTTTTATATATTAATACATGCATTTATTTTTTTCAGCATCTTCATGCACCATCATACATGCTGTGCTTAAATGACTGTGCTCATAGGGATGCGATGGGTAGCTTGAACCATTGTTCATGAGGACTCGATCCACTGTAGGCAGCCTTATGTGCTGTTCTTTATTTAATGCACATGCATTTCTTGGTAAATAAGCTTTTGCAATTTGACATCTTTTTGTGCCAATAAACTATATAATATATAGGTCTATTACATCATTCTACAGAGTATACGGTGTTCTGCTTTAGTAGGTTGTATTGGATCGTACTATAATACGTAGATTTAATGTGGTCAAAAGTACATAATGATAATAGGCAAAAGTCGCCTACTCATAGTGCAGAATGGCTATCGTCAGTATTAAATTGTTATATTATTGGATGACTATTAATGTGTAAATGGTACTTTAGTGTGGTTATTGGTCAAGGTAGGATCATTTTGACTTTGTCATATTGGCTACTTTTGTTGAATTCATTTGTGACAATGGATCATATTTTATAAACACTCACTTTTCTATAACCTCTTAATTTGAAAATGAAAGGGTATTCTTTTTTTTAAATAAATGTATTGAAGTGAAGACTATACATCTCTTCTGAAATGTACAATTATGAAATATTGTAGCAATCAGTGGTGGAAAAAGTATTCAGATCCCTTACTTAAGTACAAGTACCAACACCACACTGCAGAATTATTCCACTATGAATAAAAGCACCATCATCAAAATGTACTTAAAGTATGCATTATGCAGAATGGTCCACTCAGATTTCATATATTTCAAAAAAATATTAGAATTATTGATGTATTTGTGTAAGCAGCTCTTTAATTTAATTGTAACTGTCAAGTGCATTTTCACGGCATGGCTTTCCACACTTGAAAGGAAGGACTTGATGCAACTCAGGATTTCACTCTTTATTTGCAGTTAGTGCAGTGCAGGTGAAAAACCTTTAAACACAAGAACAAACAATTGTAAACAAAAGCAATCACCAACAAAAGGTACAGGTAAGTAAAGGCAAGTATATTTTAAACGGGTAGGGTAAATATATTTTAAACAGGTAGGGTAAATATATTTTAAACAGGTAGGGTAAATATATTTTAAACAGGTAGGGTAAATATATTTTAAACATACATTAACCAATCCATCCATCCATCCATCCATTCTCGTCCGCTTATCCGGGGCCGGGTCGCGGGGGCAGCAGGCTAAGCAGGGCATTCCAGGCGCCCCTCTCTCCAGCCACAACGTCCAGCTCCTCCTGGGGGACCCCGAGGCGTTCCCAGGCCAGGCGAGAGATATAATCCCTCCACCGTGTTCTGGGTCTTCCCCGGGGCCTCCTACCAGTTGGACGTGCCCGGAACACCTCTAACGGGAGGCGCCCGGGAGGCATCCTTACCAGATGCCCAAACCACCTCAACTGGCTCCTTTCGACGCGAAGGAGCAGCGGCTCTACTCCGAGCTCCCTCCGGATGTCTGAGCTCCTCACCCTATCTCTAAGGCTGAGCCCAGCCACCCTACGGAGGAAGCTCATTTCGGCCGCTTGTACCCGCGATCTCATTCTTTCGGTCACTACCCAGAGCTCATGACCATAGGTGAGGGTTGGAACGTAGATGGACCGGTAAATCGAGAGCTTTGCCTTCAGGCTCAGCTCCTTCTTCACCACGACGGTCCGGTACAACGCCCGCATCACTGCTGACGCTGCACCAAACCGCCTGTCCATCTCACGCTCCATTCTACCCTCACTCGTGAACAAGACCCCGAGATACTTGAACTCCTTCGCTTGAGGCAGCACCTCTCTCCCCACCCAGAGGGGGCAGTCCACCGTTTTCCGGCAGAGAACCATGGCCTCAGACTTGGAGGTGCTGACTCTCATCCCAACCGCTTCACACTCGGCTGCAAACCGCCCCAGTGAGTGCTGGAGGTCCCGGCTTGATGAGGCCAAAAGAACCACATCATCTGCAAAAAGCAGAGATGCAATTCTGAGGTCACCAAACCGGATCCCTTCCTCCCCCCGGCTGCGCCTTGAGATCCTGTCCATGAAGACCACGAACAGAATCGGAGACAAGGGGCAACCCTGGCGGAGGCCAACACCCACCGGGAACGTGTTTGACGTTGTGCCGAGTATGCGGACACTGCTCTCACTTTGGTTATATAGGGACCGGATAGCTCGTAGCAACGAGCCCGGTACCCCATACTCCCGCAGTACCCCCCACAAGACTCCCCGAGGGACACGGTCATAAGCCTTCTCCAAATCCACAAAACACATGTAGACTGGATGGGCAAACTCCCATGCCCCCTCCAGAAGCCTCGCAAGGGTAAAGAGCTGGTCCGCTGTTCCACGGCCCGGACGAAAGCCGCATTGTTCCTCCTGAATCTGCGGTTCGACAATCGGCCGGAGCCTCCTTTCCAGCACCCTGGAGTAGACTTTCCCGGGGAGGCTGAGAAGTGTAATTCCACGGTAATTGGAACACACCCTCCGGTCCCCCTTTTTGAAAATGGGAACCACCACCCCGGTCTGCCAATCCACAGGCACTGTCCCAGACCTCCACGCGACACTGAAGAGGCGTGTCAACCATGACAACCCAACAATGTCCAGAGCCTTCAGCATCTCAGGGCGAATCTCATCCAACCCTGGCGCCTTGCCGCCGGGCAGCTTTTTAACTACCTCGGCGACCTCGGCCAGAGATATTGATGAGTCTTCCCCTGAGTCTTCAGACTCTGCCTCCTCTACGGAGGACGTTTTGGCTGGATTAAGGAGTTCCTCAAAGTGTTCTTTCCACCGTCTAAGGACATCCCCAGGTCGGGTCAGCAGGTCCCCTCCCCCGCTGAACACAGCTTGGGCCAAGCCCTGCTTTCCCTTCCTGAGTCGCCTGACGGTTTTCCAGAACCTCTTTGAGGCCGACCGAAAGTCCTCCTCCATGGCCTCCCCGAATTCCTCCCATACCCGAGTTTTTGCTTCAGCGACTGCCGCAGCTGCAGCCCTTCTGGCCGAACGGTACCTGTCTGCTGATTCCAGAGACCCCTCGGCCAGCCAAGACCGAAAGGCCTCCTTCTTCAGCTTGACGGCCTCCCTCACCGCTGGTGTCCACCAGCGGGTTCTTGGGTTGCCGCCACGACAGGCACCGACGGCCTTCAGGCCACAGCTCCTACCAGCCGCGTCAACAATTGAGGCTTTGAACATGGCCCATTCGGACTCCATGTCCCCAGCCTCACCCGGGATGTTGGAGAAATTCTTCCGGAGGCGTGAGTTGAAGACCCTGCAGACAGGGGCCTCTGCCAGACGTTCCCAGTTCACCCTCACTACGCGTTTGGGTTTGCCAGGTCTGTCTAGCATCCTCCCCCGCCACCTGATCCAACTCACCACCAGGTGGTGATCAGTTGACAGCTCTGCTCCTCTCTTCACCCGAGTGTCCAAAACATGCGGCCGCAGATCAGACGATACGATAATAAAATCGATCATCGATCTTTGGCCTAGAGTGCTCTGGTACCAGGTACACTTATGAACAACTCTATGCTCGAACATGGTGTTCGTTATGGACAATCCGTGACTAGCACAGAAGTCCAATAACAGAACACCACTCGGGTTTAGATCGGGCAGGCCGTTCCTCCCAATCACCCCCCTCCAGGTACCATCATCGTTACCCACGTGAGCGTTAAAGTCTCCCAGAAGAACAATAGAGTCCCCAGATGGTACCCCTTCCAGGACACCACCCAGAGACTCCAAGAAGGCCGGGTACTCCGAACTGCTGTTTGGTGCATAAGCACAAACAACAGTCAGAGACCTTCTCCCTGCGACTTGCAGCCGCAAGGAGGCGACCCTCTCGTTCCTCGGGGAGAACTCCAACACAGCGGCGCTCAGCCGGGGGCTTGTGAGTATCCCCACACCCGCCCGGCGCCTCTCACCCTGGGCAACTCCGGAAAAGGAGAGAGTCCAGCCTCTCTCCAGGAGTTTGGTTCCAGAGCCCAAGCCATGCGTGGAGGTGAGCCCAACTATTTCTAGCTGGTAACGCTCCACCTCCCGCACAAGCTCGGGCTCCTTCCCCGCCAGCGAGGTGACGTTCCACGTCCCCAGAGCTAGCCGCTGGAGCCGGGGGTCAGCACGCCCAGGTCCCCGCCTTTGCCTGCCGCCCGACTCTCTGTGCACCCGACCCTTATGCCTGAGTCTGCGGGTGGTGGGCCCACAGGTCACATTAACCAATAATCCACAAAATATTTAACTTAAATCAATGGGGTAAATTAGCGATTGAACACAAATGTAGTTCTACATTTAACCCACTTCACTTTTAACATAAATTAACATACAGGTTTTAGACATGTAATGGAGCCTACTTTTCACACAATTTTAACTTATTTTAAATTAAATCAAGCATTATTTTTTATAGCCGATTTCACTGTAGATTTAAACACTCATGTTTAACAGAAATACTTATGTTTCATACATAAATGTTTTACTCTGTATTTTAATAAAACAAAATACGCTATATTTTAACCAAATTAAAAGTTACAAATAACACGGCTTTAAGCAATACTTAAACATACAATTTAAGGTAAATAAGGTAATCAAAATGCACAATATCTAAATATTTTTAAAGAACTGAAACCCGAAAAAAACAAATTAAACTCCGCTATCAACAACAATCAGACAGCATCATAACAGTCAGCGATCACCATCCACATCTTGCACGGTGTAAAACATGACCTCACAGGTAGTCAGTTGAGTCCTTTTCCCATGCGTTATTTCAGTCTTGTGGCGGTGAAGGTTTCTGCTGCCGTCCTCAGCTCTGTTGTGCACACAACTTAATGTTTGTCCTTGGTCTTGTGTTACCTTGCCGCTGATTCGTGATTGGGCTCACCTGCTGGAGCAGCGCACCTGCTGAGGCGCGCCGCGGAGCAACGCACACGCTGTCGCGCGCATGCAGCAGCACGGCCGCTGTCACACACACGCAGCTGCACCTCCAGGTAGATCGCCGCAACAGTAACTAGGCCTACTTAATATACTGTTACAAGGTTTAGACCTGTTTAGGTCTAATCACTTTTAAATGTATATTTTTTTTGTTAAATCTTGACCTGAAAAGTGGCGCTGTCAACTAAATATAGTGGAGTAAAAAGTACAATATTTGCCTCTAAAATGTAAATGCAATGGAGCAGAAGTATAAAGTATGTACTTATTAACACTCCACCACTGGTAGCAGTAAAAAGTGATACTGAAGTAAATTTCCTAAAAATTCACTGAAATACGGTGCTTGGATAAAATGTACATTTTGCTCCTTAAGTTTTTGCCTACAGTTTCCTCCACCTCTGTAGCCTCGTGTTATTTTTGACAGCACAGTATAGGTTTACATTGGAGTTTAGGATGTCTCAACCATGTTGGCCTACATTTCCCACAATTCCGAGCGGTCTAATCCTCCGTGAATCAGTTGACTGAGATGAGACTCAAGTGTAGTAAGAGTGGACGGTGAGGTGTCTTTAACCGGCGGAGATGTCTCTGTCGGCCGCACACAGCTCAGACACGAGCAGCCGGAGGAGGAGGCCGGCTGATCAGCCACAAGGTGAGCGGCTCATATTTAGCTTGTGGAAATGCATACAACTTTATTTGTAACCAGCAGGCTGCGTACTCTACAGCGCAGTGAACGCATTCTCCATTTTAAATCTGTCAGCAGACTGTGTTGGTGTTATTTACACGATATCATGTGTATGAACAGAGTAAACACGGCCAGCTCGTTGTAGACAGGGCTGGACAGTCACGTCGTATTAATTAGGATACAACAGTACGTGTGTGCGCGTGATTGCGCCCGTCACTAGCCCACTGCTCTCTGTGCCCAAATGTCCAATGGGACATAATGTTAAAAGTGCACATAAGGTTGTTCTGCGACATAATGTGGAAATCTGCTTGTGTTTTGTGTCATTTTCTGCTATGAGAGAGAGAAATCCGATTATTTTAACGTGCAGTTCGTCACTGAATATTAATCGCATGGAAATAGTTAATATAATTCAATTAAAATTTGAAAAAAATAATCTTATATCACTACTTTTGTATTATTTCAAAATCAAATACTGATAATAGTGAACTAAAATGGACAGAGCCTCATGAAATGGAGTTCCAATGGAATTAAAATGTATTTTACATATTCAGCAATCAAATCAAATCAAACGACCTTTACTAAAACAATACTGGCACAGACTACAGATGTGCGAGTTTTTTTGTGTAAACATTTGTTTCTGCTTTTTCAATCAAAGACCACGTGGAGAACTTCTTGTTATACAAGAGGTGCGCTTTCTCAAAATGTTCATTTTTCATTTTCCAGCGTAAATAAAAAAGAATAAAGACTCTGTCATCCATGAATCATCATTAAAAAAAAATGATTCCTTGTAAACACAGCTGGCCACCTGGTGATATTTTTTGACGGATAAATGTTGTAAATGATAAGTCGATTCTCACAATAGTTAGTTGATTAAGTAATTGACTAACTGTTTCAGCTAAATCAGAAATACTCTGTAAAGGTGTATGTTACCAAATTATTATTAATAATGTCTGGAATTCATGAATTTTCTTTAATTGATGTCTGTCTTTATTTAGGTAAGAAACAAAAGGAGAAATGGGCTCTGGATCAATACTCCTGATTTAACCTTTGGGTGGTTCTGCACAGTTTCCTTTATCAGAAAGTGATTTACTGAGAGTCTTAAAACAAACACTACAAGATATCTTGTTTGTCTGTTTACAATCATTAACACAATCAGAAACACTGGTATTTTTTTATACTTTGTACTTCAGGAAGCAAACAGAAAGAGGAAATGAAACAAGACTCAACCTAAAGCTTGTGAAGGAACTGAGCTGCTTAAAAGGAGAAGTCAAAATGTTTGAGCTCGCTTGTCTTGTGATTCCAGTGGTTTGTTAGTATTTATTTATTCATTCATCAAGGCTGCATCAAGTAGGAGACAAACCCTGGAAATGAATGAATGATTCAACAACTGAATCAATGAATGACCCAAGGCATTTTTTACCCTTTAGTTAATTGAAGTCATGCCTCTGGTTTCCCAGTAGAACAAACTCTGCTGTTGTTGGAGGCCGTAATCAGTTCCAACATTGGCAGATAGATAGGAAGGAATAACGCTCAAGACGTTGACATTCACATCCAAACAAAGACACTTAAAGGTACAAATAAAGGCTAATATGTCACTATTGATGGGTATGTGACTCAGCGTTACTGACTGTAAAGAAAGAAGTGCAAAGCAAATACAGCGTGTTACTGACACGGAGCAGCGTTAAGTCAGCACTTGTGGATGTTCCTCCCCAGACAAAGACTTTTTTGATTCATTGTAGCAATTTGCTGGGGATTTCTCACAGCCTATTATCTATTTATAAATGTGTCTTGTTGCTTTAGGAGTGTAATTATCATTAAAGTGTGAAAGGTTCTGTGTTCAATTCCCTTTTTCTAAGTGCAAAAATGTGACTTTCAGCTATTTCCCTTGGGATGTTTAAAGTTGTATCTACTCTTAAGTAACCTTTCAGTCAAAATGTGCTTCTTTTAAAGAGTTTGACATACAGTATGTGAGGGAGAAGAATTGTTAATATGGTGATTGTGGAAAAGCCAGATCAAAGACAAATTGTTAATCAAAGAAGAATATCTTTTAATGTCTTAAAACATGTCTGGAAGAGATGTTTAAATGACAACTTTACTGCCGTAGCAAAATCCATTTGATGAACAAAACAGTTGACTGCATGATTTAAGCAACAAACTCAAAAGTCACAAGTTGTGTGCTTATTGATATGTTATTATTCATAATTAATGCAATGTTTTGCCTAAACAATGAATTCAAATATATTAATTAAATGCAATCATTTAAATAGTCTGACAATGACATTCAATGATCTTTGTATGACCACAAATAATGAAATGTGATAAATTGTAGAGTTGATTTAATTTTTTCGTAACACACAATAATTTCAGTTAATACTGTCCTGAACATTTCTAACATGTTGGCCAATATTTCGACCACTTACATTGTGACTACATAGATCATCTTTAAGTTTATTAGTGTTATTATTTCTTACTTTGTGTTGCAGATCCGTGGGAGCACGATCCCCAGGCTGGTAACAATCATGAACAGATCCATGAACGGCTGTGTGGAGGTCTGCACACTAATTCAACAGACAGTCCACCTTCACATCACTCCACATGTCCTGCACTGTGCACAACAAAATGCATGCCTTCACATGCATGTGAGTTAATATTGGATACAAACATATTTCGATTTTTTGGTAACGCTTTATATTAAGGTCCTTGTAATAACCATTAATTAACAAGTAATAAGGCCCTTGTAAGTCCTTACAAGATGCTTATTAACATTATTGTGTCTTTATAAGCTTATATAAGTGTTAATAATGGCATTACAAACACCCATGACCCACCCATTATGTCTTTGCCATGCCTTTATTAATCTTATTTTGTTTGCTTATTGATATTAAAATATACTTTATTGCTCATCTATTATAAGTTAACTATAAGTTAACTATGCTTTTTGCAACAACCGGATCTAAAGCGAGAACAATGCCTTATTACTTGTTAATTAATGGTTATTAAGGACCTTATTATAAAGCGGTACCAATTTTTTGAATTTTATTTCAGCAATGCTGATGTGTTTTCATACATTTATTTGTGATTTTAATACTTCTGGATTTAGGTCCAAGCCATCATGCCTGTGATGATAGCTGGGAGGAGATCCAAAGCAAGAGGACCATCAGAGCAGAGAACGAAGTGGAAGCCAACAAACTGGTCAATAACTACAGGGTAAGACGCCTGATGGCAACTGTTTCCCTATGCAGATCAAAAGTGGTTCAAGTGCAGAACAACTTGCACTTGAACCAGCCCTTAAACTCACTATTTTGTGTGTGTCTGTGTGTGTCAGTTTGGTTTCAGAAAATGGAAGAGCCATGTGACTGAGCGTCCGTTTGAAGTCAGGTCAGAGGTCGTGAAAGAGCTCTACTCTGAACTGAACGTCACTAAACCATATTCAGGTAAAGGTTCAGGTTATAATGCTTGTGTGGTGTTTAACGTTTGTGTTAGAGGATAATTCAGGTTCATCACAACTTTGGAAATGATTGATGAGACGATCACACGGGCTGTAAACAAGCCAACAGCCCAACCACATGACTAACTCCTTTTATTTGGAGGTGAAACTGAAAGAGAGCAGACCAGAAATGTCACAAATCATCTACGTGTGAAGTACATCCATCATTACATTACTGCTGATGATGTGGCTCTCCAATATAGAGGGCTGAATATTGTTTGACATGAAATTACCAACCTTAATTATTCCAAACAAAAATATCAGTGTTTCGGTAGCATCTGGAACTTAACTTACACCTGAAATGAAATGTTTCTTCCTTTTGGTCCTGTTGGTGTCAGGTCATCTCATCACGTGTGGAAACATAGTGTATGTGCTTCTCTTCGGTTGGTGGGTCTCTCTGGCTTATTTCCTAGTTGGTCTACTTATGTTCATCACTATCACTGGTGTACCGTATGGTAAGTGAGCACATTTACAGAGATTGGTTAGAATATGTATCACTGATTAGATGTTGTTTTCATTAATTATTTCTGTTACTCTTAGGCAAGCTTTGCTGGAAGTTGTCCTGCTACTTCCTGTGGCCATTTGGCAAGGCAATCCACCAGGTACAGTTGGGGTTCAGTTGATGTTTGGGATGTTGCTGCTTCTGTCTCATTTCCTTTTTCTACCAACTGAAACATGTAAATCCTGCAGTTTCCTCAAAGTCTCTCAAACGTGTGGTCAAAAAAGGCAAAAAAATTTTTTACTGCACAACAACCACAAGTCTGCAACACTTCACCATACACTTGCTGCAACTCGTTATTGCACACACATTTGACCTTGAACAAATTCACATCAATTGTATTTTATGCTAGACATCAGAGAGGAGAAAGATTTGGAATAATAAGGTACTACTGTTTATGGGCAAATTTAGGCGATCTACATGCATGGTCTAAAGTGCATGGTGTATGTGCATTAAGGACATGTCCAACCCCCTTTTGCTAGTCATACAGTGCACAATTTAGGCACAAAATAGGGCACAAGCTGCAAAGGCATTGTATTTGGCCTCCTAATTGGTATAACAATTGTTAAATAATATTGTTTGTATAATTGTTAGTTGCAGCCCTTGTGATTGAGATTACACTTGAAATGTAAGGTTGGTGTTCTAATGAGCCAGAAATAACACTTTCCTCTGGTTGTGTTTTTCCAGATTGGAAAGACATTGAGGAGATGTTGTGAGCAAGCACCGGACTGTGAGTGTAACACAGAGGGCACAGAAGACAACTCGCCAGTTCTGCTGCCTTCACCCACAGAGGTGCCAATCGATGAGTTGCCAGAACGAACTCTGCGCACTCCCTACTGGGTAAATTAAGAAAGAAGTGTTGAAAATCAGGCTTTCTGTGGGTCCTAAAAACTCTTAATTTTAGGCCTTAAAATGTCTGTATAATTCTGGCTCAAGAACAGAACATTTAGTTCTTGAAGCCTGTTGAAAATAAAAAAATCAAAGCAGGCTGCAAGGAAATAGTCAAATCAGGAACTTTAGGAATAAGACTTTTAGGACTCTGATTTTATTCATATCCTTTGTACTATTTTTGCTAGTACGGATGTGAAATTGGTCTTAAATTGCATTCACAATGGTCTTAAATGGGTCTTTTTTTGCTTGTTGTTTAGCATCGTTTCTCCACTTACGTGTGGCTGCTGCTGGGATATCCTCCTCTGGTGGTCATCCACTCCCTGGCCTGCTTCCTCTCCTGGATCCTCGTCTTCACCATCCCTGTTTCCAAGATGAACGCACGGATGCTGGGCGTCATTCTTCTCTTGGCTCCTGAGGACGTCTCTGTCTCCACCTGTTCACAGAGGAAGGCAAGACAGAGATTTAATATTTACCACCCACACCACATGAGCGGGGAGATATTATTCAGTGTTGGTCTAATGCACCAGCTTCTTTATTTTTTACTTGACCCTCAGCATCAAGTCTATGAGACCAGAGCCGTGCTGTGCTGCTACCACGCTGCAAACTGGTACTACTACAAGTACACTGTTGATGGGATCAACGTGTTCGCTGTCAGTATCCTTTACCTTTGTTTGTCAAGTGTGTGTGCCATTGTTTTATTAAGACCTGTTATCATCTTTAACCCCCATCTCAGACCTCCTCCCTCTAGTAATAGTTGCGATGGTAATTGGATATATTGACAAAGAAAATCAGTATGCCAGCTCCAATGTCAAGTTTGCTATCGCAATCTGCTCCATCATTCCTCTGTCTTATTATATTGGAATGGGCATTGCCAGGTGAGCTGTCTGTTGATAAAATAAAATTAATTTGACCTTGGTTTTTATTAGAGTTACAGATTTTCTTACAAAGCAGCTTCTGGTGGTAACTCTTCATCATTTTTTATGTTTGCAGTATCTCAGCCCAGAGTAACTTTGCAGTGGGTGCAGTGGTGAATGCCACCTTCGGCTCCATCACAGAGCTGACCTTTTACATCACAGCCCTGATCAGAGGTCACCAGGCTGCCAACCCGTGTCTGCAGGAGGTTGTTAAAGCAGCGCTGACCGGCACGCTGCTCGGTTGCATCCTCTTCATCCCTGTGAGCTGTCCTGCATATACATCGCATTTTACAGCTTTGAGATTAATAACAAACCAAGTTTAAAAGTAAGAGGTATTTTTACAGGCATGCTAACAAGCGTCAGCCAATACTGAAGCAACTTCTTCAAATCTCTTCATATAGAACACATTACTAAAAGGCATATTTGCCAAACATTAATCTGACCTCTAAAACACTTTGTAACATGTCTTAAAATAAGCTTGTTGGACCACAGCAATGGCAAGAAAACTTACACTGCTACTCACTGACCTAAAAACTGAATAAAATATGAAGCAGAAAGGAATTCAGGGATTTTGGAAACTGATCATTGAATGCCTTTTGCATGAACGCAATGAAAAGTTATTCACAGTTTGATCCACACATAGACTTCTGTTTTCTCTGACTGTGTGGAGATACATAACACTAATCCAGCCTGTGCAGTATGAATGAGTCTCTTTGCTTTGTCCTTTTCTCAGGGTGTCTGCATGATAATCGGAGGGCTGAGACACAGTGAGCAAAGATTCAACAGTCGCTCTACAGGAGTGAGCTCTGCATTACTTTTCATCTCTGTGGGAGGCAAGTATTAGATCCTTACGGTGTATACTACATGCCATCATCTAGCTGAACAGTGTCAGACAGAGGTGGTTTCAACAACAAAGGAAATTATAGAAGCTTTTTTTAAACAGAAATGGGAAACACTTTTTTCTAGCTGTATTTTTAGGTTCACCCCGCATCATGAGACTGGCTCCTCACGTACTCAATAATTTGTTCAAATTTAGTTAGCTGCAGTTTCTCCAATATATTGCACATTCCCTCCACCAACCGTAATGATCTGTTTTGACCTCATGCCTATCCCCACCACTATATTGCCTAAAATCACCTCTTTTGAAACCAACTTAAAAATGCTTTGTCATCTGAGCCCTTTTGTCTTCACCAACTCCTAACACAAAGTGACACCCTTGAGCAGTTTAGACCCAGATACAAAAGATTTTGACACTTGCTCCACCTACAGGCAATAAATGTTACAGCTACCTTTGTTTTCTTTTTTGCAGCTGATGTTTTCATTGTTTGTATGTGTTTTACATTTATTATTATCACCACCACCTGTGAGTTGAAATGAATTCTTAAGATTTAACATTAATTGGGTCAAACAGTTTTCTAGTGGATATTGTCGTGGCAATTTTGACAACTGCACTAAGTTAATGGGTGAACTGGCCAAACACAAAGCACTCAATACTTTGTTCAGCAAGTTTTATTAGCACATTCGTATTCCAAACACTGCACAATCCTGAATGGCTCTTTGACAGTACAACAAAGTCCCATACACCGCTCGACTTATATCTGTTGTAGTTCCCAACATTGATTCTTCAGCAAGACTCAATGCGGCCCTATCTTCCTGCCCTATATATCACATCAGGACAGAGCACACTGGTCCACACGTTCCCCTCTCTTATGGTGTTATCAGAGTTAAGTTCACAGAGTGAGTTCCCACAATGCCTTGCGTCTTGAATATCAAGTAGGTCACCGCCTACTTCATGTCCCACCATGCAGGAAACACCAAATTTCCTTCACAATATTAACTTATCAAACAAGAACAGAAAACAGTTCAACCAGTGGAAAAACAAATTCTAGCTGTGGGAAAAAGTTTGTACATTTATTTTTGAAATGATTGCCTCCACCTAAATACTGTGTCCATAAACAGAGCTTAACATTTTTTTTTATACGCTTGAAAGTCACATTGAGAGATATTCAACTGACAAAGAATAGATGTGTAGATTATTTTAATAAGGACCAAGTTCTCACATAAGTCGAGGACATGAAAACACAATTTCTGACTGCCAATTAAAAATCAAATGCAGTGTAAAATCATTACCAATACATTGATCCTGTCTGTCAATGGCAGGTGTGTTTGCCCCCACGCTCTTCTCCAAGGCATATGGAAATCTGGTGTGTGACGCCTGCACCAACGCTACTGGAGGAAACAGCAGCGGACCGTTTGTCTGCCACAACTGCCACTATGATCTGGTCAGCATCATTAGTCTCATCCTAACAAGCACATTACAACAAACAATATATGGCTTAAGTACACTGTATTATGCTTAATGTAATTTTACTTTTTATATTTTTTGATTTTTCAACAGAACAATGGTACACTGTTTCGGGACCATGTTGAGTATGTTTTTTTTTTTTATGCATATACTGACTGTAATATATACAGTATAGCGCTTTTGGAAAACTTCTTGTTGGTGCATTTAAGTGCGCTCTGACATCCAACTGTCAAGAGTTAGCATTTCCAGAGTTTGGAGAAGCAATGTACTGCTGTAGACGGGAGGGAGGGCCCACCTAAAAACATCAATAAGAGTTTAAGTCTATGCTTTATTTCAAATGTTTGCTGCCTTAACTGGCCGTCAGACATCCCTGTTTAGATAATCTAAACTATATTTAAAGGCACAAGTCTAGATTAACAGAACAGTCATTTTACAAGAGTTTCTGGTCTACTGCTGCCCTTCTTGGTTAGTTTGTTTATATTATTGTCAGACTTTTTAAAGGTATTTTAAAGAGATAAATCAGTATAAAAGGAGTTTATGCTGGACATAGATGGACATACTTTTCAGAAGCCAACATTTCCATATTAAACATAGTTTTTAAAATTGGTCTTTTGTAATATTACATTTTTTTGAGACACTGAATTTTAGGTCTTTTTTAAATGTAAGCCATAATCATTAGAAGAAATTAAACAAATTAAGACAAGAAATGTTTCATTCTGTGTGTAATGGATCTATATAATGTGTTCTTTCCACTTTTTGAATTGAATTACTGACATAAATAAACTTTTCTATGATATTCTACTTCATTGAGATGCACCTGTATAAAAAAAGGCCCAAGGCAAATAACGTTGAACCTGTTGGGCCACTATATGGCCTTTTGGTTTCTTCTCTTTTTTTCCTTACATTTATTTATGCTGTATGTTCTTGTCACCAGGCCCCTGGTGTACACAGTGTGTGCTCTCCTGCCTTTTGCCTACATAATCGGTCTGATATTCACACTGAAAACGCACTCCCATATTTATGACATCCATGTTGGAGGACAGGGTAAGAATCACAAAACTTTTTTGCATTATTCCATTACACTACAGTTATTCTAACATAATGTCTTTGTCTGTGCAGTGACCGGCCACCATGGAGCAGTGGTCCACTGGTCACGGTGGAGGTCTATGGTCATCCTCATCATGGCCACTGTGCTCACGTCTGCTTGTGCTGATCTTGCCACCGAGCACATCCAGCCCATACTAAACCAGCCCAACATCTCTCAGGTCAGGATGTACATCTGAGCATGCTCAGTAAGTTTTATATGGAAGAAATGCTAACATTTGCCCCTCTTTCCTCAGTATTTCATTGGGGTGACAATTCTCGCTATGGTTCCTGAGATCCCAGAGATTGTTAATGGGATCCAGTTTGCTCTCCAAAACAACATCAGTCTCAGGTAAATCCTGTCTTATTAAAGAGGTACTTGGATAGTTTAAAGAGTCATGTGTCTCTAAATGATTTGTATTTTTTCAGCCTGGAGGTGGGAAGCTGTATTGCTGTTCAGGTCTGCATGCTGCAGATTCCAATTCTGGTCCTATTTAATGCCTTCTATGTAAGACACCCTTTCTTCAGTTTGAGCATTGACTCATCCATATAAATACTGTTGTTTTATAGTTTCTGTAATCGTCTCTGTTTTGGACAGGATGTGGGATTTGTGCTGTTATTCAGTGACATTCACCTGTGGGCCAGCATCTTCAGTGTGATTCTGGTCAACTACATCTTCATGGATGGCAAATCTGATTATTTTCAGGGTAAGTGCAAGGTTTTTTAACAGTGTAATCAGACATCCCACACAGGGAAAATGCTTTTAAACATCAATATGTTGCCATTTGAATCTTCCAAAGAACTCTGATCAGTCAGTCTATGCGGTTTAATGTGCTGCCCCCTTGTGAAATATTTAAGATTTGAAAAGGGAGTAAGGCAGAGTGAACCTCTATTAATCTCAAGGCTCCATATTCAACATAAGATAATTAATTACTGTGCTGTGCTGTCCATTTTTAAAGCCCATCACGTTTTTCGATTCATTCATTTTATGCTTTGGAAGCAAACTTGCTGACGATCTGTGACAGTTAAGTTACTTTACACTTTCATCAAGGCAAGGCAAGTTTATTTGTATAGCACAATTCAACACAGGGTAATTCAAAGTGCTTTACATACACATTAAAACAGTAAAAACAGTCAATTAAAACAGGGAAATAGAAATAAAAATAGAAATAAGCGGGATGAGAGAAGAGATAAAATAATAAAAAGCACAAGTCAAACATTGCATAGTTAAAAAGTAAGGGCAGTAGAGTAGTGCAGATAAGTGTTGAAAGTTAAGAGTACGCTGCAGTAAACAATAGTGTTTTTATTCCTGATTTAAAGGAGCTGAGTGTTTGGGCAGACCTCAGATCTACAGGTAGTTTGTTCCACAGGTGAGGAGCAGAATAACTGAAAGCTGCCTCACCTTGCTTGGTACTTGTTCTTGGGACACGCAACAAGCCAGTTCCAGATGACCTAAGGGGTCTGGATGAATCGTAGAGAGGGAGCAGATCAAGCATGTAATTTGGTCTGAGACCATTCAGTGCTTTGTAGACCAGCAGTAAGATTTTAAAATCATCATTATGGTATACACAATGTCCTTGTGCTTGTTGGATGATTCAAACCTAGAAGACAAATAATCAGCACACTAGGATGTTGTGACAAGGATGTGGTTTTTTTATTGCATTTAAAATTATTTATTCAGCAGCTAACTTTTAAATTGAAGCATCCTTGAACACACTCTGCTCACACACACTCAAGAGGCTGGTTTAGTAATTTATCTGGATAACTTTGCTAAAATAGAACAACAGGTCCTTTTATTCAGAAAAGATACCAAGATAAAGCTCATCCCCCTTTTTCCACCATTTTATGGTTCAGGATTCTTGGAACCTCGAGCAAACCGGTCCAGCTTCTCACCAGTTTTAAAGGGAAGATGTGTCATCAACAGAGGGAGTTACACAATGAAAGTAAACAGGCGGATTGCTCTGTTGTTACCGATATTTGTTTTTATCCAAAAAAGCATGGACCGACTAATATTGATAATAAAACATATAAGTTCTGAGGTGCAGGACTCTTTCCAACCTGACGCCCTCTTGGGTTCGCAATGCTACTGAAGGAAAACCAATCAGATCAAAATTAGGTTTCACAATCCAGACTGGAACCTGTTGACCTCTTGTTTAACCCGATGACCTGTTATTTCCCGTCTTTCTTCCCCCAATAGGTACAGCACTGGTGGTTGTCTACCTTATTCTACTGGCTCTGTATTTCTTCGCTCCATCTCCAGCAACCTGCTGACTGTAGCAGAGACATTCAGCCCAAAGTACACTTGTAAAGGCTGGAGGACCCTGACCAACAAATTGAATACCACTCCCTGTTGAGATTTTAATAATGATTGGGTCATGACTAAATGATCACGTGTGAATCCTGTTGTCAGTCTCGAGCTAAATTATACAGCTGAACATTTTTTTTAAATCTCAGGTGGGAACTTACCGTTGCACGTTTCTACAACGCTGATTCAAAAATTGGGACGTTGTCAAAACAAAACAAAAAATAATTCTCCCTTTATTTTGGTCTAATCCTAATCCTACCAAGTGGGTTTTGGGAGGTTCACTGAAAAAACATTTATTTTGTAAAATAAACTCAACTCCCAATTTATTTGGATTCAGGGTTGTATCACTACTGTAAACTGTATCGTTTGTAAGCTAGCATACTTTGTGTTTTTAATAACTTCTTATGGTCTTTTTAGACCGTGGTGAAACAAATAGCATTTTAAAATAAATTAATATTATAATGAAAGTATCTGCGCTAATGCCATTTTGTTTAAGGTACTGTTGTAATATTTTTGCATACTTTTTAACTCCGAAATGTGAAATGGTCTGTTAGCGATATTGATATAAGTGACAATATTTTATATTTAAAAAAAACACTGGAATCCCATATTTTGCTGTGCTTAGCAAGAAAAATAACTGTCAATACAACTTTTTGGAAAAAAAAAACATCTGCCTGTGTTTTTATTGTTTGTACAGACAGGAATAACAAAACATAATGTTCATTACAGCCACATTTGCTTTCAAGAAGACGTTCACCTTTTCTCCCAAGAGTTTATGTAAAGTCACATGCACACCATACAGACATGCAAAAGAGATCATTTAACTTCCATTAACATCAAAAATGATGCAAACATAAAAATCTCAATCTTAAGCAGGTCAGTACATTTACCAAGTCCGAGCAGAGAGTGAAGCTGTTGCTTCATAAGGATATAAATAAGGCCATGACATGGCAGACGTAAGAAAAAAAAACTGAGTTGGAGTTTGAATGTGAACGGTTTTGATGAGTTAGCTTAATATGGTCCAAGTTACAGTGAACGTTTGAGATCAAATGCAAACTCAAGGTAGAAGTTGACAAAATGGGTGAAGAAAGAGGAACAGGTGTGACCTAATACAAGCAGCTGGAGTGTTTCTAGAGTATTTAAAAAAGGGACAGTTCACTACTGTAGTGCCACTTAAAAAGATAGATATTGGGCGTATCAACCATTTCCTTTTAAAGTATAGTTCCTACGTGAAACTGCTCACAACAAGGTCTGTGGATTATCTTGAGTAACCAGGTCATGATTTCTGGAAAGAAATCATGACTGTGGTTTCTTGACTGTTGAGCTTTTCAAATCTAGTTTTTGGCACTTTGAGCACCACAGACTGAGTGCAATATAGTTCCATTGTATTAATTTCTATGGCTGACATCTCCAGCTAACACCAAAACTATCTTTTCTAAATATGCTCTTCTGATGTTGTGGTGAACTGTCCCTTTAGGAGTCTGCAGTAATCACAAAAGATTTGTTTTCAAAGTAATATCGGCGTACATAAACCTGCTTTCACAAAAATTACTGCGGCCTGTTGGTGTTTTGGCAATGGGGAATGTTTGCAGCGTAGAGTGTGATTACAGTATTTCACATCCTGAGTATGCCTTCCATACTGTACCTTGTTACTAGTTTAAAAAGTCCCCTACCAATTAGTTTTCAAAGTACCACAGACAGCACACGTTCTCTTGAAAAACAAGACCAAAAGTTTTAAAAAAACAATAACAGCCTGTTACAGTAAAAAAAAAAAAAAAGTTTGAAATTACTTTGAAATCAGGTGAAAAGAAATGTAGCTACACGTTCTGCTACAAATCCAGGTTCATAATAAAACAGCAGCACAGTGATTAAATAAATAGGTAAAAAATGTCCGTTTGAGTTAATGAAAAAATCTTTAGCTGCAAATGGCTTCTCCTGATCAATCATGAGCAGAAAGATTCAGCAACAGAAGGCTCATGTGGAGAACGCCAGGTACATCACAAAAGGCTTCCTGTGCACAGTTCAGAGGGTAACGAACCCACCAAAATGTTAAAAAATAAAAAATAAAAAAAAATAAACTGACTTACAGAGGTGTAAAAACAATGTGCGACTTTTTGGAGAATTCAGAAGGCACCAAAACATTTTAAAAGAGGCTTGAGTCACTGTGGAGCTACAGGTGTTTAAAAACTCATTTCTAACTTATTAAGCCTTATTTTTCCTAAAAGAAGAATGATAATCGAAGAGGCACTACAAGATTCACAGTGATGCCATATCACAGATGTTTAAGAGGCTTTTCATCTGATCACAAGGCCTAATGTGACCAAAGCTCGATACCAGCATGCAGTCAGAAAGCCCTTAAGGCTAAACATGACGCCTTAAATAATTGACCTAATTAGACTTTTAAGAGGTATCACAGTTACAATGTGTCCGTGCTTTATCAGCAGCATGCCTCATTTCTAACAACAGGAAACTTACAAAATGGAAATTTAAGTTTACAACAGTGTTTTTTATCTGACCTACAGTATGTCACAGTGGGCGTAACAGCTGCTGACTGAACATGTGTCAGAGATAACAGTGTGCGACAGGTTGTCACTTCAGAAACAGTGAAACAAGCTGATCTGTTCCTGAACTGAATCTAAAATGACACATGCAGAAGCAACATTCGTTTTGCCTTTGAAGAAGTGGTCTTTGGAACATTTAACTATTCCTGCTTAAGCTCCACAGGTTTCTGTGTGGTAAAAAAATAAAACTGGGGAATGCACTTTATAGTGGACCCAAAATGACAAGAATCAAGCACAAAAAGAGCGATTCTGGTGTCCACACTGGTGCCTGGCTTCAGATGGATGCATGCAAACCCCAATCTGACACGTTCACATACAGAAACGCAAAACATTGCACTTTGTTGCATTTTTCTTTTAAAAAGCACGCACATTTACATAAAACTAAATTTAAAAGGCATTAAAAGTTTTTCATATCTGACATCAGACGTCTTAGTCCTTTTAAGAACTTTTTTTTTTTGCTGAGTCATATGTGATTTGAGAGTCAGTGCTGTTCCACCACATACCGCCTCCATCAGTCTCTGTCTCGGTCTATTTGAGCCGCTGAATTAGTGTGTGCGTTAGTCCCATGCTGAGCAGCTGAAGGGTGGACATCTGGGCTAAGTGAGGGGAAGTTTTCAGCAGTCTCTCCCAGGTCAGTTCCAGCAGGCTGGGCACCACCAGCCACACTTTGTACAATGAGCCAGTCCTTCTGTTCCCAGACATGTTGACGACACCGCCGTGGACGTACATGCAGCCGGCCTGGAGCAGGAACAGATGCAGAAATTAGAGCTGTTGATTTATCGATTATTCAAAAAATCATTAAATTACCCAGCAACTATTTTGACAGATTAAGATTAATTACTTTATTAATCCCACAATGGGGAAATTCAACCTCTGCATTTAATCCATCCTTTTTTACACACAAGTGAACACACCATGCACAAATAATCATTTCAGTAATGTTTTTAAGCAATCCCCCCCAAAATATTCTCTAGTTTCAGCTTTACTAATGTGAAGATTTGATGCAAGATTGTAAATGTAATCTCTTTGGTTTTTGTTCAGACAAATTGGCATGATTTAATGTTTAAAAAACTGCTTTTTCTCCCCAATACTGTCTGTATACCTGTATTAACCCTCTGTCGCATTATTGTCTATGTCCATGAAAAAGTTTTTTCTGACTCAGGGCAGAAGAGAAATGTGCTGAAGTCAGATGCAGACGTGTGTGAATGATAGTTTACTAACAGGAGTGACTGCAGCACAGTGAAAGTAGGCTGGTTCTGGCATGAGAGCAGGCAGCCTGGTCCACTGAAAAGTCTGCAGATTGATCTTCCACAGGTCAGACAGGATCTGCTCCCCGTTATAACCCCCACATATAAACACCTCTGGAGGTAGAAACAGAGTGAGACATGGTTAAAAAAAACAATTCAGACAAGTGTGGCCAGATAATGCTGTGAGAAATATTTCTTACCATCTTTGACCTGCACACAGCTGTGACAGCGGCGGGCAGCAGGAAATCCTGTCACGTTAACGACAGTCAATTCAGTATGTAGTCTTTAAATATGATATTCAGAGGAAAAAAAAAAGGCTTAACATGGATCACAAACCTATTTTTTCATGGGGTTTGGTGATTATTTCCTCCCAGTAATTTGTCTCCAAGTTATATGCGTGAACCTGATGAAGACAGTGTTATCAATAAAAGAGGAACAAAACTTTTCTGTCAGATTTTGTCTTGCACCCCTCACCTTGTCCAGAGGATATGACGTCCAGGAAGTCCCACCTCCTAATATGTATATTCTCTGTCCATCATGAGCTAGTTCATGTCTGTACCTGTAAAATCATGCATTCGTTTTCAGTCTATTTTTGTGAATATTCTGGGGATTCACGATGCTGTTGTGAACACTTGTCTGCAGGCTCACCTCTCCTCAGGCAGATCTGAGGGCGCGTTGTTGGGTTTGAGGTGGGTCCACTCTCTGGTGGTCAGGTCCAGTCTGTGCAGGTCAGTGCTGTAAAGGTAGCCTGTTGTCCCGCCAAACACATAGAGGTAGCCATTTATGATGACCATTGCCTGGAAATGGAGAATACATATACAGTCATGGAAAAAATTATTAGATCAAAAATAACAACCAAAGGCTGATAAGAGTTTAATTTAAGAGCTGATATCTAGCCATTTTCCATGGTTTTCTTAATAACAAAAATCATTATCAAGAAAACCATGGAAAATGACTAGGGGACCAGCTGAAATTAAACTCTTCTGACCTATTTTTGTTATTATATTTGTCCAAACAAATGTACCTTTAGTTGTACCAGGCATTAAAAAGAACAAGAAATTGAAGAAAACAAGGGTGGTCCAATAATGTTTTCCATGACTGTAGCTACTGTATGTACAGGTACATCTCAGAAAAATACAATATTGTGAAAAAGTTCAATATTTTTTGTTATTTAAGAAAGTGAAACTCATATAAATTCATTACACAGAGTGAAATATTTCAAGCCTGTTTTTCTTGATGATTATGGCTAAGAGATAATGAAAACCCAAAACTTGGAGTTTGCTCAGAATATCACATAAGATCAATAAAAAAAAAAGGATATTTTAAACACAAATGTCAGGCTTCTGAAAAATATGTTAATTTCTATGCACTTGGGCTTCCTTTTGCATGAATTACTGCATAAATGTGGCATGGTATGGAGGTGATCCAACTGTGGCACTGCTGAGGTGTAATGGAAGCTCATGTTGCTTTTATAGCAGCCTTCAGGTCATCTGCATTGTTGGTCTGGTGTCTCTCACCTTCCTCTTGACAATAGCCCATAGATTCTCTATGGGGTTCAGGTTAACGGAGTAGGTTTGCCAGTCAAGCACAGTCACAACATGGTCATTGAACTTTTGGTACTGTTGACAGTGTGGGCAGGTGTCAAGTCTTGCCGGATAAATTAAATCAGCATCTCCATAAAGCTTGTGGCAGCATGAAGTGCTAGAATTTCCTGGTAGATGGCTGTGTTGACTGTGGACTTCAGAAAACACAGTGGACCAACACCAGCAGATCACATGGCCCCAAAATCATCACCGACTGTGGACTCTGGACTTTTTCGCAATATTCTAATTTTCTGAGACACTGAATTATGGGTTTTCATTATCTCTAAGCCAAAATCATCAAAATTACAAGTAAAACAGGCTTTAAATATTTCACTCTACGCGGAATGAATCTATGAGTTTTACTCTATTGAAATGATTGACAAAAAATATTGAACTTTTTCACGATATTCAATTTTTTTTTTAAATGTACCTGTATAGTGGCGAAGAAAAAACAGCTTTATATGTGAACTTGCTATAAAGAGACCAGTGGTGGAATACAACTAAGTACATTAACTCCAGTACAAGTTTGTTGATGTGGGTATTTACATTTTATGCAACTTTATACTACTACTCTGCTACATCTCAAGAGGGAAAAATTCTACCATTTACCCCACTCCATGCATCCAACAGCTTTAGTTTCTCATTACTTTAATTTATTATATTTTTATTTTGGGTTAGAGGAAATTCCCTACTTCTTAAAATGCATGAACTGCTAAAAGAACCTCTCTTGGATCAGTTTTAAAAATGCATCGTCAAAGAAACTGAAAACAGGGCTGTAGACATGTGGTTTTTACAGGTCAGCGACGCAGTAAAATGCAACATACACTGTAATATTATTCCAAAAACATTGTATATCATTAGTAAAACACTGACAGGTATAATTAACATATACTTTAAAGTACATTTTGCTGAAAATACATACTTTTACTTAACTATGGTTTTGAATGCAAGACTTTTACTTGTAGTGGGGTATTTTCACAGTGTGGTATTGGTACTTTTCCTTAAGTAAAGGAAAAAACTTCTCAAAAATAAAACACTTACCTGTCCGTAGATCTTGTTGGGTTTCTTCCCTCTGCAGTTGAGCAGGTTCCATCGTTTGTACTGAACATTGCAAACATGGACGTCATTGCCGTTATTTTCACCAAATGGAATCCCAGTGCCACCAAACACAAGCAGGTTGTTGCCGTGTAAAACAGCTGAAAGTGAGGGAGTAATGGACACAGAGTTAATCTCCGCTATAGTTTCATATTTCCCTACAAAAATCCCTGACAATGTCGGTTCAAATCTACAGTACATACCAGACTATTTCACTCCCTGAAGCTTTGAGTTGCAGCTTCAAAATTAAAGTTCTATCAACATGTATATGATGCAAATGCATGACAAGCACGAAGTAGGTATGATGGGATACACTATTCTGCTGTCTGCGGAGGGTTAAAATCAACAGTTAATGGAAAGGAAACAAACTGTAAAATGTAGAAATTAGCCATTGACAGAGGGACAAAGGTTGTGTATGGAGACAAAATATATATTTGAAAATGTTTTATCATGTAATTACAGAGGTTTTTTTTCTTTAAGCCACAACTTGAGTCTCCCTCATTCCAACAACCAAAAACAGTGCACATTTGAAATCTGATATTGTGTTTGTAATCTGTCATCTGGTTACTTAAATGCAGGTAAACACCCTGCCACCACACACAGCCTGCATAGAAGGCATTAAAGCTGCTATGTTGAATTTTCTTGTCCGCAAACAAAGCTGTTTACCAGTGGCGGTTCTAGACCAATTTTACTGTGGGGGCCAAGGAAGGGCCAGTGTTTAATCAGAGGGGCACATTAAAAATAGTCAAAAATGATGTTTAAGCATTCAAAACCTTTATTTTATCTAAAAGTCTCATATTTGGAAGAACTACATTGATTGAAGCAATGAGACTTACCAACATTAACAGTTATTTTTCTACGACAATGAAATTTCTCATTTTTGTGCACAATCACTTTTTTTAATTTTGAAAGTGCAGTACAGTGAGAATGATCTTTATATTTAGCTTTTATTGCACAATTAAACTATTATACAATGTACACATTCTGGGTTCCTTTTGTGTATAATGAGAGATTGTTTAAACAAAAAATAGGTAAGAATTGTTCCGTCGTTTATCGTTATAAATTGATCATTTTATTATTAATTTGACACAGGGGCCACAGCAGGGGCCAAAGGCTTCTACACGGGGGCAGTGGCCCCTTTAGGCCCCTGTGTAGAACCGCCACTGCTGTTTACATTTAGCTAGGCACATTGCCTCAACCCTAGCTTCTTTCCTAGCTTCTTTGATTTAAAATTGATTTCACTGATCACTTTTAAAGCACGCCTCGGACCGGCCCCGAACAATATAGCAGAAATGTTAATTGCATGAGCCTCAGGTGCTCGCGTGGGACCTTATTGAATATAGCGAATTCTAGGCATACGTTTAAAGTGACCTTGCTTTAATGGTCAGGGCCCTCAGCTTTGGAACGACTTGCCTGAGGAGAAATAGGCCACAGAATCTGTGACTTTGTTTAAATGACTATTATTACTATATTACTATTAAAACCCCAATTTTTTATAGACTTGCTGCTTTTGCGTTTTCTGTCAAAGATTAAGATGAGATTAATTACTTTTTTAATGCCACAACAGGGAAATTCAACGTCTCTATTTAACCCATTTTTTGTTGTTTTTTTGGTTCGTTTTTTGACACACAAGTAAATACACCATGCACATTGAAAATGATTTAGTTTTTAAAAAGGTACTATATGAGAAAGAAAATACTATTCATTTTTTTAAATTATTATTATTATTCACACACAATTCTCCTTGTGTGGACCCTGAGCTCTAACAACATTGTTGAATAAATTTGCTTCCTTATAAAATATCTGACAAACTGAATTGTGTTTGAATCCAGAATTGTCTCCATATTAGGCATTAGCAGTCTTCTTGCCTGTCTTCGTTGGTGCATTGCAGTGTTTCTTGGTGCATTACTGCCACCTGTTGATCAGGGGAACTGTGTGAAAACATTGGCAGGGACGTGTAGAACGTCCTTAAACTTGACATGTCCATTAGTGTTAAAAAAACCCTCAACAGTTACCTTTAAATGAGACCAGTAGGTGTTTCTAAAAGGAGAGGGGGTTTTTTGGGGGATTTTGATAAGAAATTAAGGGCAACACGTCAACCCTTACCTGACATAGAGGCCAGCTCTGTGGGCATGTAACCCTCTGTGCGGACCTGCTGCCAGGTGGCTGTGGCAAAATGAAAGCGCCAAAGCTCCCTGAAAAGAGGGTAGTCTTCATTCTCTGACCCCCCTGCCTCCTCAAAGTCTGGGTTGTAGCCTCCAAACACATACAGGTTGGTGCTGTCTGCAACACATCGGTGTCCGCTCCGGGCGGGGGGTACACAGTGACCTGTGGGAGGAGTGTGTGAGAGTCAATGATTGAGATGGAAAGGGAAATTAAAAAAATGTAACCAAAGAACAAATGTCAGACAACATGATGCTGAAATCCTGCACATGGATGAGATAGCACTTGATGGGTTTTTACATCATTACAGTCAAAGTAGTGGGGCGGTAGTGATGGGGCGGTTATGCACTTTCAGTACCTTCTCTCAGAAACCTGTTGGGGATCCGCAGGTTGGGGCAGGAGGGGGAGAAGATGCGCCGAGCCTGAAGCCACCGTGCACGTTTCTTGGAGCCTGCCAGTCACCATACAACAAGTAAAAAGACAGAGAGATAGAAATCTACAGTTAATGTACTGCCTGTATGTAAAATGTTGGAAAATCGCATTTCTACAATCTGTAAGATTTTACAATTTGAGGAAGTCTTAGAGTGAGAATAATTTTTTAGAGTCACTGGTTTTAAAGTTTTTCATTAGCACTAGTAAATATCAATAAGAGAGACATTTTTCACTGTATGGAAATTAATATTGATTGTTTTTGTCTCAAATATCAACCTTTTTATTTAGCTCAGTTTAAATGTTTAAGCCAAACGCCATTTCTTCCCTGGCACACATTTTTTAGAATTGCTAAAAGGCAGTTTGACACATTGCACATAACACAATTTAACTTTTATAAACGTAAATTTTGAATTCAAGTAGCCTAGTGGGTATTGTCTAAATGATATGAACTAAACACTAACTTAAATTATCTGTGGTCAGCAGTGGCCTCTGCATGACGCCAATATTTGCCTCCTATCCGATTCCAAAGCTCTCACATATTTAAATCTGCATTTAATGAAAAGAGCAGTCACAATGTCGCTGTTAAGTGTTAATTCACACACTAATTTCTGCTAGCTTCCGTAGCAGCGTTAGCTTTGGCCTGTGTGCTGCAGCGGTGATACACTTCGCTAACTCACATACAACAGAGTCTCCTGGTGCACACAAAGACCAAACAAACGACGACTAACGTGACCTGGTTTAATCTTTAGTTCACTGTTTGCTCTGCTGACTGTACCAGGCTGCTTGTTCTTGCAGGGCTGTATGTTTTGTTTACAAACCTGAATCGCGGATGGAGGGCCTCCACGACAGTTTCTCAAACTTATTGAGCTGACTAAAGGTTCCGTCACGTTCAGCGGACGACATCTCGACGGGGAGCCACACAGACCGGGTTCACACCCTCACCTGGACCAGAACCCGCTGCAGTCCAACCACACTGAGCGGCATGAGCCTGTGAGCTGCAGCAATCACACCAAAATAAAGAAATAACACTACAAACCGTCCACACCTGCTGCTGCCTGCAGCGTCACAGCCAGCTGGCCTGAACTGACCAATCAGAGGAGGGGGGCCCTGATGTTGCGTTCAAGAGTCACATGGTAATTTTCATATGTTTTGAACCGGTTGTAAAAACTGCAGCGATCATAAATATTTACATTCGGTATGTTCAATCTATTTAAGGAACAGCTAAATATATAACAGTGCATAACAAGCTGTGCATGCTTTATATTATGTTGTTTGATATGTGGTAAAATCATGGCTAGAGGACAAACAGCATTGTCCTCACACCTAATAGCCCAGTACTACCTGTATTTTGTATAATGTAGTTGTGAATGCATCTTTGTGTACGTATTTGTAGATTCATTTTTGTGGATGTATTTTCTTTTCATCTTTTAACAATAAAAATACCCATCTGTGGACAAGTAAATTATCCTTTTATTACAAACATTAAACTAATTTAACTTAACTAACTCAATTCTAATGCCACTGGGATGTCCATATCAAATAAAAAATAAACTAACATAACATGTATACATATCCTCATCTTACCCCAAAGTATATACTGCAAGTAACACACAAATAATAAAAATGACCATCACAATTTCCTAAAAGCCAAGGTGATGCCTTTGCATTGCTTGTTGTGTCCACTAAGTTACTATTGCACCATTCAGCTTAAATGACCTTTCCAATTGTAATTTGTAATGTGATTTGCTTCCTGTACCATTAAGTCAAAGTATACATTCTTCGCCAAGGTGTATGATGACCTATACCCTGCCAAAAGACATAAAAACCTACTTATTGAAGAGCTTGAAACCCATAAACCAACTTTACTGTACAGCTTAGATGATTAACAAATGCTTAGTTTATTTGAGAGGAACAAGTGGTTGGACTCAACCTTTCCCCCAGATCTTCTGGGGCTGCTTTGCTGACATGTGGTAATCTGGATTTGAAGCTGAAGGCTTCAAAGCTGAGGCTGAAGAAGCAAAACAAATCAATCCCATGAGAAGCAAATATAGACTGAGAAAATAAACAAAGCAGTTAAGAATTATAATCAGGAGTGGTATCAGTGACTCTAACAGAATAGGTCACGATCATGACAAAGATTGGATCAAACACACTCCAGTGTCATTTCCCTGCAGGTCATACTCCTGACATTACACTAAAAACACTCCACAGCCAAAGTGTTTTTTACTATGTGCATGCAGTCATGTTAATGTTTAACATTTAACGCCCTTACTGCCTGGCAAGACCCTATAGTTGTTATGATAAAGCAACCTTTTGTAATGTACTCATTGCCTGCTTCTGCTGAGAAAGCTACTCACAATGCACCAATCAATCAGTGTAGTACAGATCTACATAGTTTACCATGTTCTTTCACAGATTTCCTTCTGAGGTGGTCAAAATGTTAACCAGAGGTTTACATCTTTTTCAGCAGAGAGAATCTAAGCCTCAGTTGAGCAGTTAATGCAATACTGCAGCTCCAAATGTTCCCTCAGTAGACTGACGGCGAGTAAGAAATTAAGCCAGTCTATGAAATGTCACTGACAATGAGACATTCTTGAACAATGAGCTGCAGCTGTGATGAGATTACATAGGGGGTGAGTTGACAATTTTGGCTCATTCCAGTGATCTACTCATAGATTCATGGAGGTCATCACTTGATACCATCTTATCCAAAGTGATTAGTCTGACTGGGAGATGCATTCATATGGATGGATTACCGAATGAGTCCACTGGGCACAGGTCCAGGGTCCCAAAGTGTTATGCAAGCCAGGCCTTTACCTACAAAATGTCACTCAGTGGTGAGCCCCACCAGGAAGAGACACAAAACAACCACCATAACAAAATTACATAAAAAATAGCAAAACAATTAAAAAAAGACACAAAATCACTGAGAGGTGCTCAACAATACAGAGAGACCAAAAATAAATACAGGCTAAACAAGGACAAAGTCTGTGTGTTTCACTCCTATGGTGGAGCTTTTTGCATGTCTGTGCCCATTATCTCAATCATCCTATGAACATTCATTTTTGTTCTTCATGCATTAAAAATTCAAATACATAATACCAAATTATTCCGAAAGATGTTTTCAAGTCTGCCATGTGAAAAAGGTGGTTTGTTTGTTTTGCGTGAACCTGGAAACATGGAAGGCCAATATGCATCTTCTGGCGTGAAATGATGCATCTGACTTCAACTAGAGTGTAATTGTGTCAGAGTTTCATTAACCGTTGTGATGAACATGCTTTTTGTGAGCAGTGTAGTGCACAGGCACTGAGAGGATGACACCATGTCAAATCCACCATGCCCTGAATACGCAAACACAGATTTGCACACTCAGATGTTAATAAGTACAGTGTGAGTGACATTTAACTAAAGAGCAGTGACAGCTTTGGTAAGTCAGGAGAAGAGCACAGTGTTCACAACATTATTAAGTAATGACAGGTGACTTACAGCTTAATAATAACAAGCCAAATGGTGTACTGTGTTTACATTTGTTACCTGTTTGGTCTTTTTTTTTAGCCACATTCATGACTCTTTTCTTGGCTAAAAATAGCAGCAGGAACACATCTAACATCATCTGCAAAACAGAGGATTTTGGTATTGTACTCCATTGTATTACAAGCGTCTCATGACCTGAGGAGGTCATCGACTGTCCCAGAACCAATTCAGACCATGTGAGACTCTCAAGGCCTCTCAATGCTTTGGGAATCCAGACAGATTGTTTTCCATCATAAAGACAGTGGATCTACAAGTTTACCTCTTCCTGTACTTAACCAAGAAGGACTACTATGTCAAGCAAATGTCATCTGATTTATAAATAGTAGAAAGGTTGTATTTTTATTATCCACAATCACAAATTTAGTCTATCTTATCTGGATTATGAATTTTATGAAACTAGTGCAGTGCCCGTAGGAACTATGTATTCATATAGTGGGAGATTAAGTAGATTTTTCAATTATGGCCAAATGAGGTTGTGTGTAAAAGTGTATATTAGGTAATACATGTACATTGAGATATAAAGAGACACAGAAATAGTTATTTTAAGAAAAAGAAACTCAATCATTCAACATGGTTAGACATATATACAGACACAGATATAGGAGGGAATAAGTTTACATCCAGCACATACACATTGAACATTAATATTCGCTGGAAACTATTTGAAAATTATTGGAAAATCAAACCTTTTAGAGCACTTTAAAATTTCGAAAGAAAGGTAGGCTAAATAGATTTACAGATGAGATGAGTCAGGCATGGAAATCCAGAGCGCTTTGGGTTACTGACCAGGTGTAGGCCTATCACACAATGGGGCGGAGCTCCCCTAAAAGGCGTCTGATCGGAAACAGTGCAATGCCGCAACAGGTCCTACGTAAATAATGATATTTTAAAAAATGAATACAAAAATCTTTAAAAAATCGGGGATGCACACCTTCGTGCCATGCGCAAGCCACATACGAAATATTAGGCCAGTCTGACTAACAGTCAGCAAGATATGCCCTAGACACACACAGACGCTTCTTGCCTTTATAGATGCCTTGCTTTATAATGGAATACACAAACTATATTCCCCAAAATGACCATAAACCAAATCTACGTTATACTTCCCTGAAACAGTTTCAACAAAAAGTGAACATTATCGGCCTTTTATGAACATGGATTTTGGACTGCCAATATGTTTTTATTTCTTCACCAATTAATGGATATTTGCCATAGACTGTAAAAAATATTTATTAATATTTACCAGAATAATGCGTGGGATAACAGGATATTACTCATTGACTATTGAAATTAATGATTCAAATCATTATTGGACACAGTGCATGTGAAGAAACACAACTTTGGTCTAAAGTCTTGCAGCCTTCAAATAAGTTAATTTCGTCATAGATGTACGCATGATAGAAATACACGCACGCTATCGATTTGCACTATTTGACCAGCCTTGCAAAAAAACAAGTCAGAAATACATGTTATATTTAAATATGGGCTCTCATCTTTGCATGGATGATCCCAGCACTGTTACTGACTTCAACAAATAGCACTGTAACAGTGTAATTGTGTTCTGTGGAGTATATTTCTATAGCTGAGCTCCTCCTCTCCTCAGTCTGCTCTCTGGAGGTTGATGTCACTGGCAGAGAGTCTTCAGGACAGGACACAACTAGGTAGAGCTGGCCACAGAAACACTGAAGATCCACTGAGAGGAGGAAAAGTGGGCGATGTTGCAGCTAGGATCTTGTTTTTGGACATTGTGGGAAGGCTGTTGATACAGTCCAGAGGGCTTGTAGGTATTTTCAAGCTGAAAGGTTGAGGTAGCCTCAGCGCCGCAGTATTTTTAGATCACTTCTGAAAGGAATACAAAAATGTCGTCTCCAAGTCCGGGCAAGAGGCGAATGGATACCGACGTGGTGAAACTGTATCCTTTTCTGAACATAAACAACAACCCTGAATGGCCATTTCAAATAGGCTTGTTTTATGTTTGTCAGCTCTCTTATGTTGATTAATTTTAGTATTTGTTACCGATGGCTGCTGTTGGGATGAATGTGATGTTGCTAAGTTATGTGATATTAATAGATTCTGTTATAAGTGTGTAATGCTAAAGCTCTGTGTGTAACGTTAGTTAGATTATGCTGTTTGGAAAAGCGTTAGCTAGCTCACTGTTAAGTTAGCAGAGTAGCGAGGAAGCTGAACATTTAACGTTATTTGTGTTACCTAACTCGTCCGTTAGCCACCGTTAGCTCGCTAACACATTAGCAATGCTCTTGTTTGTATCAGTCGGAATCTGTCGCAATATAACGCTGGCTGGAAACTCTGCGTTAGCTTTGAACCTTCTTAGCTTTAGCTGAGACGCGATAAGTTAGCTTGTTAGCCAAAAATATTTGGCCCCACCGGACTGACAACACAATGAGAAGGAATAGCGAAGACCACTTTACAATTTGGAAACGCTTTTATGGAAAGACATGTGTATTCTTTCATGATTTATTTACGTTAACGTCAAGGTAGAACATGTTAGCTGTGTAGCATGCTATCACCGAGAGAGAACAAATAAGGTCGATGTAGCGTAACAGAGACGATCTTTGACAAATGACAACAGCTGACTAACTACATTAATTATCCTCAGACAACACAGACTCCACATTATGACCCTTTGTGCATTTAAAAAAAATGTTGCCCAAATACAAAAACATCTTGCAAATTGTAGATAAACAAAAACACAAATTGTATGCATAGTGAATAAGTCACGGTTGGCGTGTATATCACAAATAATACAGATGAATATGAAGCCAATTTATATTTTTTTGATGAATATTACCGATGCTGGAAAAAAGAAAAACGCGAATAGATGTATTATCATTTTAATTACATTTTCTCCTCAACACTCTCTGATGTCCAAAGATGATAATTGTTAACAGCTGCTTGGTGTAGTCTACTTGTAATACCTTATCGTCAAATGTGTATTTTTTGTATTAATTCATTATTAGCAGTTGGAAGTTTTCATGAAAGATTTTCTGACAGCGTGAGCTGAATTGTTTTGTTTTTGTCCTGCAGCTAGATGCTGCTCTCTGATTGGTCAGCTTGTTACCATCCGGAACATGGTGGAGGGCGGGGCTTCACACACAGCTGATCGAGGAACAACAAGCGTGCTTTACAGGACACATGCAGGGATGGGGGCTGGGAACATCTAGTCCATGGCAGGGACGGGGTTACACAGTGTACTAACGCTGAGTGGGTGAACTAAGGCCTTTCGCACAAACGGACAACTAGTCCTCAAAAAACTTTTGTATTGCTGGGTCCGCTTTTTAAATGTTAAGATTTCCTGTTTTACACAGTTTTTATTTTTTGTATTCTTTTGTGAACTAAATATTTATATTTGGGGTTTGGACTGGATCAGTCAAATAGGAACTGTGGTGAGGATTTTCCCACACATTTCTGGCATGTTGTAGACCAAACAATTAATGATTCAGAAAAGTTATAGGAATGTTAATTGAAAATCTTAATAAACAATAATAACAAAACCCTATAGGCAGCATAGATGTGGGACATGCGGCAGTTTGTTTTTTCAACTTTAACCTCAGATGCTATTAGTGAATTTAAAACAAGTTCAATTCAGTTTTTAATGTTGTTACATAGTTTTAAATAAGAACTTTTGTAGATGCAGTCACTTTAATAGAATAAAACGTGGCCTAATACATTCAAACATGTATTTGGGAGGGACTGATAAGATTTAATCAATATTGTCTCCTTGAGTCACAGAGTCAGTTTGATAATTTAACACTTCCTTTTTTTTTCTTAAATTTGTGTTATTATTAATTCATTTTAAAACGGTGTTTGTTAACCCTCACTTGAGACTGTTGTGCAGAGCTATAATACACATGTTCGGCTCTTTCAGGAGCAACCTGTAAACTGCTTAAGTGCGGGCAGATTTAATGATGATATTTTTGATTCGGTTGATGTACCTTTGGGAATATAATAGCAGTGCTGCATAGGGATAATAACATAGTGTCTATAAAAAGCAAACAAAGGAAAAGATACATTGAAATCTTCTTTTTTTGTTATTATTGTTTTAGTTTTATTAATGCCATTTAAATTATGTATGAGAAATCTAAAAATAGATAGTGGGAGTCACTGAGAAAAACGTGTTAGGATCAATTAGTTTTCGCTGTTGTGGATCGTATTTCATCAGTTTTCCAATCTTCAGTGTAGCACCGCTGTTTATCAGGAGATGCCGAACATAGTTTCAGTTTGTGGCTTTAAATCAAATATGTGAGATTGAACCACTGTGACAGAGCACAGCTGATTCTGGCCGGCTGCCACAGCTGCAATTCCTGCTCTTACTGTCCTCACAAACAGACACGAACATCAGTGTACATCCAACACATGTGAATCCTGTTAAACCAAATGTAATATCATAGGGTCTACTGCAGATTTTGTCTTTTAAATGTGTATTTAAATTGTCAAGACAGGAATAGAGCTGACAAATCAAATGCCATGAGTACTAGGCCTACAAATGGGTTAAAAATAAACAGCTTCTCATTGCATCAGAACAGAAAGCTGGCAAACCACTTTGCACTGTGAGCTTTTCTTCAAAATAAAAGATTTCCCTTGTGTAGTTACATTACTCTTGAGTGAGCATATGCTTGAGTTTCTATGGAAGATCCTTGGGGAAAGGCATACGAGAGAGATTCACTTTACCGCACAAGTCCACATCTATAACAGGTTTTTTTTTATAGGACCAATTGCTTCAGATCACATTTAGCTACTCTGTCTAGTCTCAGTGGTTTTTCTACTGACTGACTGAGCTTTTTCAACCTTCCTTTTCGTCATTTTTTTCTCCTGACAAGCAACAGGATGAGCTAAATTAGCATCCTTGCGTTACTTTGTTAGATTGTTTGAGTAGAGATGACAGAAGGATTTACAACATGATGATCAATAGTTCACTTGTGTGGGTTTTTTTTTTTTGGGGGGGGGGGGGGGGGGGGGGGGTTCCTCCGTCTTTCATTTTGTCAGACTCACACAGTTGTTGACTGAATACGCCTGACCTTTCTGCGTTGTTGTCAGACAGTTTGCTCAGTCGCGTGTCTCTTGCTGTCACCACACACTGTGATTATGACACATCCTCCCCACCCAAGTCACCTCCCGTCTTCTTCAGCTGTGGTTACCTGCAAAACAGATGAAAGTTCCCATCAGTCTCCCTCACAGCTCAGCGGGCTGAAGGCAGCACATTATATGCTTCGTAAGCAGCTTATGAGTGTGTTCATTGGCAGTAATAGGCCTGTATTTTAAGGAAAGTGAAGGAATGCTCATTAAGATCATCTGTAGTCTGGTTGTTCATTCTTCCACTGAAAGATTTACAGAAAGAATCCTGTCTGATGAGTTGTGATCGGGTGCTGTGTGTGAGGTTGTTTTGCAGTTATGGAGACCTGTTGTCAGTTTGTCCAACACTGCATTATTGATCTGACTGCAATAGCTTGTGTTATTGATCCTATGTTTAACCTTTGTCCAGACAAGTTCACAGAGAGAGATAGAGGCCTTTTTTAGCCTGTTTTTGATTCATTTTTGTTGCTCGTGTTTCGGGTGTGCCTTTTCCTTTAACCAGACATCAGCATTGAGAGCAAGCATGAGGTCACCATCCTCAGTGGACTGAATGAGTTTGTGGTCAAGTTCCACGGACCACCTGGAAGTAAGTTTAAATAAACTGATTTCCACATTGATTCTCCCTCTCATTGACCAGCACTCTCGCCTCTTTTAAAATCTCGGTCAAAACTGTTTTGTGTGACACTGTTTTAGTTTGGAAATGTGTTTCAGTTGAGCTAATACTTTTTTTCTTTTCAGCATCGTATGAAGGAGGTGTGTGGAAGGTCAGAGTGGACCTACCAGATAAATACCCCTTCAAATCGCCATCAATAGGTATGAAATATTTCTGCAAGTGTTGTGGCGAAGTCTTTAAATCTTACTGTACAATGATTAAAATCTGCTTTTTTTACAGGATTCATGAACAAAATCTTTCATCCCAACATTGATGAAGCGTAAGTATTTTAGATATAACTCGGCAGCATTATATATTTATTTAACTAGTTGATATGGCAAAGATATGAATTGATTTTGTGGCAACAACCCAAGAGCTGCATGCAAATATCATAAATGTTTGTGTTGCCTGAAGCATTATCCTCATGTTTGGCACATAACAAAAGAATCATTCTTTGGAGGAAAAGCTAAAAACCCTTCTGCTTTGCTTTGACAGCCTCTGCTGGACTTTTATGTTGTATTGACAGTGTTAATGTGTTTTTCAGGTCAGGAACTGTGTGTTTAGATGTCATTAACCAGACATGGACAGCTCTCTACGGTAGGTCACAGCTCACATTGTGACAACTTTATGTAGTTTGAACGGTCACCCGGTCAAACTAACTGAAAGTAATAGCCAATAAAAAACAAACATAAAGCAAACAGATTATACCTCTACAGTGCAGCTTCAGGCAGAGCATCTTGGTTTAATCGGCTTACACTTTAGTGATAACCACTGCTTATTGAGGTCATGCATTGAGCACTGATAAGACGGTCCTGAGGCTGAGGACTCTGAACAGAACGTGTTGAACACACTCACCTGCAGGAGATTTTCCTCACTTTGTTCCTGCTGTTGAAATGAGTCTTAAAATAAACGCATCACACTCCCAAACTTCTGTCTAATAGTGTTCCGAATTGGGTTTTCATGTCAGTCTCTGAGCCATTAACTTGCAGTTTATTTTTAAGTTGAGAGTCATATTGATAGTTAACTCATCAGTACTGTGTCAATGAATTAATTGTTGATCTTTATTGTAATTATACATAGTAATGGAAAAAAAAAAATAGACCCCCCCCCCTTGTTTTCTCCTTGCTTTCTTGTTCATTTAATGCCTGGTACAACTAAAGGTACATTTGTTTTGACAAATATAATGATAACAACAAAAATAGCTCATAAGAGTTCAATTTAAGAGCTGATATCTAGACATTTCCCATGGTTTTCTTGATAATGATTTTGGTTATTTAAAATAAAAGCAGTAATGGTTCAATACAGACTTTGTTAAGGATATATTTCATGGCTGGTCCATAGTGATTTCGTGGTGCAAATACCAAAAAATATATAAATAGTAGTATAAGTAGTCAAAATCACTGGTCAAATTAATTCACAGAGGAAATTGTTATAAATATTAATATATGTTATGGGTTGCCCTGGTATGTGTACCATTAATGCTGAGTCCCAGCCATAGTGGCCTGGCTTTCAGTCTGCCCAATGGCCCCTTTGCTGCACTGTTTTGTTTGTTTTGAAATTTAAGATAATCTGTCTTTATAACAAAGAGAATGAGAGGTCTGAAGTATATCGTGGCTGAAGAGGAATATCTATGTGCATGTGTTTCTCTCAGATAAATATTTGTTGTGTATGTGAAAACACCCTGATGGGTATTTGTGTATTTTTCAGTGGCGGTGTGCCATCAGTGTAATGAGCAGTTAGCACAGATAATCATCTTTAGCTACGATGACTAACAGACTAAACAGCTGAACAAATTAAAGAATGATGTCACTAACCTTGTCTGAACCTCTGAACACTCTTATTGTGTCTGAACGCATCCTGTAGAAACACAGACGGCTCACTGAAACTGCTGTTGCTGCTCACACTACGACTGCTGTGTAGACATAGTGTTACATATTAATCTGTCTATTTTTCACAGCAGTACAGAGTATAGTTGTGTATACATACAGCAAGTTTTAAGTTACTATTTGGAGCAGTTACCGTCTTTACTCACACTTTCAAGCACTGAAATTGATCACCACTGACCAGAAAACATTACAACTACACAGCCAGACAGCTGTTTGAATAGAACATTTCATTACAAGGGAGACCTCTAGTGGATCATGTTGTAACTGCACAGGGTGGAATGACTGAGAGTAATGATAGCTCAACCAGCGAGCTGATATTTCTCTGTGGCTCTCTATACTGACTAATCTTTCTCCCCGCCTCCACCAGACCTCACCAACATCTTTGAGTCGTTCCTCCCTCAGCTGCTCGCCTACCCCAACCCCATCGATCCTCTGAACGGAGACGCAGCCGCCATGTACCTGCACCGGCCGGAGGATTATAAACACAAGATCAAAGGTAGCACACCAGTGTATTTCGATGAAAATCTGAAGAGGTGGAGGAGAGGTTGAGATACAAAAATCATGCATGTTTAGTGTATGGTATCCCTGTTTATCTCATATTTTCTGCATTTTAGGAATAAAAAAAAAAGATCTTGTGCAGTCCCAATGAGCTACTTTAGCTACTGAAGCTGAAAGGATTCAGGATTCAATCCAACTTTACCACTGTTAGGCCCTATTTATTCGCCCCCTTTTTATTGAGAATTGTGGGTTGTGGGAGTGGAATAGATGCTACATAGAAGTGGTTTGCATCATCTGAAAGCTGTGAACCTGAAGATTAATTTCAGATACAGCACTGTTTGTCAAGTTGTTCTGGTCAAAAATCTCTAATGCAAATGACTTAATTATGCAATTCATTATTATAATAAACCTATTAAGGTAAAGTTTAAGTCAGAACATTAATATTTTTCTTTCTGGAGTCAATTTCCATGCTCAACTATATCCCATAAGTTGTTGCAGCAATTTTGGGCTATACTATTTATTACACACAATTGGTGCTGAATTAGTTTTTTTTTTTTTTAAATATTGTGAATTTATTTTAAAAATTGTCAATATTACATCAATACACTAAGACCTTTGGAACAACGCAGAAAAATCCATGCTGTGATTTGGTTTAAAAAAATTGAGACATTTTGGAGATCTCTGTATTTTCAGTGATGACGATGATTCTTTTCACCAAACTGTTGAGAAACCGCCTTACCAATTAATTAATACACCAAGGGAGGTTATACACATTCTTAATGCATTAGGTTTCTAATTTATTTATAATAATTAATGCGGCTGTGATTATCCTGAAGGTCACAACAGCTCATTTTATACATTGAGGTTGAATATTTGAATACTAACAGGTTAGAGGGCGCAACCACAGACTCTATGAAACATTGAGGTAGTCTCACCTATGTCACCTACAGGTTTCTGACAGTGACTTTGGTGTTATTTTGCCATTTTTTTTTCATTTCTGGCCTTTCCAAAGGTTTTTTATGCAGAAAAAGGTAGATGAAAGCACACTTTGTATCACATGTTTTTCTTCAAGTTTGCTCAGCAGTCATAGAGATGATGTCCAAACTTCCCATTAGTATCTACAGGACTTCTGATCCTTGTTGACTTAAAAGTTGAGCTTAAAGGCACAATGAGTAGGATTTGTCCATTGTGGGCCAGCTCAAAGACATTTAATTAGTTGGAGAGTTTAGTGATTTTCAGTCTAGCTAGCTAATAGGTGCAGCATTTGTGTCTACACAGGAGAATTTAGTGGAGCTTTCCAAACTTTGGGCAATTTTTTTGATAGCTGTACACTGTGACTACACCCCTGTGTTTTTTTTTTCCTCTTTTTTTTCAGAGTACATCCAGAAGTACGCCACAGAGGAGGCTCTAAAGGAGCAGGAGGAGGGAGGGGGCGACTCCTCTTCCGAGAGCTCCATGTCAGACTTTTCGGAGGACGAGGCTCAGGACATGGAGTTGTAGTGAAGGGGGAAATCATGTCCCCTTCGCCTCACAACAGACTCTCATTTCCTAAAGAGCAGAAACTCAGTACTATATTCATATTTAAACAAGACAGTTTTTTACAGCAACAAAAGGATTTGTATTGCTACACAAGGATTTGCAGTATGATATTGCAGAATATTAACCCTTACTTAGGAATTCATGACCACCACCTGCCCCCTCGCCCTCCTCTTCACCCGCTGAGAGCCTGTTTAGATCAGTAAGGAGTGCATCATTCATTTCCACGATCTTTGGTGGCTTCAATCAAGGCTTTGACACTGCTTTTCAAGACTGAGCGGTGAGACCATCGCAGGAGGAAGAAGGACTGAGTTTTCTTTTCTTTATCGAACGCTTTACTGCGTCATCGGGCATCTGTCCCTCTCCGACAGAGGACTGCAGGATGACAATCCACGATTTCTGTGCAGTGTCAACTTCAAAAGAGAGTGGAATCCCATTTTTGTTTAAGTGTTGCCTTTAATTTTTTGATGCTGCCACCTCGATTTCAATCATCTCTTCTGAGAAACTGAAGGCCACAGTGCTGTCATGTGTTCACGGTGAACAAACTGGTGTGGCTGCAGACGGCCTCTGACAGGCCTGCTGACAGGTTACACACCCTTAAACCACCAACGCATCAACCATGACTGCCTGTGTGTGCCTGTGTGTACCTGCGTGCGTGTGTGCCTGCGTGCGTGTGTGCCTGCGTGCGTGTGTGCCTGCGTGCGTGTGTGCCTGCGTGCGTGTGTGCCTGCGTGCGTGTGTGCCTGCGTGCGTGTGTGCCTGCGTACGTGTGTGCGTGTGTGTGTGATCCAGGGAGAATCATGGCATATTAAAAAACACGTGGTGTGCTGAGCAGAAAACACAAGGGAAGTCTCAATCCTGAAGCTTCTCCTCTCTTCCTCATCCTCCTCCTCTCCGTTTTAGGAAAGTGTTTGTCATTCTCTGAGTATCTTTGTATATTGTGGCATGACACAGAAGTAAAGTTGTGTAGGGCTTTGTGGAGCTGTAGATATGGGGAGGACGCCTGTGCGCAGGCCTCTGTGAGCCGGGCGGGGTTCGATGGAGATTATCCAGGTCCTTGTTGAATTATTGAACTTATTAACTTTGCCTATTGCTTGTGTTGAACTATAATAGGTGTTTGACTTGCGTAGGGATAGTTAGTTTTTTGGTTTTTTTTGCGGGTGGTAAATCCTATCATAATGTATTGTTTAAAACTTATATAACACACTAGTTTAAAGACTACTTGTCCTGTAAAGATGAGGAGAATTAATACATCTTTGTCTGAGGGATGACTCTCCACCTGCACCTCCTTCTTATGCAAATGTGTCCATCAAAGATGATTTACGTTGTCAGACAGAAGTGCTCTTTGTTTTAGCCATTCAACACTGTCTCATTTACTTTTTCATGCTGTTGATGGCTTGTTGTTTTCCAAAATGTTGGGACCAAAATGTAATGGATCTGCAAGTTTAGTTTCATATATATTCCCCCCCCCAAAAAAAAACAAGGAGGTCCTCATCAGATAAAAGAGTTTTCACTCAGGTTAAAGGGATCATTTTTATTTTATTGGAGTGGGGTTGTTTGGGGTACTTATACATGGTCAGTGTTTTACCTACAGTAGATGGGTTTTGAGAGGTAGACATTAAGCATTATACATTATAGTATAGTATATATGATGTGGACAGGGCAGCAGCAAAACGTTTTTTCATTACCTACCAAAACCTTGCCGTCAGACAGCTCTGTTTACGTTGAAGGTTGTGGCTTTGCTCTCATCAAAACCACCAGACTCCTTTGACAAGAAACAGAAATTCGGTGAATTCAAGCTTACCCTTTTAAAACACCAAAGCCACACAATAATCAGAACAAATTTAAAGATCTAGGCAGCCGTAGACCAGCAATTCCCGTGTTCTGTGAGGTAAAATTGCTGCTTTTGTCAATGGAGTCTGGGGGTTTTGAAGAGAGCAGAGGTAACTGCTTCAATTCTTCACATGTAAACTTAAACAGGACTGTCTGACAGCATGATAGAAGATATTCTAAACATGGCATAGTCTTAAACTGATTAAAGTGACTGTCTTTAGGTGGCTAAAATACATTTTACTGCTGCTCCCTAAGATTCTGTGTCGGTTATCCTGCCTGCTACTGTAACTCTGGGCGCATCGACTGCCATCTACTGTTGGTAATACACTGACTATGAACAGGTACCTTATAAAAACCCACTACAAAATATCCAAACTATCCCTTTAAGTGAGATTTTTTTTAAATAATGTTGCTCAAAGTGTCAAACTCTAGAGTGACAGTCTCACTTAAGTTCAAACTTAAATTCAGGCACAGATTTCCTCTACTCCTTCAGTGGATGATTTAAAAGCTTCAATCCTGGTTTACTCCTGGAGGAGTTCATGTGCTTGTTAGAGCCTGTGCCGAGGAGGCGATACACGAGCAGTGACAGTTTACTGTTAAATTTCCTGATGGTGCACTGGTATGTGTTTTAGCGCAGGCTTGAAGCTTGATGCACACATTGCAGATCAATTTGTTATTTGTTATCAACATGTTATTTCTACAAGGAAACAAAAATCTGAGTACTATTTTCTTCTTTGGAGAGAAATTGATTATAATCAATTAAATTAATAATCCCTTTATAATTGAAAAAAAAAAATATGAGGACCTTTTTTGAGAATTAACATAGGCATATAAAGTGTATTTGTTAAAGTCTCGCTAACCAAATATATGTAAGGCCTTTGGGCTACATGATGTCACATTCATTTGTCATTTTCAACAAAAAAAACAAACCACTGTCCAGTCTGGATCGTCTGGATTCATCAGTGTATTGTGTATTTTTTATTAACGAGACACATATATTTGATGCCTATTATTTGTTTGAATGTTTTTATTTTTGTCTTTTAAGCCCAAGTGTGTCCAAGATACAAGTCGAGATATCCCTGATTTTTAAAAAGCAAAAAATGAATAAATGTGCTTCCCTTGTAACTTGAAGAAAGAAATAAAAAACAAAAAAATATGAACTATGTCAGTATTTTGCGTTTGTGTGCGTGACGTGACATGTTTCAGGCATCTATTTACAATTTATTCACAGGCTTCTATTTCATTTAAATGAGTCATTTAAGTTATTTGTTCAGCCTAAGTTTCACAGGGTTTTGGACATGTCTCACATACACTGTAGGCTATATAAAGGCAGAAAAGTGTTCTGGGGACATTCATACTCACTGTCTGTCTCTTTTCTGTCCACTAGATGGCAGTCCTTCCTGTGTGTCTTGTAGACTAGAAGGCTGTGACCTGTCTGAATAAGGAGGTCCTCATCAGAAGTTATACAATTATTAGATACCTTCATTTATGTTTTTAATCCATTCTTTAAGACCCACAACTTTATTCTATTAAACATAGAAGTAGAAAAAGTATGACCTGTTAAATCACATTGATTTGATGTTTTTGACCCATATGTCTATGAAATTATATATTATATTTTGATGTTTTGCTGCAGTGTTTCATAGTTGTCATTGTTCAGGGCTGTTCATGTCTGTGGAAAGGCCTTTTGAAATGTCACGGTGGAAAAAAATGTAAATCAAATTGAGAAAGCCTGGTTTTTATTTCAGCTGCTTCAGTTTCCTGGTATATTGTGCTGGCTTACTGTCATGACTTACAGGGACATTAACATAGATCCATCATTAACCCTTTATCAGGCGAAGAACTATATTTGGTAACTTCAGCGGATATCTTAAATGAGTAATAAATGAGTAATAAATAAAATATTTTGAAAAAAAGTTGCAAATTTACTAGATTAAAGTGGCCAATCTACAAGAAAAAAAGTTGCAGATTTAAGAGATTTAAAGTGGCAAATCTGCACGAAAAAAGTTGCAGATTTACAAGAAAAAAGTGGGGAAAAAAGCAACTTTTTTCTCGCAGATTTGCCACTTTAATCTCATAAACTTTTTTCTCAAAATATTACCCCCCTCCCCCGGGTCCATATGTTTTTTTTTTTTACACATTCTGGCTGTATGTAATATCCTCCAATATTCTCTAGGGTTGAAATTTGGAATTTGCAAGTATTTCAATGAGTGCCCTATTAAGGGTTCATTTTATTAATAATATATATGCTTTTCTGACTATAAGTCAAAATATGTGCTGAGAAGAAGGAATGCTGGTGAAACCAGAGTCTGTATAGAAGTACATTTGTGTTGCTTTCCTGCCAAGCCAGGATAAAAGATAGAGGAAAAGTTAATCATGATAAAGCATTTTTTAAATGGCCTTAATTACATGAGTGTTTTTCTTCAAACATGAATTATAAAAAAATTCCACAGCACCACTTTACACTAATTTTTTTTAAATAAAAAATGTTATTGGTTTCAGATACATGTCATATCAAATAAGTGAATGGGTGAATGGAGGTTATCCTCCTGCACATTGAGACGCTGGAGGCTCTTCAACAGACACAGGCCATAGCTTATAATGATCTTATGAAATATTCATTGTTGTGTGGCCATGCAGCGTCTCTCTGAGCATATCCAGGGTTCTTGTTTCAACATCAGTTTAATTTGATTGGAGGGTGATGACAAGAATTGTTCTTATTTTCTCCAGAAACCATGAAGGTTTAAAAAGTACTTTAAATGCATAGTTATGATAAAGTATTTCGGATGAGTAGCTGCTGTATGAGAGTAATATAAAATTATCAAAAAATATTTTTCCTCATTTTATCTTTCTGTTGTGGATCTCAGATTAGGGAGTCCTCAGATAAGATTTTTAACACTGAATATTGCCTTATTAATGCAGATATGTATGATCCAGATAAAGATATTTTCAGTTTAATTTTAGGATGTTACAACTGGAATGTGGAGCTACGTTTTAGGAAGATCAACACCTGCATAATAATGTGTGTAATGATGAGTTCCATGACGAAAAAAACCCTCAAATATATGATTTTTATAATACACTACTTGAATATAGGGAAGTGTGTGTTGAGTAAAGTTATTTGAGAGTAACGCGAGCAGCAGCAGCAGCAGCAGAGCTGTGCAGAGGGCGATGAGACGCTACTGGCCGGCTGCGCCTCCTTCATAATGTATGGAGAGGACAAAGGCTGCACGGGTGGATTTCAGCGTCAACTTTGAAAGAGCCGTAACCTAAACCTTTCCTATCCCACTCTGACGGATTCACATCAGCTGAAAGGATGATGCCTCTTTTTCCACCTGCAATCTGTCTAATAATCACCGACAGCAGGTAAATGAGCCCTGCAGGGACCTCTGGGTGCCCGTATATAACGAGGAGCAGAGGAGGCCTGGAGAAACTTTGAGTCCTGGACAGGGACGGGACAGAGCGCGAGGTTCAGGCCCGGCTGCATCAGGGTGCCACACCCGGAGGAGGCTGGTAGGTCTGCTGTCTGCTGGCAAACACTGCGGTTGTGTCATGTAGCGTAGTAATAGGGAAGGGCAAGTGTTTAACATTTTTCGTCTATCCCAAATTAAGTTTGAAGTAGCATGCATCTGTTCTAGCTACTTTATTTCAGGCTTGTGCTAGTTTTAACTTTACCACTTTATTTTTGTGTGATCATAATCTTGATTTTGTTTAAAAGTATACCAAAGTAATTTGGGCTATATTAAATTACCAATCCAACGGTTTCCCAGCGTGTCCATCACCGCCACTGCAGTGCGCGTCCTGTGCGTAAAAGTCGCAGAAGAAATACGCTGTAGGCCTGCGTATGGAAGCAGCAGAAGGGGAGGGAGGGGGCGGCGTGGATTACTATGCTGCCAGTGGGTTAAGATGCTTAGCAACTAATTACCTGTCTACTAAAATCCCCTGCCATGCAGCCCAAACAAGCAGTCAGGGACGGAGACATGGAGAGTTAACTGGCACAGTGTGGACCAGCGGACTGAAGAGAACAAAGTAAAAGTCAGCTCTCCTCCAACATCGCACTACATCCCGCTGAAGACCATTAGGCTTTTTTCTCATGTTTGGTACGATTAACAGGCTGTTTGGTTGTGAATATATTCTCCCGCTGGGCGCTCTGGGAGGCTTGGCTCAACACAGATGTTTTATCTTAATCTAAAATATATATATATTTTTTACAACTAAAGTGTTGTTGTCTGCATTCGGGATAGTGGATCATCTTTATAAGGTAAGACTCAGACCAAATAATCCACAGGCCTCCGCAAAATGGGTGGCAAGATCCAGCGTAACTTTTTGGTAAATGCATGCAATACCTTCCAGTGAGAATAATAAGGCTGACACTTAGATGTTATTATAAGTCGTGTGTGTAAATGTAGGAGTATGGTTTTTTTTTTTTTTAAATCTTAAATCAGACTGATGATCATCACATGGCAAAAAAATACAAAAAAACAATCGTTCGTCTTTGAAAATCACAAGTAAATGCTACAAAAGAGCTAGAGCTTAAAGATTTTAAAGTGATGATTACACAGAGTTTCCTCCAATGCAGCATTTATTATAATGATACAGGACTTTATAGAAGGAGGTGAGTAATACTGTTCTTTTTTTTACTATCAATACTTGTAAGAGCAACCAAGCTAAACCAGATTTCTCTCTCTCTCTCTCTCTCTCTCTCTCTCTCTCTCTCTCTCTCAAGCTTTTTACTCTATTGATCTCTCCCGGAAACGGGAAGATGAGCCTTGCTTTGGGACCCATTTGGAGCATCTCAAAAATCACTTAGCGCATCATTCCCTACAGCCAGAATCAATCTGAGCAGCAGACCTGCTCCTCCATCAACATCAGGAGGGATCTCAAGAAAGCCAGAAATGTCCAAAAAGCTAACAATAATCAGATGATAACCCTCCAAAGGGGCATAGTGTAAATACAAACTAGTTTTTCTGAAGATTTTCTTAAAGAAAAGGGGTTAGATAAGCAGCACTAGAGGCCTGTCCGTCCCAGTAGCAGATGGCATGGTTGGATTTACTCCCCATCCTGTGAGGTGGACAAAACACAGATGAGGGAAGGACGCCGTTAATTCTGACAGTCTGCCTATTTCCATTCTGCACAGGATGGTAAAGAAAAAGACTCCTTCAACTTTTAAGAGGCCAGTACACCTTTTGCAGACAGACATGAAACACAGGATGTCAGGATTCACATTTGAAGGAAAAGATGATCAGACAGTTTCATGTGGGACTACACTCATATCTCCTCCTGTTCTGTGTATGGCACTGGTAGAATTCACTGTCACAGCACACTATCAGTGAATTACCATAGGGCCATAAACAGAGTAGAGACAGAACCACACTGCCTGTGTCTGTACCTGCATCACCTTTAATGTAAAACCAGCAAACAGGTCCACTCTTAATGGAAGGAGATTTGTCATCTTCTTTGCCCATTTTGGCACTAGCACATTTTTGCTGTATTTCTCGCTGTTTGAGCAATCATGTGTAGTGCCAATATAGGACAAGACAGACACTCAGCTGTTAAATATTCTGTTATCATTGTGAGAAAGAGGAGAGAGAGGGACGGGCAGGGAACTATGGATCTGATCAATTGCACCGTCCCTCTCAGATATCACTGGTAACCATGGAGGCCCTTGCTCCATCTCTGAGACGATGTCCTGTGTAACCTGAACCCGACTCGTCACTCAGATCTGGTGGCCGTGACGTGGTGCACTCTCCCACAGTGTTTGGCAATGGTAGAACTCACTCTGGTGGGCTGGAAGGATCCGGTGGTTCTAGACTTGCCAACAACTGACTGAGAGCTTTAACCTGCTGGTCACCATCTCAGGACTCATCACAGGAAGAGCACGGGCAGATTTTGAGACGATGTAAGGCCCCACCACCTCTCCTATAGAGGAGACAGACACGCAGACATTGTAGCATCTTTTTGTCAGATTGTGTCTCTTTGAAGTTGTTATGCTTCAAATATGGTTTTGTGTCTGTGGTTGTTGGCTATGGACCTTTGTGTAGTCATTTGGCATCTGTTTGTAGTTGTTTTATGTCTCTTTGTGGACATTTTGTGCCTCTTTAGTCACTTTATAGTTGCTTTGTGTCTCTTTGTGGTTGTTCTGTGTCACATTTTAGTCATTTTGAGTCTCTGTGTAGTTATTTTGGTAACTTTATAGAGGTTTTTTTATTATTGGTTATTGGTTGTTTTGCGCCTTTGAGTCTTATTGTGTCCCTTTGCAGCTGTTTTGCATGTCTTTGTAGTTGTTTTGGTCTCTTTTTTGTTCTTTTGTGTCTCTGCATGTGAAGGCCAAGGAGGGTCCTGATACTTTTAGCCACCCCTATTCTAAGCCCTGTTCAGTAATGAGGAAATTGATTATTTTATGTTACAGAGTTTGTGTTAGACAAGTTAAATAAAAGGTCATGGGGTGGCAGGTTTAAGGTGTAGTTTGTTGGGTGTGTGAGTGACTGCAGGCGGAGCAGTGAGGGGTATACATTTAGCCTCCCCCTGAACGTTCTTGCAGTCTCAGAACACCATATAAACAACGCAAGGACACAGCAAGCTCACAATTTCTGCAAAGAACAACCACAGAAGAAGTGAAAGAATTTTAACACAAGTCCAATCAGTGTGCTGGTTTGGAAAACAGACCCAGAGATGATAAATCCTCTTTGTCCTGCCTCACTCCTCCCTCAGATCTATGGTGTCCCCTCGGGGGCGTCTTGGCCACACTTAGCTGATCATGACATCAAAGTGTAATCTTCGACCCCAAACACTGGAGGTATGAACAAAATGATTCTTTTAACTATTGGGCCATAACCCATAAATCCATACACAGGCCATTAAGCAGCAGGTTGACTATCATCTTCCCCAGTCAATAAATCAATGGTGTTCATGTGTGAAAGCAGCAGCTGAAGGCCTGTAGTGGTAAATCCTCAGTGTTGGTGTTAGCAGCAGCAGCACCTCGCTCAGCTTACGATGCAACCTGATCCTGATCAGTCACGAAAGGTCTGAGATGAGGCGCTTTAGAGGTCCATCATAAGAGATATTAGTGCTGCATCAAACCATTAAACCCCACAGACACTTTGTATATATCCTGATGTTTGTGTTACAGCAACATTTGTCTTGGAGTAGCTATAAATATGACGGCTGAACTGAAACAGGCACAGAATGTACTGCATGTGATTTAAGTGCAACAGTGTGTAAAAAATATTCCCCAAATGTTGGGGAAGTTCAAGGGACTTATTAAGAGTTTTAATATATGAAATTAAAGACAAAAGTGTAGGCCAGAGGGAAAACATACACAAAACACATTACTGGTAGTACAGTGTCGGTTTTGTCTGGTGGTTGTGAGCAGTCAGAGCAATCAGCAGCTGATATATGTTCATCATATTTCATATAAACGCTGTGAGAGTCCATTATGGCCCCCTGCTGCAGAGGATGTGAGGTTAAGTGGTGCCAACGGATGCATGGAGAGGAAGGAGGGAGGCCGACATGCTGACAGCTGGTACGAGTGATTAGTACCATGTAGTGATGCAGGAGAGGCATCAAAGCTCTTTAGGGAGAATCCCTAACTGGGAGGAGGCAAGGACACACACACACATGCACTGATACACACACACACGGATCCTGATAGACAACTTCCTGGTTGCTAAAACTGCCTCGAAACAGAGCACACAGGTTCAACAGCGTATAGGCTGCACAGGCCATCTGTCATTCTCAGATGCATCACCAGCCAATGGATTATCAGCAGCTCTGCCCCAAGACACACACGCACACACAAAACCCTGTGACATTGGGATACTGGGAATACAGGAGAATGAGTGGTGTCATTAGATTAGAGTGGGTGTGGAAGTCAAGGGATCTCCTCATTATTCTCTTACACTAATGGCTGTTTTTAATGTTGTTTTCCATGCTGTTCTTTTGTAATGAGTATTACTTCCCTCTTGAATTAAAGGTATTTTACACAAATGTCAACATCCTGGTGGGTGTCAGTTTATTCAGCATGTTGAAAATTAGCTATAGGTTGCATGTTAAATGCTTCACAAAGGTGATGAAAGATAGTCGATTCCTCTGTCCAAAATTTGGTGCAATCATTAATGATTTGTTGGTGGACTGATTTTTTCCCCACTGCATTAACACAAGAAAAACTGAATGAGACGTTAAGGTTTATTTGCATAAACAGATATCAGTTTTAGTCCTTTTCCCCTTTTTTGTGTGCAAACCAGGGAATATATGTTGAACTGACATTGGGTTGTTATGAGATATATGCTTTTTTGTTTTTTATTACCAAGGTGACTGGTTGCTCTGTTGCAGCAGTGGAAACTCACCTTTGGTCTGCTGCCCCAAAGAAACAGTGTACAGTTCATTAAGGATCCTGAGCCAGGCCGTGCCTTTAGTACTCACACAGACACAGGGAGACTCTGGATTACAGTAATCCAGGGTCAGGGGGGGTATTTATAGGACTGCATGATCAGAGACAGACAGGATGCAACAATTGAGGAAAACAGATAATGATTGTCATATGACCGGCTGGATTTATTTAGTTAATTACGTAGCGTCTAGCAGGAACCAAAACTAATTCAGACAGCTGATTCATAAAGTAAAGCCACTGTAAGTGGATTAAATATAGAAATAAAACATTGCCCTATTAAGATATTATGTACACGGTCGCCCACAAAGTTGGAATAAAATATAATTTTACCTCTTTCCACGAAATGATTGTGACTTGATTTATGTTTAAGTGTATATCTTCTCAAAATTGTATTAATCAATCTCTTCCAAACATATCACAATAACAATGAAACCACAATTAACAGAGGATTGTGTCAAAATTAAAAAATAAATAAATTCAGACTTTATGGGCAACCGTATATATAAATGTATTAAAGTTATTTTTTGAAAATCAGATTGCACAATTCTGATTATATGTGATTCATTACTCCCCACCCTGTCCCTCAACACTACCATGTTGTGTTTTAAATAAAATATGGTATTTATCATAAAAATGGAACAAATAATTATAACTAATAGTTATTGCAGATACAGAGACACTACACACAAGGAGACTGACAAACTCTACAGATACTTGTTTTTAAAAGACATCTTCTGGCAAGAGGACAAAATGACAGGGGATGAAGATAAATTGACATTATAGAAGGATATGATGATCATTATCAATACCAATGACAGTTAAACAGAATTAGAGAGTAGAGGACACACTGCTGCTCTTAACGATGTGGAGACAATAATCATTTTTTGGTGTTTGTGGCTTAATTCATGTTCAGTAAGACTAATGAAAGAGAGTTAACAGAGACAGAGAGAAATATTAAGGGTGGGGGACGGCTTTTTTCTCTTTTAAATGCAGACTATAAAATGTATTGTACACACAGCATATAGCCTATAAGAAAAAAGCTTTGTAATTATTATTATTATTTTTAAAAACATTCAATAATACAATGCCAGTAATATATACCAACTTGTATATAATTTTTCACAATAGTCAGCAGCAGATAGGCAAAGGAAAGGAGACACAAGGCCTCCGGAACAAAATGACAAGGTAGAATTTTTGCATATATATATATATATGTATATATATATATATGTATATATTTATATGTATCATTATTTATATGTATCATTTATATATATATATATATATATATAAATGATGTAGATAATTACATCATTTAATATTATTCTATCATCACATATTTCTGCAGTGTATTGGGTATTAAGTATGGTGTAATATGTGTAACAGGGCCTGTTACTGACCCCGACCCCCCAATTAAAATCATTCAAAGTAGCATCAAAATACAAGTTATTTTACGCCCCCTAGTGGGGAAACAGTCACGTATGGAGGTATGCAGGTTCTGCAGTCAGTGCTCCAATCTTATTTATACAGTCTATGGCTCCAACCAGCAGCTCCAGCTGATCAGCCTTACCGTTAGTCACTGTTTGTATAATATAAATATGAATATGAGGGTTACACTTGTGTGTATCGGGCTGTATGGCCAAATGAGCACAGAAATTAATAAAGCAAAGTCAAATTAGAAAAAAATAGTTGTGTAGGACCACTTCCTGGATTCAAAATGAATATGTTCAAGAGGAGATAAAAATCACAAAAAAGCCCCAGAGGTACTCTCTTTTAATCAATTAAAATGCCTTTATTATTTTCAGTTAAATGTAATTTAATGTTCAGGATTTTGTAATGTTTTTGACAGTTGAGAGGTAGAAATGTTGGACAGAGCATTAAAAACTTTGAGGAAGAGCAAATCTGTTTTTATTATTATTATTATATCATAGGGATGCTTAACTACAATCAGAGCATTAAATCAATGTATATTGACTTTTGGCCTTCCTTTGTGTTTATGGTCGACTGTTGACTCAACTATGCATCAACCAACACTTTCTCTCTCAACAAGGAATCAACTCACAATCTGGAATTTGCATGTCAACTAGAAATAAATTGATTACTATTTCATATGCACATATATGTCTCCCTCACTGATAATTATATAGTCTACATGTGGTGGGTTAAACATAAATTACTGTTTGTTACAATTAATAAAGGACGTCCAAGCAAAACAATAATTAGCTTGTATTCAGCATTTATTTTTGCTTCTCTTGATTTTAACTCTTTTAGTTCAGAACTCACTATGATTACATTCTAGATATTGTGAATATTTATAACCAGGAACAGTGTATCACATAAACCAGATATACGCATAAACAGAAAACTCAGTGAACAAAAATGAAGTTTTGGGTGAGATTGAGACAGCAGAGGGCGTCGGTGCTCTGTCTGCAGTTTTTCTTTTCTCCAACAACAAATCCACAACAGCAGCACATCAGAAGACCTTTTGTTTCTCAGTTTTATGTCCGGAGGGTTAATACCTTTAGAAAAAAGAATATATGTTAACCCTTTGATGCACAACGTATTTTAACCCCATCTAATGCACAACATGGGTCAAAAATGACCCTCATTCATTTCCCATGTTATTAATGCTGCTGTGTATTTCTGCTCTATCTTTTGATATCAACTTATTTTATCATTGAATATTCCAAGTATTCTTTAAATATTTTGTTTTTGATAACAACAGATGGTTATTTCTATTTTGCCTCTCATACTTTATGAAGAAAAAAAGTTTTTGTATTATTACAAAGCTAACTACTTAGCTAAGTAACTTGCTAAACTAACTACTTAGCCAAGAATATAGCTAAGTAGTTAGCTTAGCAAGTGAATTAGCTAACTACTTAGCCAAGAAGTTAGCTAAGTACTTAGCTTAGCAAGCTACATAGCTAAAAACTTAGCCAAGGAGGTAGCTAAGTAGTTAGCTTAGCAAGCTACTTGACTAAAAAATGGATATGGGTCATTTTTGAGAGTAATGACACAAAAAGGGATTTTATTAAAAAATGAATAAAGGAAAACATAAAATTAGGATGTATGATGATCAAAAACAAACTAATTGAGGAAAATCCTGTAATACTGAATGATGAAAATTATTTATTGCAAAGATATAGAACATAAAAACTCAGTCGGGTCACTTTAGACCCATGTTGTGCATCAAAGGGTTAAATACAGAGAGTCATATGTGTCTGTTGATTTCATGAAAGATCTGTCCTCACCTGTAGTAGCTGGGTTTGAAGGGTCCGTGTTTGCTGAGGCCCAGGTACTTGGCCTGCTCATCAGTCAGCTCCGTGAGGTGAGCGTCAAAGTTCGGCATGTGAAGACTGGCCACATATTCATCTGAAATGATCACAGCACTAGTTTTATCATATCTTAATGCGATGAATTTGAAAAACAAGAAATGTAAAGACTGTTTTAGGACTTGCCCATCTTCTTTGGCAGCAGGTACACATCCTGTTTGTATCGTCCTTCTGGAGCGCTGTACAGCTCTATGAGAGCTAGAGCCTGACACACAGCAGTGAAAATTAACACAACGACAGGTGACAAACACCAGCCTCAACATAGCAGAGCTGCTCTGTAATAGGGCTGGGCGATATCGACCAAAAGTCATATCCTGATATATTTAGGCTGAATATCGATGTACAATATATACCCCTATATTTTTTAGCGCAAAGTGAGAGCAAATGTTCAGTAGAAGTCAAAGCCAAATATGACATGTCACAAGTAGTTTTATTGAAACCGTTTATTTAAGTCGACATTAATAGCCTACTGTATAACAACAGGAGTACATTTTTTGGTAACGCTTTATATTAAGGTCCTTGTAATAACCATTAATTAACAAGTAATAAGGCATTGTTCTCGCTTTAGATCCCTTTAGCTGCAAAAAGCATAGTTAACTGTTAACAAGTGCATAGTAAACTTACAATAGATGAGCAATAAAGTATATTTTAATATCAATAAGCAAACAAAAGATTAATAAAGGCATGGCAAACCCATAATGGGTGGGTTATGGGTGTTTGTAATGCTATTATGAAGAAATATAAGACGCTCATGAGGCTTTTATTAACATTCTTATTATACATCTCTTATAGCCTGTTATTAGCTGTATTATAATGCGATTATTAACACTTATATAGGCTTATAAACACACAGTAATGTTAATTATCATCTTGTAAGGACTTACAAGGGCCTTATTACTTGTTAATTAATGGTTATTACAAGGACCTTAATATAAAGCGTTACCCATTTAAAAAAAAAAAATCAAAGCTCCATAAAGTGCACATTTAAATAAAAAATGAAAAATAAATGTCTTAAATAAAAATAGCCTATGAAATAAAATAGACCAATCTTTTTCTGAAATACATATATTTATATGAGAAAATAATAAACATTACAAGAGAACTAAATATGATAAACCCTAGTAAGGGCAGCATTTATATATAAAGAAAGAAAATATTTGTTAACTATATCGACATATGCAATATGGTCTAATTCCATATCACATTTAAAAATATTGATATATTTTTTAAATCGATCACCCAGCCCTACTCTGTAATACATTTAAAGGAGAATAAAGCTTCCAGCTTTTCGCTGAATGAGTATCTGTAACAAATAATATAAATTATATTATCATACCTGAGTAGTTGCAGTGATTGAGAGGACAAATGAGGGCACTGTGGAGCAGGTCAGATTCAGCAAACGACCCTGAGAGAAAATTAAAAAACGTTAAATGACATACTTTGATGTGACAGTTTAGCCAGTACAGCAGTGAGCAGAGCACTTATTTCAACATAACACACACGCAGGAATGGGATTATATCACTTAAATGCCAGTGACTACGTGTTAGCTGTCCAGTTAGTTAAACATTGATAACAGCATTTCAACCTCTCTGTAACATAAAAAAAATCCACAGTATAGAAAGTATAGTAATGTAAAGAAGATGATGATATCATCTTTTCTCAGTTTTTATAAACAGTGTCTTTTATAATAACTTGATGCTATATGAGATAAGTACAGGGATGTTATTTTAAAACAGCTGTTGTTTTTACTTTGTATCATTTAAATGACTTGTGTATTTTTTATGCTGTGTAAATCAGGATAATGTGCAGCAAACCAGCCATTGGTGCAGCAGGAGACCCTTCAGGGTGGTCAAAAACACTTCCTCAGTGCTGGTGTATAGTAATATTAACAACAATGATAGATAACAGCATTATCACCTCAGCCAGCAGGACGATTCTCTTGCCATCAGGCCAGATAACATGGTCCACCTGAGGCCTCACACGCTCCCACCTCAGCTCTGCAGCACGCAGACTCACCTGAGAGAAAGAGTCACACACAAAGCATACATTTATCATCTATAAAGGTTTACACACACACACACACACACACACACACACACACACACACACACACACCCTTGTACTTCTATCTTTGTGTGGGCCCTCATAGTGAATTCCCTAGCCCCTTACCCTAACCTTTACCATAACAAGTAAATGCCCTGACATAAACTGTAACCTGTAACTGTAAATTGTAACCTTAACCTTAAAACAAAGTCTGAACTCTCAAACAAAGAAGTGAGGCAAAATGTCCTCACTCTATTTGTTAAAAAAGTGTTCCGGTCCTCACTAATTACGAAGTACAAGAACACACACACACACACGCACACACACACGCACACGCACACACACACACACACACACACAGTTCATCAGGCATGTGCAGAGGGAGCAGTCTGGCAACCCTAACCCTAACCACTTTACCTCGTGAAGTCCAAAGTGCCCTTTTATCAAGACTTATTTTATTTTTTTGTGAAGGTCTGCATGTGGCCCTTATCAATACTAACATTTAACGATTATTATTACATTAGCTTTACTTAAAATGACCTGGCTGCGCCACATTATGACCTGCGGCAGGCGAAAGGTCATTAAATCATGTGACGTAGGCAGCGTTTCGCTTACGTGCAGCTGGGACGCAGGACGCTGCAGACACACGGCGGTGACGTTCATATGGTGAGTTTAATTTTAAACGCAGTGTCGCCCTCAAACCAAGCATTATGCAACACAACACTGTTCCTGTCTGCTGGTTTCTCTGATGAACAGTTCACAGTTACGCTCGCTCACCTGTGACTGTCTGTGATTGAGTCTGTGCGTCTGTGCGGGTCTGCTGGTAGCTTCGAGGACTTTGGTATAATAAGTCATTAGCTGTATTAAAGGAACACTCCACCGTTTTTTCATATTAAAACATGTTATTCGGGTAAGTAAGACGAGTTGATACAGACCTCTTGCGTCTCAATGCGTGCACTCAATCGCCCTGGCGCGCGGAGCTACTTGGCTAGCACTTAGCTTAGCCCAGTTCATTCATTACGGTCCAAACAGATGGACAGTTAGAAGCGACCAAACTCCTCCACGTTTTCCCTATTTAAATACAGCTACACGAGTAGTTAAACGACCAAGTATGGCGACACAAAATAAAACGTGGCGCTTTTCGAAGCGGATAAAAAGGATAACTATAATGTATGGCGGAATAGCACTTGGGAGCACTTCGACTCGGCGCAGTAATATCATCACTCCTGACGGAAGTGAGAGGGAGCGGAAGTGATGATATTACTGCGCCGAGTCGAAGTGCTCCCAAGTGCTATTCCGCCATACATTATAGTTATCCTTTTTATCTGCTTCGAAAAGCGCCACGTTTTATTTTGTGTCGCCATACTTGGTCGTTTAACTACTCGTGTAGCTGTATTTAAATAGGGAAAACGTGGAGGAGTTTGGTCGCTTCTAACTGTCCATCTGTTTGGACCGTAATGAATGAACTGGGCTAAGCTAAGTGCTAGCCAAGTAGCTCGGCGCGCCAGGGCGATTGAGTGCACGCATTGAGACGCAAGAGGTCTGTATCAACTCGTCTTACTTACCCGAATAACATGTTTTAACATGAAAAAATGGTGGAGTGTTACTTTAAGACCATGTGTTTGATACATGCATTGAAACTTTTTAATGTGGACATAACTTTAAAATCTGCTTTTTTTGTTCCCTCTTTGCAGCATTCAGTACTGATCTGCAGGCTAACTCTGAGCTTTGTAGTTTTTTATATATTTTTCTATGCTGAGGAGATAAATAAGTCATATGTCTATGTTTTTATAATTTATGTGCTTTGGTGTTTTTCATACTGTTAAACTGTCAAATTTTATTTTCATGTAATTTTATATATATATATATACATATATTTCAGTAAAGTAGTCTACTGAATCCTAGATCAGGTTTTAAGTTTGGAATTTCACTTAAGGTACCTCCGTATGTACTGGGTCGAGCCCTTATTATTTAAAATTAGTATTATGTTAAATTTAGATTATCTATGATATTATTACAGGAGGACAGAGCATCTCACATAATGTGCTGGTTTTGAGTAGAGGTAAAGAAATGTATGCTTTTTTTAGATAAAATATTAACTTGGTAAGTCGTTAAGAGTCAAATACGTTAACTGTATTTGACTCTAGTTACTTTCATAATCAGTTGAATTGATCCGGCTTAAATTGGAAATGACTGAAGATTTTACAATAATAATAATAATAATGATAATAATAATTATAAGAACTTCAAGAAGTCCTACTCTTAAAGCAAGAGTTTGACATTTTTGGAATTTTATTCAATGTGCCCGTTTTTAAACTATGAGACTCTTCCCCTCTAAAGGTCTCTGCAGTTCATACCAGATCTATCTCCGTACTGGAGTGTCCCATGTTGCAGACGATGCAGCCATTCTTCATTCTGTCCAGATGTTCCCTCCCCACAACGTTTTTATTGCCTGCAGAGGAACAGAGATGAAGCACACTGGAACTTTATTGATTTTCTTATTAAGACCTAATATAACTTAGTAGAGGACAGCAGTTACCTGTGCAGGTGATGACCAGATCTACCTGTCTGACCACTTCACTCAGTTTAATCACTCTGTAGCCGTCCATGCTGACAGGGGGAGACAGAAGGGGGTCACACTTAAAAAAAATCATGATGTTTTGCTGCAATGTGACATTGAAAGAGTGAACACACTTCACATCTGTACTGACAAAAGCTTCCTCCATTCATACCAGGCCTGAAGGGCACAAATGGGATCCACTTCTGTGACGTATACGACGGCACCCAGTGCTTTCATGGCTGCACAGCAACCTTTGCCCACCTGCAAGACCGAGAAGAGGTTAGTAGAGCTCCTTTTATATCTGCACATGGGCACAGCAGAACAGGGAACATTGGTTATTTTACTGACCTCTCCATATCCGCACACCACCACCTGTTTTCCTCCAAACATGACGTCAGTGGTTCTCTTCAGCCTGACAGAAGAGTTCAACAGTCAGTCTGTTGCTCTGCACTCTACCAGTGTTTTTATTTGTTTATGTTCACTACATGATTCATTACCCGTCCAGTATGGACTCCTTGCAGCAGTAAAGGTTGTCAAATTTCTGTTTGGTCACAGAGTCGTTAACGTTCATGGCCGGGATACACAGCCTGCCCGACTTTGACAGTTGGTATAATCTGAAACACAGGTGGAGACACATTAGTGTGAGCTGGAGCTTTTTAAACTTGCAGAAACATCTTTCAAGATTTGTGTGAAACGAACCGATAGATTCCTGTTACGCTTTCCTCCACAATGCCTTTAATCTTCTTGAACAGACTCTGGTGCTTCTTATAGATCCAGTGGGTCAGGTCGCCTCCGTCATCCAGAATCTGAGAAAAAACAAGATCATCTCTCCATCAGTGTAACAATTCTACCTGTGAAGACATTCATTAAAAGCACAATTCACCCAAACACGAGACTTTGTTTAAAACCTACACATATAAATCCATCCAGTAATATGACTTTTATAGGCTGAAATTCAGCTCAGTGTGTTAAATGAAATTTGGTATGTGGTGGGTGGTGCTCAAAGCGTTCACATGTCGACTTATTTACTAGAAATTTCCATATCAAAAAATGAACTGTAAAAGTATTATCTCTGCTAAGGAGGTTGTGTTTTTCAGCAGGATTACAGGAAAACTACCCAACTTAATTTCACTGGGGTGAACTTCAGTTTTGTCTTCATACTTTGGCCAATCTATTTAAATATCATAGGAATACTGTCCCTTCAGTTGATCACAATACCATGTTGGGCTGCCAGGTCTTAGCACTGACACATTGATCAATGCACCACCAGAAGTCATCCTCTGATTCTCCTCTCCATGCAAACACTGCGGTGCCTGAAATAAAGAGTAGGTGATATAGTTAAAAGAAAAACAAAACATGTGAGTGAAGTTGGAGGTCAGGTGGAGGAGCAGGTTGCACAGATGTCCGTACCTCCCTCAGCCAGAGCAGCAGCTACAGCGTTCTGGGTGGAGAAGATGTTACAGGCCGCCCAGCGACACTGAGCCCCCAGCACAGACAGAGTCTCAATCAACACCTGCAAGAGACATACAATACATACAACAAAACGTGTAATCATTTTATTACTTATTACTATGAATGTAAAAAAATCAGCCGCAACCAGGTTTTTGTGATTCACTCTGTAAAACTCTGTGTGTTTGTGTGTTGAACTGACCGCCGTCTGTGCAGTGATGTGTGTGCAGCCCACCACTTTGGCTCCAGCTAGAGGTTTCTCCCCACTTGCTCTTTTCCTCAGGACCATCAGTGCTGGCATTTCTAAATATAACCGACAGTGACATTCAATATGAGAACAAACACGTATTTATTTGTGACTTAATATTCATTATGAACTCAACAACTCTTTGTATTTACCTTGCTGTGCAATTTCTATTTCTCTGCGTCCAAATTCAGCCTGTTTGATGTTTTTGATGCAGAAGTCAGAAAGGCCCTTGGAGGTCTTCTGAGGCCTGTCTCTCGGAGAGGACTCATCCTCGGAGCTCTCACTACACACTGCAACAGAGAAATAAGACATTGTGTATAAAAACAATCAGCTGATATAAAACAATGTCCAGAAGCAAACATAGTAAAAGAAATAACAGAGTAAAGATAAGAATTGGCTCTGGTTTTACAGCCTTAATTGTTGTGTGTTTGGAGTCTTTTCTCTGAGGCTTTGAAGTCCGTATAAACTCTGGCAGTGATTGACATATTTGAGAAAGGCTCACACAGCCGATTAGGACCAAATTAAAGAGACTTCATTCTTCAGAAGACTTTTCCTTTTAATTGAGGTTTAGCTGAAAGAGAAAGCACTGAGGCTAATCCTCGGGGCCTGCGGTTCTCGTGCTGCTGGGATCAGAACCAGCGCAGTTTATGTATCGAAGACATGTGATCAGACTTAAGAGCGTGTGTGTGTGTATGTGTGTCTTGTGTTTTCATGTTTCCCTACCTGAACTGTAGCTGTCTAGAGATGACTGCGAGATGGAGTGAGACAGAGAGCGACGGCCAGTGTTGGCTGGACGTTTGTTGAATTCTTGCTTCTGGTCTGTGAACTGTATTTGCTGTGGAGCCAAAAGAGAGGAACAAAATAAACAGTCAGCATATCGTTTGTTACTTCACTGCTGGACACAAGCATAAAGTCTCCTTAACCTCATACTTGAAACAGATAGACCTGATGTATTCAACTCAAACTGCATATAAACACCACTCTCTAATCTCCTGACTCATCACTCATCTGCTGCTGCCTCACCATCCAGTGTGGCTGTTTGAAGGCTGGGCTGCTGCCACTGGAGTCCCACTTGGCCATGCCCGCTCCTGGCTGCTCGCCTGACTCTGCTGCCTGAGCCTGAGCTTCAAGTCCAACTCCAAAAAATCCCCAGACACACCCCCTCACTGACCCCACCTCCAAATAAAATACATGTGCAGTGAGTGACTGGAGCTTGGGATCATTGAGTTGGCACAAGATTTGCATATGTAACTAGAGTATACTGCATGTGTATTATACTCATACACATGTATTTAAATAATGATAATAATAACTACAAAATTTCCTCTGCGGAAATTCTGAAAGGGCCACAGGGGCTACTGCCAGTGTGTGTACACTATGATGAGATTTCAAACAATTAAGGCTAGTAATGTTATGATGCTATATTATATACAAGGAGCACACCTACAACAAGCATTCCTTTTCAAGTATTTATTTATACAACAACCTATGTCCTTTAACCTCTAAATTCAAACATGGGGTCACTCCAGCCACATATGCTTTCTCAAAAGCCCTGGATCTTTATTAATCGTTATTATAATTAGCCCCATTTTTTGACAAAACAGCCTTCATGGGCTGTTTTAAAATACTATCAACTTTGTGTCATTTCCGCTCAGTCTCTCTGGCTGGACCAGCAAATCAGCAAATCAATAGAGCAAAAGTTCTATTACTGTGGAGGTACCGCTTGAAAAACAGTGTATATAGCTGCTGTAAGTCTCGCCAGGGAAGCATGCCTGCAGACCTGCCTAGGTTTAGGCTGACTAAACTATCCAGCCTCAGACTCAGTAAGCTCATTCTTGCATGAAATCATTAAACTGTTCAGGTCTGTCTGCTTTCTCTACATGTATGTTCTTCCCAGCTCTCTGAATGATCAACAGTGACAAATTGATTCAGGGATACAAAAATATGAAGTTAGGGCTATGTGACATGATTACAAGGTGACCTTGTTCTATTATCACCAAGGTGTGAATGAAAAACCACATGCAGTATGATTTAGTGGCTCTTCATTACACTAAACCTGTAACTAACTAATTTGGCATTTTCAGGTATTCCAAAAATCATTTTTGCAGAAATTTGTCTCAGTAATTGCACCGCAGTGTCAATTTATACAGCCAGTTTGTATATGAAAATGCAAAATGTAATAGAAAAATTAATGCATGATAATAAAAAAAGTGTATATATAGTAGGCAGTTACAATATGTATTGCTCAATCCTAATGTATGTCCCGCAACTGCTCTTCAATCACTCAGAACCGATCACAGTTCATCGCAGTTTAATTGCAGAAAGCCATCTATCAGTCAGGACTAAGAAGATAATTTTTATGTAATGCTGCTAATCAAACTGAGTCCTCAAATCCTCGTTAGGAACAATTAAACCTGAGCTGCTCATAAACGATTGTAACAAGGATCTCTGTGGGAGTTTCTCAGCACACTGTATTCCTCTGACTTTAGTAAGATCAATCACCATTATTACATACTTACAGTGCCTACACTTGTGCTTGCGGTCTATGTTTTGATTATTATTTTTTTACAACATATTTTTATTTATAATCCTCCGGAATATGCTCCACTTTAAATTGGCTGAAAAGGGTTTCAAGTAAAATCTAAATTGGTCCACTTGGCTGACCTGGTTGATTAACAATATAAAATGAATAATAATCACACTTGTTGTAACTCTATGTAACTGCAGAGTGAGTTCTTTTGCAAGAAAAAATATACCATTCTTAAAATAAATAATGAATGGATAAACACTATTGAACTGATTTACCGTTGAGATAAATTTGAGATATCTTATTGAAACTATTGAACTACAATTTGATTGATATTTCCTGGACTGCAACAACAAAGTATAAATAAGGAAGGTAAAACAAAATGCGACAGTATGCAAATTAAATAGTGTTATGTAACCCTATTTTTTGTTTAAAGTAATGATAACTTGAAAAAAGTATCTTGAATGAAGCCTTCATTTACTCAAGCAGTTTCTTAATCTTTTACACAAAAAGACATTAAGCTTGAGGCAGTGTGAAAGTTCACTTAATGATCACAAAACCCTCCCTTACGAGGCTCAGAAAGCAGGTTTGAATGCAAGCTAGCTACTGTTCAAGTACAATGTAAGCTAATCATTAAACTGGCTGTGGGTCTTATTGTGAAAAATGTCTCTTTTGGAAACAGTTTGTGCATTGATTTGTGTCATTGTACAGTTCATTCAAGTACTTCTTAACTAATTCAACATGAAGATTCGCTACCCTTTAAAGAAAACTGTGATTAAAAACAGCTCTAAAACAAAAGCAGTGATAGGCTACCTTGATGCAGATGGACTGCACTGCCTCCTGGTCCTTGGCTTTAGTTATGTTCACTAGACTGTAAACTTTCTTCATGCTTGCACAGCTGCTCTCACACTGACCACAGTAACTCTGCAGAGCTGCACAACTGAACTGATTAGCGAGTTCACAGAGTGACGCTTTATGCCACACCTTCACCCCCAACAGGCCCAGGTGACGGGTGGAGGGAAGACAGAGAGAATAAATGAACACAGTCTTTGTGAGGCTTACAGAAAGCCACTCTGGGAAAATTCAGGAGAGAACAGGTTTGAGAGGTGAAGAGAAGAAAGAGATTCGTAAGGAAAGAGAAGCTCAGTGATGTGTTACTTGAGGCCACAGATGACTGTATTTGCGGTAAAGTGCACTCTGCTCTCAGGGTATACATTAAAAAGACAGCAGAGTGATGTACGTACAGTATGTGGACATACATTCATAACGGAAGAGTTTGTCAGTAATGGAGACAAAGCAGCTATAGCGATAGAAGAGCCAGCAAAGTGAACAAAGATAAGTCCTATATGTGGTTGCATTCAGGGACACAGAAGCCAGCTTAGGTTTCTTTACGTAAGTAAACAATAGAGATGGACTTTACTGTAGAATTCACCGTTTCCTCTGCAGTTACCGAAGATCTCTTAAAGCGACACTCCACAGATTTTTACACATGCTGATCAGTTTAACTGTCATGGAAAGTATAACAAATCAAATCAAATTTTATTTATATAGCGCTTTTCATACATAAAAATGCAACACAGAGTGCTTTACAAAAAAAAAGAATAAAAACAGACAATAAAAATGACAAAACCCACCCCTCCCTCCCCCACATACACACCTGTAAGTATACATACACAAACATGCACACACGCATTTAGTCATGCACGCACACAAACACACACTCAGACTCACACACAGCACATATTGATTGACAGTGTAGAGACATGGCAAGGCACCGAGGATCCAGCCTGTTAAAACTTCTGTGACTCCAGAGGATCTTTTCAAAGTCCAATCTTGCTCTCTCTGCAACCCCGGATTGGTCTTGGAAAGTTACATTTATAACAGAAAGTCTGTGGTTTAAAGATGTGTCCTTTTACTAGCTGGGAAGGGTCTAATAAAATATGCTATCCAGCTGCATTATGGGAAATGTAGGATTCAGTGCTCTTGGAGCTGGACCAATACTAGAAACAAAAAGTTAGATTACATTGGCCTCTGCTACTTAGATTTTTGAACATTCTTCCTAAAATATTTCTCCTATAAGACCAACAAAGTTTTGAAAAAAGATTATGGTTTCGGTTAAAATAAGAATTTGATACACAACTATGTTACAGTGACATATATGATGTAGTTACTCTGGTGACATAATATGTAACCTAAAATGCTAGCTTTTTTTCTCAGGAGACAAACAGAAGTCCTCTTCTCTGCGCAGACTTTATCACTCTTTATACCATGTCACCTCATTTCCTCTTTGCTCATACGTTAATTGCTACTGCCACTAGAGGTTGTGCAAAACATGAATATAGGCTGTGGTAAGCCGTGCCTTGTAGCTCACAATTATGTGGGTTATCTACAAATTAAATTAAATCAGTGAATGAGAACAGCCTGACAATGCATTTTTTTTGTATGCCTCAAATCCTTTAAACAGACTTAGATGTGTTAAATTGGCACACTATACCTTTAAATCTGCTCTGTCTTTTCAAAGTGACAAAATAAGTCAAATATTTGTGTGCTAGTGCTGGTCAAACATTTATCGAAGCTTGCACATTGCAACTAAAATCATTAACAGCCTGAGTATGCAGATTCACGCTTCCTGTGTAGTATGCTTACAGATGCACGTCCCATATTGTGTCCTGATCTAGATGGGCCTGACAAGTCAAAATGTAGCAGCTCTTTTTGCTCACCATGTCTGTCTTCCGAGCTTCAGTCACCAGTCCTTCTGGCCCAGACGTCTCTGCCTCGTCTCTGTCCTGACCCTGAGGTGTCCTCCTGCTCTCTGCAGCCTTTAGCATCTGCTGCAGGTCCGGGCTGCATTTTTCTGACTGAGTTTTGGTGTTTTCCTCCTCCGCCTCAGCATTCAGCACCGCTGCCGCATGTGGTTCAGGGTATTCATCAGGTAGTGGCAGGTTCTCCCAGGAGGCTCCTGTCTGCTCCTTTTCCGCTTCCATGACTGTGCTGGCAGCCAGTAATGAAATGAATTAGATTCCTGCTCAGGTGATGTGACAGCAGACCAGGTGGCGGCCCAGCCATAACCTGCCCACATACATTTCCTCTGTTTACTCTAAACAGCAGCCGTTCTTGGGTTACTTTGACTACATGTAAAGTAATTAGACCTGGACACAGTGTGTACAGCATAAACACTGATGTGATCACTGCGTTTTGACACGTTCACCAAAGGACCATGTAGGTGGATGTCAACATATGCCCTCATACACTCTTTTGTACTAACGTCTCTTGTTAATGGAGGAGCACTCACACTCCAGACCTCAGGCATTTAGACTTGCAGAGCCGCTTCTTGTTTTTGTGTTGTCTTTGACAACATCGGCCCAAATCTCAATGAGCACAAAGACATGAGTGCTATGCAAACAGAGGGTTACATTATAAACAAACAGGCAGCGTTATGTGTTTACATTAAACCCTACCAGCATCAATAGTGGCCCCATGGTGACCAGTTACCCCCTTTTAAGTGTCTACCACCACAGACTGAAAGGCGGGAGCAGCACTGATGAAATACATTATGCTAGATTTTAAGTTTGATATGGTTTTAGCTATCGGGGGATGGTTATTGGCAAAGAAAAAGTTCATAGTTTGGCACTTACTTACAGGTTCCTGTATGAACATTGCAATGTTTTTTCTATAGAAGTATCTCTTTGTGATTCCCTATTGTGCTGCAGCAGAAGGAGGATAACAAAAAGGGGGACATTTGGGGGCCCTAAACAGGATTTGGTTCTAATCCTTGTAAAATTATAGGCTGCAGTGCTGGAAATTTATTTTTTAAAAATAGCTATGGAAGATGCCGAGTGTGTGGTTTTGTTAATTTATTAAGTTTACCATATTGTATCTAATACAACCACAAAATGTGTTCTGGTTTTGAGGTTTAAGAAGAAAACATTTCTAGGGGGCCCACAGCTGATATCACCCTAAAATTGCTTAAGCCTTATATAAGACTTATTTCCACATAACGGAGACCGTGTTTTTTTTGTGGCCATTACATTAAAATCGTATTAGGCGGCAGAGCTGGAGCAGAGACGTCTCATCTGTTAATGGCAAGTGAGTATAAACAAGAGGGATGATTACAGCAGGCAAACCTGTTTTAATGTTCTATGAGAACCTGAAACAAGGACAAACTGTGAAACTTTTTAATTTAGGTTACTCTTGGTGAAATGGATCAATAACAGTCGGCAGGAGACTGTAACCATGGCGAGAGACATTATAACTGATAGATCTGTTGTTTTAATGGAGAAATCATTAGATTTTAAGTGATGTGGTTGTCCACTCAGCTCTTGCAGTTTGCTGTAAATCAATCACACAGATGAAAAGTGCAGTGTTACAAACACATCCCAAATGTTTGTGCATGCATGTTGCAGTCGACATAGTTACAGATTCCAGATTTCTACCAGTCAGCCTTTAGGTACAGGAGTATCAATAAGCTTTTATGCTTTTGTTCCACAAGAGGGCGTAACAGATCCACAGCTGTCCACTGCAGTTTTCACACAGCAGAGACACAAAGACCTTCTGTCCTTTCTTTCCTCAGTGTGAAGACTGTGGGAGGATTTCAGTTTGATCCCTGTCTGACAGGAACCAGGTGAAGTTTATGACACCCAGTCCAGAAGGAGGAGCAACAGGAGTACTGTATCTCTCTTTGTCAAAATGTTTCTCTGTTCCTGATCTCTTTTCAGTGCAGGCATTTCAGACTCTGGTGTTAAATGAGGAGGGTTATAAAAATGTCCCTGTTAGTGGTCAGTAACATGTTCACTGTAGGACCCTTTAAACTTTTAATTATGTGTTGGGATCAGGTTGTTAGTGTCAAAGAAAACTGAATATTTGCTCACGTTCCTGTAAGATCTTTATTGTTGTTTAGCATCAATGTTACATAAGTAGTGGGAGTCAGTGAGCGAAAGTAAAGCAAAGTAAAGAAATGGAAGAACTTGTATACTATGATAATGAGCTACACTTTTGCAACACATGCACTCATCTGCCACTTTATTATGGCACCAACTGTTCAGCCGCTTGTTGTTGCTGCTACATGCATTTAGGCATGTAGACATGGTGAAGACGACCTGCTGAAGTTCAAACCGAGCATCAAAAATGGGAAGACAGGTGATTTAAGTGACTTTGAACGTGGCATGGCTGTTGGTGCCAGACAGACTGGTCTGAGTATTTCACAAAGTGCTGATCTATGCTCCACCATTTCAAGGGTTCATAGAGGATGGTCTGAAAAAAGGAAAATATCCAGTGAGCCAAAGTGCCTTGTTGATGCCAGAGGTCAGAGGAGAATTGCCAGACTGGTTGGAGATAATAGAAAGGCAACAGTAACTAAAATATCCACTCATTACAATCAAGGTATGCAGAAGAGCATCTCTGAACGCACAACATGTCCAACCTTGAAGCAGATGGGCCACAGCAGCAGAAGACCACACTGCCACTTTATTAGGTACACACTTAATAAATAATAAAGTGGCCAGTGAGTGTATATTATATTAGACATGCATATTTTTATACTGTACAGATATATGCTTAATCCTTCTGTTTCTATATAGCCTCACTGTGGACCAGTTACTGTCTCTCAGTGACACTAACAATCAGTGTTCAGCTGTGATTAAAAAGCAGATTAATTACACAGCTCTGTTTTCAGACATGCTGTTTCCTCCAGTGCACATGCTACTTCAGTACTGCACTTTTTTTTCTAGTGCAATGTGTAATTCCTCCTGCAGCAGCCCAGCAGGGATTGGGCAAAGGCTGTGAGGCCGAGCTGAAGCCTGATGTGTTGGTGGAGCAATAAATCATTCTGTGCATTTACTCTTTTCAACAGACTCAACACTAAACTACATTTTCTCTTTTATTTATGGAAAGCATATATTGATACATTACAGAGGGAAGATATGGACAAATATCACATTTGGGCTCATTTTATAACAACGTGGATTAAGGATATCATGATCTATATATGACAGGTCTAACCTTACAGGAAACATGCACACACACTCAGACATACCAGTTCACAGCAGTTTTTACACCTTTACTCTCTCTTTTCTTTACACAATTTTAAGAGGAAGTTTTATTCCATTTTTTTCTCAGTTCACATCTTGTTGTCAGTCTGAACGCTTTCTGTCATATTTCAGTGACTCATTCTTTAGTATACTTCCCTGTTCTTATATGAAAATCACACTTTTATTCTTCAAATCACTGTTCTGGTCACAAAACCATCACATTAACCACAATTTTACCAGGTAAAAAGGGGTTGCAAATCAAACAACATACTGCACAAGCTTAGTCAAACTTACTTTTTCACAATGAACTGCAATACCACCAGAATGCATTGTCTTGAGAATTATGATACAATGGCATGTATTTTAAATTGTTAATGGTGGGGTACAACTAATGTAAATGCCTTTTCAATAGCAGTTGGAATACATTGTATCATTGCAAAAGCAATGGTCAATAAGAATGCACCTAGTCTATATTTCAACATTATGTTCACTCCAATACTTGTCATCTCACTTAACAATATTTATTACATTATTATGCCTCCATCACAAACAAAAGTCAGTATCTTCGCCCTCATCGTGCCGTACGTATGTTCTTGTACTCGCACAGGAGCAGGTGCTTGAAGGTGTTTTTGAAGGTGGCGTTGCACAGCGCGTAGCAGGCCGGGTTGATGGTGCTGTTGATGTAACAGAGCCAGTAGCCAATGGTCCAGAGGGAGTTTGGGATGCAGACGGAGCAGAAGGTGTTGATCAGGACCATCACGTTGTACGGCGTCCAGGTGACAACAAAAGCAACCAGGATTGCCATGATGGTGCGCGTCACCTTCTTTTCCCTGGAAGAAATGCCCTTCCTTTTCCACTTTGCAACAGCAGTCTGCTTTGTCACCTGGAAAATGAAAGATTTTCGTTAATCGTTCAGTGGACCACTCTTGCCAATTCTTGCATTGTGACGTCACTGTGCATCAGCTTTGTTATTGGAGAAGAGACCTGTTAGTAGAAAAGCTTCAGATTATGATTACTGAGCAACATGCATGGTAATTATTAGCAAAAATACATTTCTTGCTCTTTTCCTGATGGTCTGAAGGTTATTAAATGTGTTCCTAGTTGCTTTTTATAACTAGAGTTGCTAAGATGGTATGAAAAGTCACATTTTGCTTTGATCAGTGTACCATATTTTACACGTCAGCCAAGCATAAAAACAAGATTTTTTAGAATATTCTGCATTTCCATTTGGGTTCTTTCTGTGCAAATTGGTGGATGACTGACTCACCATTAACTTTGCTGCTAGCATGGCTAAAGATATTGACCGTTGTAAATCTGGTCAAATTTGTGATCAATAACTTGTGTGTAAGTAGTCATCTAAATCATAATGTACAAACTTTTACTCAGTAATCAAATTTACCTTAAACAGCGTCCTTGTGGCCAGACTTTGCCTGTCTGCGGCTGAGTTCTCTGGGGAAGGTGGCTGTGTTTGATTTGTCTTTTTCTCCTCGTTTGACCCGTTCCTCGATGATGCAGGGACTGCAGTGTCCTTAGACGTTGAAGCGTTGTCTTCTGTGGAGTCCACCTGGTCTTTCTTTTCTTCCTGACATTGCCTGCTTCCGTTCTGCTGCTGCAGCATTTCCTTCTCCTTCTCATTCCCAGCCTCCACCCGAGCGTCTCTTGCTGTGATGCAGTTGTTCTGGCTCTCACATCCGTCCTCCTGGCTGTGAGAGGGGCCCTCTCCCAGACTGGTACCTGAGGTCTTCCTGCTGTCCCTCCTCATGCGGCTGCGGCTGGCCTTGGAGATACACCAGTAGAGGTAGATCATGATGGCCACTGGCAGGTAAAAAGCTGCTATGGCCGTCCCAAATGTCACCGCAGGGTTGGAGAAGAACTGAATGTAGCACTCAGTTGGCGGCACGGTTCTCCCCCCTACAATAAACTGCCAGAACAAAATAGCTGGAGCCCATAGGATGAAGGACAGGACCCAGGCCGCGGCGATCATCAGACCTGCCATCTTGGTGCTGCGGCGCGCTGGGTAGCTGAGCGGTTTGGTGACACAGAAGTAACGGTCAAAACTTATGATGAGCAGATTCATGACTGAGGCGTTGCTGACAACATAATCGACAGCCAACCACAGGTCACACACCACTGCTCCCAAAGGCCAGTAGCCAATCACAATATAGACCGTGTAGAGGTTCATGGAGCAGAGGCCAATAATGAGGTCTGCACAGGCAAGGCTGAACAGGAAGTAATTGTTGACAGTCTGCAGGTTCCTGTTTACCTTTAGAGAAACAACACAGGGCATGCTGTCAGATGCTAATCTTTTTTTGTACAATATGATGTGTGTTTTCTTGTTTTTATTAGATTACCACTCTTATCTCTGAGTCTAGGCGTGCTTCTTAAGGTGTCTAGAGATGCATGTTTATGAACTCTAATCATGACTGATCAAAACAAGAAAAGACAAACCTTTATAGAGAGCATGACCAGGATGTTTCCGATGACGGTGATCAGACTCAGAGATCCAGCCACGAGGATGATGAGGATAATCTCAACGGCCGAGTACGGGCTCTCAGAGAAGAGGCCGATGTTATTACCACCGCTGAAGTTGGCAAGGTGGGAGGAATTCAGAGTCTCCATGCTGTCTGGTTTTGGATAATCTTCTCACAGATGCTTCAGGCTCGAATCAAACCTGTACGAAATCTGGCAAAAACAAAAATTATGAAGTAATCAACCTCTTTTTGCCTTTTTATGGTGCCAGGTCTTTCCTTTTTGTGTCTGCTTTTATCTGTCTGCACAGCTACAAATGGTAAATCATGCGTAGCTTTCAGTGTGTAAACATTTTGCAGGTGTTTGAGTGTTTTTGAGCTCACAGCTTGGGCCAGGTGTGAAGGATGGACAGGTGAGCAAATAAAGGCTGCAGCAGCTGTGTTAAATACTCATATCAGGAACAACACATTAGAAGGGCTGGAATCTGCACAGTAGGCATTATATTATATCTGTAAATCAGCTGTTATTGTATAATCAACTTATAGATGTAACGTGACCTAATGTGCTTGTGTTTTTGTGAGACTTTAGTGTTTTAAAGAGTAAATTTGAATTCATAAGTCACACAATAACACAAACTAAGTTACTGATCAAGGCAACGGTAGACAAGGAACTCCTGTGTTCAGCGAAGGTAAAATGACATTGACAATGTTTTTGTCAATGGAGTCTGGTAGGTTTGAAGAAAGCATGATGCCTTTAGTCTCTTGTAGGATGACTGACTGACAGCAAGGTTAAGTGGTAAAATAAAGGTTTAAAAATAGTTTTTTTTAGGCGGCTAAAACACATTTGGGTGCTGCTCCTGTCCACAGCAGTACATTGCTAACCTTCTGAACTGTGTTTACAGTGAGTAACCTGGAAATCTCAGCTACTGACAAAATCTGACCTGACAGTGTAAACGGGATCATGCAACAAGGTCAACTAAACCTCCAGAGGGTTCATTCAAATTTCCCATTCGGCCTTGAAAGCCACAAAATTGCTCTCAGAGAGCATGTAATCTGTGCATGAGAGTCCATTCAAAAATGTCAAGTTGTGATTTTCATCCTGCAGGCATAGAGCAGTCATTTCCGAACAACATCTCTGCTCCTTGATATGGAATAGATACTCCCTGAAAATTGGATTTTCATTTGGGAAGTGTCTCAGATGTTTGTTCTTTGTGACAGATGTCCAAATAAACCTCATTAGAAGCGGTGGCTTTAAGGTCAAGGCAGGGCAGAGCCTCTGAGGCTACAGAGGGGTTGTCTGCACAACAATTTCCGCTTTCTGAGAGTGAGAAAAAAAGGGGTAATTATCCTTTGGCAGTGGAACTACCTGTTCTGTGTGTAGATAGATTTCCACTGGGGCCACGCATGCTAAAAATCCAGGCACTTGTGGTGCTTTAGGTAAAAGCATCTACTTAACAACGTGTGATGGAGATACCTGTTCTCTTGTATTTATAATGGGTTTGTTTATTCAAAATGTCCCCAGACAGTAAAACACCACAATTAAGGTAAAGTATCATTACGGCTAGTATTATGTTAAAAATTGAAAAAGATCAGCAATAGACCTACAGTACACAGAGGATAGCAATGTGATTAACTCATGTATTCTGATCAGAAAATCAATGTAGAGACTCTTAGTTGAGACTGTGAAGGCTGTTGGATACTGCTAAAACCCTGTAAGTGACTCCATTAGGCCACATGATAACATCATACTGTACCTGAGAGATGTTTCCTTCCTGCTCTTACAGCAAGATGAAACTTCATTACAGCATCTCTAACTCTATCACTTACTCATCAAAGACCCATTCTGGACATTTTCTGTCGCAGATGAGAAAGAGCTGCTCTGTGTGTGTGTGTGTGTGTGTGTGTGTGTGTGTCGGTGTGTCTGTCTGTCTGAGCGTAGTAGAGCTGTAATTCTCAGGACCTGTGGGGACGTTTTGGTCTCACAGTGGATTTAGAGTTATTGGGTGAGATTTGTGCTATTGTGAGAATCAGTATTAGGTTAAAGGCAATATTAGGGCTGTTGCAAGGTAAGTAACCATCTGAACAATCTGTTCAGATGGTTACTTTAAAGTGACATTTTTGGACAACATGCAGGTCCCCACAATGTTTTCTATTACATTAGAGACTTTGTTTCAAGATGTTATTTGTATACCACTTACTTAGTCCATGTTACCTTGAATTCTTGAGGAAAACTTGCCTACAGGATGAACCAAAAATGCAAAAAAATTGTGAAAATTCTTGAGGAATTTAAGTAAATGGGGGACGCATTTAACAACAGCTACTGAGCATAAGATACATGACATTATACTGCACTCATACTGCACAAGTTGTGTGAGAGTTTGTAAGCAGATTGATGTTATTAAATGTAGCCCTCATTTACTTCCATTCATCAAGGATTTACCTCTTTTTTTTTAAATTCTCCGTTCACAGTGGAGCCATGTGAGAAAAATTATGTTTTCTTCATTAATTCAATGTGACACAGGGAGATATACAGATGATTATTTTGGGGCAGAAGCATTTCTTTAAGAGTTGCAGCAAGGCATGTAGGAGTAATGGCTGATGTAAAGTTAGTCTCTAAATGATGTGAGTCAATGCAATGTCAAAGTGGTGGTGGAGGAAGTTTCTCTCCTCAATTACAATCCTGCGTTTGTAATTAAAACATTTGTTTTAGTGATTCTTGAGCATGCAACAACAAGTTGTGAACACATCACTCATATATCATCACCTTTTTTCAGTTGATATGAGGAACTTGGTAGCAAACAGTAGCTTATTTACACATCCAGCAGATATGGAACATTTAGAGTCGTGTTCCTGGCCAACTTGTAAATGTAAGTTCCATATTGTCTTTTTGCTATGTTTTGGTCTGCACCACCTCTTGAAGTTAATATCTGTCTCTTTAGCTGCTAAATGCTCCACTGTGTTTACCAGCTAGTTGCTAACAGTGGGTCTTTAGAGGTTTTTTACACTAATAAATTGCTGCCTCCTGTGGCCCATATCAACGTTGTCTAACTGTAAAAACAGTAAAGTTGTGATGGGGCAGTTGAACATCAGCATGTATATATATATATGTGTGTGTATATATATATATATATATATATATATATATATGCAAACACACACACACACATACAATACATACTGCTCATGAACTGCATCACATCATCATATATATATATATATATATATAAATATATAAAACAAGCTGTCTAATAAGCTTGTGTGAAGATGTTTTCATGTGATGTGGAATTGGCTGCTAACAGCAGGGGCTCACTGCCTGCTCACACGAAGCCCATCCTCACTTCTTCTCTTCATTCACACTAATAAGACCTGCATTACTGGACTTACCTAATTGTAATCCAGGGCTACTGGAGAGAGTCACAGAGGCAAACAGTATTTCTCTGACAGGCACAGAAACATAGTAATTAGATCCAGCAGATGCTGCCTGCAACAGCTGTACCGGTAATATGCTGCTAGGATATAGTAGTACTCATCTGGCTGGGTGAGCTTGGCTTTAAAAAGTCTATACTGTCTTTGATATCATGAACGACACAACAGTGAGCTGCAGAGTCAGTAAATAGCAGCAGATGAGGTGGTGAAACGAGGGGCTTGTTTGCAGAGAGCACACGTTACACAGAGTACACAGTTTGATCAAAAGGAGGATTTAATGACTACAAGGATAAAACATGTTTTAGTATTTAATTATTTCATTGAAAAAGAGATTCCTACCTCATAAATGGATTTTATTGTTTACTTTAATTTTTCAGGACAAACATGTTTCTAATGTTTGTATAGCTGGGATTTCAGAGTGTACATATATGCATATGAGATAAAATGACCCAGAGAAACACAGTATTCTGTCGAAGCAGAGGTTGTTAAAGCACTGTACTGTTACAGTAAAGGGGGAAGTTTGTTGTGATTTCAAAGAAGTGTGTCCTGAATCTGAAGAGTGGGAAATTTCACATCAACCTGAGCTTTGGCCTCGCACAGCAGTGTAACGGAGAGAAGAGAAAACCACTGAATCTTCAATGCAGCACTAGAGCCAAATAACAAATAACAGAGTGACTAGGGTGGAAAGGACGTCAAAATAAATCTGAAATTAAAGGTAGAGAGGAGATAACACAAAAAGGGGGAGAGGATGAAAATCATTTAGGGTATTTTTTAAAAGAGGAGACTGAGGGAGTCCATCAGGAGTTAATGAGCAAAAAACTTGATTTCATCTTGTAGTTTTCAGAGAGGAGCTGCATGCTTGAAATCTAATTTACATTTTACACACAAGCAAAGTGCGGTGTAACCAGGGGGATTCCTAGGGAGCAGGGAGACTGGGGAATCCAGAGTTGGGATCTGATGCTGGTGGCTGATTGAAACCTTTCAGCTCAGGACACAAATGAAGATAAAAACATCCTCAGGGGAACGATAAAACCCAGTTCAAGTCTACAGTTATAAGATAATAAAATTCAATACATGAGATATCACATTATGTTACATCCTGGAAATCCTGGAGATCCTTTTAATGTTCCCATGAACTTACTTCATATTGCTATAGTGCATAGGCGTTTAATATTTGTATGCAACTCAAGTTTTCATTTGATGTAACATTGTTTGAATCAAGGATTTTCTACTTCACAGCATAAGAAAGGAAGTGCAAAAAAGATAGATATTAAGGTCTAAAAATACTAAAGTCTGTTCCAAGTAGCTGTTCCAGAAGTTAGGGTAATTTTCTAAATAATTAAGTAAGTATTTTAAGTGACATTGCTTGCAGTAGTTTGGTAAAAATCCACCAATCCATCTTACCTTGTCTGCAGGGAATGACATAGATGAGCTGTTTTAGTTTGGTCCATGTTACTGTCACCTCTGTCTGTCGACACACTGGAGCAGAGAGGGAGGCAGAAAGTAACCCGACGTTGATGTCGCTCCTCCTCTGATAAGAGCCTGTGTGTGTGTGTGTGTGTGTGTGTGTGTGTGTGTGTGTGTGTGTGTGTGTGTGTGTGTGTGTGTGTGTTAGAGAGAGGCTGACAGCAGGGAGGGGTTATGGGGGCTATTAGTCGTGCTGTATCCCTTAAGCTAGGTTCGCAAATTTGAATAAACAAGAGAAGGAGGCAGACAGAGATGCTTGTTTCAGGACCATGGAAAGCACTGGCCTCTCCAGCACAAACGACTCCAAACGTTACAAAAGCTGTAGGCGATGATGTGGAGACAAGTTTGAGTGGCGGTGGCAGGAAATAAAATGGTAAAGTACTATTAAAAAGAGGACAAATGGAAAAGGGTTCTACTGTTATTCTGTTGCTGCAGGACTTTAACCTTTAAGACTCTGTTGTTTTGACCTTTTAACCAAACCTGTGACGCAGTCTGCCCCAGTTGGTGGATGACCTTACTTTGATGGAATTACAACAAAGAATAATGGTCCCTCTCCACAAAACAATATCGTAAATGAAACAAGGAGCGTGCCATCAAACAGGCCTGATTATTTGATATGAGAAAATATTAGATGATTCATTGTGATTCATTGTCCTGCTCCAGACTTATGGCACAGTGATCACATCCACGTCGGTCTGTCAGTTGATTTTCTTGGATATGATGTAAACTGTGTAACTCTGATGAACTTGATGTGGATACATTTGTGTCGTTGGTGTATCCCTGGACACAAGCTTCTTTTCTGCTGTTTCACCATTTGTCATGAATAAAAATCAATATGAAGCTCTGATTGTGTGTCTCGTCATGTGTGCATTTAGCTTTGTATGTCTTTGGTTTCCTGTGTCCTGGAAGATCCTCTTTCCAATTTCCTGGCATGTTATTCACTACTTATTGATACTCAGTAGTGAGCAGTAAATTAGGATTTCAGACATTTACTTATTATCATCATTTTGCATCGTCGCTGACAGCTGAAGTGATGTCCACACCATGGACACTTTTGTAAGTCCGTCCTCTAGAGAATGTTCATGTAAGCAGTCCGGCAGCACAAAGTCTTTTCATGAGTGTTTGCTTGAGCTTATCTCAAGGTTGAGTTATCCACATGCTACTTATCTTGTATAACAAACATATTGTTATCTCAACCATGATCTTTTCCTAACCTTAGCCAAGTTGTTTGGTTGCCTAACTTAGTAGAAACATGTTAACAGAGTGTTAAAACTGCAACTGTAGTGGAGCTTCATATTTTGATGCTTAGGGCTACCAAATGTGTCAAAAATGATGCCAGGGTGTCAGTATGTGACATGTTGGGAATGAGAACAGGTTGGTGGACTAGATCATAGACTATATTGTGGATTTTCACACATTGAATTCGGACAGGGCTACACGGTGGTGTCGTGGTTAACACTGCGACTCTTCTGTGTGGAGTTTGCATGTTCTCCCCATGTCAGCGTGGGGTCTCCCCGGGTCGTCCAGCTTCCTCCCACGGTCCAATAACATGCAGCTAAGGTGTAATTGGTGACTCTTAATTGGCCGTAGGTGTGAATGAGAGTGTGAATGGCTGTCTGTCTCTACGTGTGTTGCCACTCAGTACTTTTTGAGCACTTTTTGGAAAGCGTGTTTTGGCTACAGCCACTAGTTCCCCTCCGCCTCAATAGTTCTGCAACACTTAAGTGATCATTTAGTGACAATTTTGAGTCTCAGTCTGCTCTGCTTATTTCTTTTAAAAATGGTGCTATATGTTGTGATTGTGTAGAGTTCTACTCACATCGTATCCCGCCTCAACTGTATCCAATCAGCATCGACTAGTTAGTAGCGGCTCAGAAAAGTACATACCAGAGGCAGGTACTTTCTGAGCCGCTACCTGAGCCAATAACCGGTGAAGTTGGGCGGATCCTCTCTCCCAAGCCACACCCATAGCAGCTCAATCGAGGGAAAAGTCCCTAATTGAAACACGCCTATCTATGTGTCTGCCCTGTGATTGTCTGGCGAGCTGTCCAGGGGGTACCCCTCCTCTTGGCCAGTGTCATTTGGGATCGGCTCCAGCACAAGTTCAGATAAGCGGTTAAGGATAATGAATGAATGAATGTTTTCGGACAGTTATGGTTCGGGCGGAAAATAGCATTTTTGTTAAAACCTGGTGCAATGCATCTTTCCTTGTTTTATATAAGGTCAGTGTTTAATTGTCCCTGTTTCAAATACATTACATTACACAGTGTGGCACATAACCCCCCTGCAAGACCACCATGTGTTTTTAATTCCATACACTGAGAAATAATATGTTAATATGTGAACTTCATAGTTCCTAGTAGATGCATTTTGTCACCTTTGGACAGCGCTAGGCTAGGTTGTTTCCAGTCTTTATGCTAAGCTAAGCTAATGTATGCTAATTGTAGCCACATACACTACAGATGTGAGAGTGGTATTGATATTCTCATCTAACTCTCAGAGAGAAAGGAAATAAGCAAACTCATTCAGCTAAAAGACTCTGTGCTTTATGTAACCTAGGTAGCATTGACAACATAAAGAGATATATCAATTTTAGGATCACATGTATATGGTAGCATATTTTATGGTTGCTACTGAAATGTCAACACGTAAGAGAGTGCGTTTCTGGATGCTTTCTCTGTGCTTGTGTGGATTTAAAGCTCAAAGTTAAATCGTACAGTCATCATACAGTTGTGTCTAGGCTGCTTTGCATGGTAACAATATACGAACGCTTCCTTGCACAGGCACTTCCTTACTGTTTGCATGTGTGAATAGGCTGGTTAAAAATCAACAAATCCTTTGTTTTATTGTGTTTTTCTATGCAGTTACATGCAAGCTGACCTACGTTAAAACGCCCAACACAGACTGTCATATATACATTCATGGGCTGAAATGGTAGTGTACTGGGTTAAAAGGAGGACAGACAGAAACCATAAAGGATGCACCACTGCAGGGCACATGGTTTATTATTGCAAAGCACCATAAGTGCTAAATCCCATCACCCCTTGAGCACACATTCACTGCCGTTTCACCTCTCTTATCATTCATTTCCTTCCTTTTAACACTTGCTCAGGTCTTCTGTTTCCTGTCCATGTAAGCACAACAATCTCACACCATACACCCTAAAAAATGAAATAAATCTCTTTATGACTTCACAGTAAGAAGAACACCATCATTGAAAAGTTGCCATTTGCCACTCTATGTGCTCGAGGAATTAAAAAGAAAAAAAACATCTCACAATGAAGCTCTTTGCTCTTCACCATATGAAGCGAAGCCCCAAGGCTGCAGGGAAATGAGGTCATCTAGTTGGAACCCGAGCAGCTGTTTGAATGGAAATGGACCACACACAATAGCAGCCCTCTATCCAACACTTCTGACAAGATAGCCTCACTTTTTTTTTTTGACTTACTGGTGCATCCAGTTGTCAACAAAGATGAAGAATTCAGTTATGCTCAAAGTCACAATGCATGACTTTCTTTGCTCACATAATTATATACTACATCATGTGCTAATAGGATAATGCTCATGACACAGACATTTACTGTAAGTCTTCTCTGGGCCTCGAGCAGATCGTGACATTTTAATCTCTTCTGAAGGTTCGTCAAAGACTATAATTCATCATCGTGTTCAGGCCCAGTTGAGATTTGGGTCGCCTGGACTCCGGTCAACCACTGGCACTGATGTTACCAGTACATTAATGAGCCCCACTTTGTGTTTATTATATAACCAATACATTTGAATCACAAAGCTGCTTTTTCTGTTTTTCCGAAAAAGAAATAGCCTTTGATCTTTGATGAAACAAAACATCATTAAAGTTAACTCCACATCCTGAAAGACGGCCTCATAAAAAATAAAATAAAATAACATTAACTTGTGTTGGAGGCTGCTGCAGCAACATTACAGTCACCTCAACACCTCAGTCTAGCTTAGATCAAACAGTTAATTCAAACGTTAATTAAAACGACAACACTTAGCCTAACCAGATGCAATCAAATATGTATAGCTGTCTAGAAAAGCAATATGGACGGGGGAAGACTGAAGGGACATGACAGGGATAAAAGTTAATTTATTAAGATATCGCAAACCATCTGGTTCCAGGAAGGTCACAAAATAATTATTAAACATTTCTTTAAAACAAAACTCCACCAAAAGGGTGTGTAGCCTTGTCAATGGCCTATTGGCGGCCTGATGTATGTCACAAAACTCCATCTTTATTCTAAGATTATTCTATGAATCTGTTGATTTGATTGAGAGACCCCTCGTGAGAAAATAACATGTCATATTTTTTAAAAGATAACATTTACCAGGCAGAAATTGTACATAATGGTGAAAGGTCACTATATATTCAGTATGTACAGTGCCTTGCAAAAGTATTCATACCCCTTGGAATTTTCACCCTTTTGTTGCTTTTACACATGAAATCAAGGTCAATATAATTTGGCCTTTTTAAAAAGAATTTGCAGAAAAACCCTCTTTAATATCAAAGTGAAAACAAATTTTTACAAAATAGTATAAATTAATTAAAAATATATAAGGTAAAATAAATGATTGCATAAGTATTTGTACCCTTTAAAATAACTGAACTAATTCAACAAACAGCTAGTTGATGCAGCAGTGTCACAGTTGGTGAAATGGAGATCACCTGAGTGCAGCTGATGTGTGTCAAGTGATCGTAGTATAAAAAACATGTGTCTGGGAGGTCCAGTCTCTGGTTCATCACTATTCCTGCTACAATTGTACCATGAAGACCAAAGAACACTCCAAGCAACTCAGAGAAAAGATCATTGAAAAGTATAAGTCAGCAGATGGCTACAAAAAAATATCCAGCTGAATGGACATCCCACAGAGTTCTGTTAAACCATCAAGAAATGGAAGCAGTATGGCACTTGTTTAAATCTGCCTAGAGCTGGCCGTCCTCACAATCTGAGTGATCTGACAAGAAGACTGGAGAGGGAAGTCACCAAGACACCTACGGCCACTCTGAAGGACTTATAAGCTTCAGTGGCTCAGATAGGAGGGACTGTACTTACAACAACTGTTGTGGGAGACTCCAGGGTCAATTGGAAGAAGGTTCTATGGTCTGATGAGACAAAAACTAACCTTTTTGGCTATCAGACTCTATGTTTGGCGAACACCAAACACTGCACATCACCACAAACGCACCATCTCCAGCGTGAAGCATGGTGGTGGCAGCATCATGCTCTGGGGACACTTCTTAGCAGCAGGCCCTGGAAGGCTGCAGGGCCAGTCTTCTTCTTGTCAGGTCACTCAGATTGTGGGGATGGCCAGCTCTAGGCAGAATTTTTTTTGTAGCCACCTCCTGACTTATACTTTTCAATGATCTTTTCTCTGAGTTGCTTGGAGTGTTTTTTTGTCTTCATGGTACAATTGTAGCAGGAATAGTGATGAACCAGAGACTGGACCTCCCAGACACATGTTTTTTATACTACGATCACTTGACACACATCAGCTGCTCTCAGGTGATCTCCATCTCACCAACTGTGACACTGCTGCATCAACTAGCTGGAACTTTGTTGAATTAGGTCAGTTACTTTAAAGGGTATGAATACTTATGCAATCATTTATTTTACCTTATAGATTTTTAATTAATTTATATTATTTTGTAAAAATCTTTTTTCACTTTGATATTAAAGATGGGGTTTTTTTGCAAATTCTTTTTTAAAAGGCCAAATTATATCGACGTGTAAAAGCAACAAAAGGGTGAAAATTCCAAAGGGTATGAATACTTTTGCAAGGCACTGTATTCTCATATGTGAACTACACACAGGCTTTTTTTTTTAAATCAAGAAACATACACCTTTTTTACAGACATATTTGTGAAGAATAAACAGAACTTCATGTGTAAAATTGATGAACTGCCCCTTTAAAACTATAACTGAATAATAAAGACAACTTTTATGTGTCTGGGGATCGTCTGACAGCGATTCAGTGTCTCTGAACTTCAACTCTGAAGTTAGAAATATCTATCATTAAAAAAAATGATGAAAGAGATCATATTTTCTTTAATGTCCCATTAAAAGTCTATCCTTCAGCGTCTCATGTTCCTGTTTCTGACTGGCTATTTGCCTCATGACTCTGCTGCCATCTGGTGGACAAATGTCTGCCTCTTCTCACCAACACCTCTTTGTGCAATCATACTCTGCCTCACAGACCTGTACACAACCCTCATACACTGTGTTGATACAAAGTGAGTGAAAATGTCTGTCAAGTTTCTGTGGCACTACAAACACTGCAGTCAACTGACTGGATGTAAAAACTCATTTTAAAACTGAAAAAAAAAACACTCAAAACCAAAAACTTGAAGTGATCTAACTGCATGCCTTTGTAAACCAAAGTCACTCACCAAATAACCGAGGTCAGCTCCAGGGCAATAAAACATGATAAAGTCAGAACCTAAAAAATCTGAATCTAATATCTATATCACCAAAGTCTTACAAAAAAAAACATTCACTCAAGGTGCACTTCTGGGCTTTTCAAACACTTCAACTGTATTTCTCTTCATCAGCTGCCATTGACTTGGCTGTGTCATGTGACCTAAGCATGAGGCTTATTTAATATAAAGGGAAGGGAGGGAGTGCATAATTTTTCTCCATTCTTGGCATCCCAGGGAGCACTTAATCACTTTTTGTTTACTGGAAGCACTTTTTTCCCCCCACATGTGAATGGGCACCTCATCATATTTTATCCACCATTGGGGCATCCAAGAGGGCACATTTGCTGGGTTTATTATTACGCCCTGGCCTAGGGTCACCAGTGCGCAGCATAAATGCTCTCTGCCCCCTCCCGAACTCCCAGAGACAAGCGTAAACGGATAAGCAGTCCAGTATAATTTATTGTTCTCAACAATAAATATTTTGCTTCATGGTGGGTGAGCCACAGCCAAAACAACAAACAAAACATTTCTCATTTTAAATCTAACTGACCTGAAAATAAAGATGTGTAAAATAAAATACAGGTTTCTTACCTGACCTCCCTATACAAAAACAGGAGAAAACATTATTAAACAAAAAGGCTATTCACCCCTACCTACTAGGACTGCACAATTAACTCAAAGAATCTTTGTTATAAATAATACAAAGAACAAAGATCACCACACTATTAACAACAACAGTAAACAAACATTTCCCACAAAGTCATCTGGCTGGGAGTCAGACAAAGGGCCAAGAGAGGGAGGCCTCCTCAGCAGCCGTCCTTTAAAGCTGTTCAATCAGCTGTGTTCAATCCCACTCCAACCACTACCTGGGAAACAGACAGGAGAGAGACAAAGAACACCAAGCAGCACCTCCTCTGGCAGGGAGGACCTACCTGCACCAGGCACTACAAGGAACAAAACAATGAACCATATGACCCCTGGTCATAACATTATATTTATTTTCAAGCAAGAGGTCACCAAGGGGAGCAGAAGACCACCAGTGTCTCCAGCAATCCTCCTGGTGTGTGACTTTGACCTCATCCCAGTCAGTGCCAAGACTGCTTTCAGTTTTGTTTTCACAGAAAGCTGATGTTGTCACCAACGTCTAAGTCAGTTCTGTAAATGCCTCAGTATGAGCCATCTGGTTGGTTTTCTACTGCAGTCTTTTGTCAAGATGTTTTCAAACTATTACAGTTAAAATGTATAGACAGAAGGCAACAAGTCTTCATGAAGATGGGAACAGCAACAAAATAAGCATTCTCAAGCCATGCAGAGTGACAGGAAGCAGCAATGATTCACACAGCTCATCAACAATATTCACATGTAGCCATGCAAGCAAGCAACATGAAACAACCAAACTCTGGTTATTTTAATTACTGTTGTATGTGTTTTCTGAAATATATGTTCAAGGATAATATTGACAGACACATATTATGATCCCAGTCAGGTAAGTGAGTCTTTGTTAAATAAAAAGTAAAATTTTAGACATAGGTGTTTGTAGATCCTTAAATGATCCTGGAAGAGATATAGAAAGATAAGATTAAAAAAGAAAACATTATTGATTGCCCACTGGGGGAAATTAACTTGTTACAGCAGCAAGAGTCAATAATAAAAAAGGAGATTAATTGATAATAAAAAGGAAACAACACAAACACATGGATGACTTCAACACATTAAAAAGTAAAAATACTTATGTATACCACGTCACTTATTCAGACACAGATATGCCCATGATTATTGCACAACCATGCACAGGAACATTTTAAAGCAGTATGTACCATTCTATGAGAACACATCTCTCTCTCTCTCTCTCTCTCTCTCTCTCTCTCTCTCTCTCTCTCTCTCTCTCTCTTTCTCTTTCTCACACACCACACACAATTTAATAGGTCCCACTTGGAGGCCTGATCTCTGTGGGACATAATGAGCATCGGTGCTGACGAGCTGTTCTTTCATTTCATCACTCATGTCACGCTTACAAGGCTCCGTCCCCTGAAAGAAGTCAAAACATTTCCTGTTGCTTGGGGGTGTTGTGACATGGATGTGTCATAGCAACAATAATAGACACCCCTCTCAAAAAACTACTAATACATCCTGCTTTGAAAACCTAAAACTATTTATTTTATCGCTTCATTTTTAGAAAAGGGTTTTGTGCGTTGACCTGATGGCCTCTCCTCTCCTGTTCATGTGTTGCACATGTACAGGCAAATTTTCCATGTTCACCTAGAGTGGATTGGAAAACAATATATGCTGCTTGTTTGCATGATGCACAGCCATCTGCAATGGAAATCATATGTAAAATGAGGAGATGAATTCTGACCACATCTCAACCCATTTCCATCCCGTTTATACATAAAACCATAGAGAATATTATGGTTCACTTGAGGTCAGACTAATTCTGATCATTACAAGAGAACATGACAATAAACTTATTTTGATTTGGTGCTTCATTTTTTAATGTTTTTAATATTTGCATGTCTGTGCATAATGATCCAGTCAGTTATGATAACTGTGTGGACTTATAATATGCATCATGCATATCAGTTTCAACTTCTCGTGTACAATCACATCATTTGGGGATGACATATTCATGTTGTTTTTATTTCAGTTGCACAGATTTTATGGGATTTGGCCACAGAGTCCTGAGGTGTGAATCACAGATCATCCGCCGGTCATTTGAATACCTGGATGTGGTAATGGAGAAAGCTTAACCACAGGGTGTAACCCTCATTTGTGTCCTTTCATTACCTGACAGGGATGCCAAACACTAAAGGAAGGAGGGCCTTCTCCATCAGACCAGGTACTATTAGGAAACAGTGTTGTTCAAATGTTCTGACTGGTTTTCTTTGCTTCTACACCCTTCATTTCAACTGTACATTTGTTACTGTTGGAGTAACAAATAAACGTTTTGAACTTGAACTTATAAAGAATATATGTGATATAGAATTTTTATCAAATGGATCTTGCAAAAAGAGATTTAAAAAAAGGAAGAAAAGAAATCTAAGTCTCTTGTACAACAAAAATGACTAAGAGATTCTCAAATAGCTGAACCTTTGAACGTTAAGTGTCTCTGTTTGTGCAGTTCTTGTCTGAGCTTCACATGCAAACATGTTACTGAGCATTGGCATCTTATGACAGATGCTTTCAATGCAAATCAGCACTGACAGCACGGCTGGAGTATACACTTTACTGATCTCTCCCACTCCTACTCATGTGTTTCGTACAAAACAAACAGTTGCAACAATCTAATTGCAGCTGATTTGCTTGTGCTGTCGCCTGATGGTCTGCACGACAGAAATGTTTGATAACGTGGAAGGGAATTCATAGAAGCCCCTCAGAAAAAACCCCCATAAAAAGTAGGGTAGGGTAAAAAATAAAATTTAAAATTATGAGATAATAAGTCAAACTGGTGCACAAGATCAAAATTAGGAACCATTATGTCAATATATTTCACATATTAAATCAAAGTCATTAAATAAACAAAATTATGGCATAGTTAGTAAAATTATGAGATCTGAGTCAAAATGTTTACTTAATTCAAAAATATATTTTGACTTATTAAATCGAAAAGTTCTGAAATACTAAGTTGACTGATTACAAAAAATGATCACATAGGCCTATAAATCGATATTTTGACCCAATCAATTAAAACTATGAAAGTCAAAATTGTGAAAACTGTGAAAAGTAATTGTAATTTACTAAATCACATTATAAATTTGGCTGCTAAGTCCATTAATAGCAGAGGTGGAATGTAACTATGTAGCCTACATTTATTTAAGTAGACCTACTATACTTAAGTGCAATTTTGTACTTTAGGCCTACTTCCATTATACTTTATACTTCTCCACTACATCTCAGAGGGAAATATTGTACTTTTCACTTCACTGCATTTATCTGACAGTTTTGATTACTTTGTAGATTTAGATTATTAAAGCAAAATATTAATCAATAAATAAAAATGTTAAACATAGTCAGCAATATATAACATATATAAAATTATCCCCAACTTTACCAGCTGAAACAGTAAAGTGATGAAAGCATGAATGCGTCAATAATTATGATCCTTTAACTTTATATTATTCTGAAATTTGCCATTCTGCATTATAAGGTACTCTTAGGCTACTTTTGGTACCCTAAGTATATTTTTGATACTTTGAGATTTTGAATGCAGAACTTATGCTATGTAACTGTGTATTTTTATGCTACTTTTTCCAGTAAAAAATCCAAGTATTTTTTCCACCACTGCTTAATAGTGAATGTCGTCATTTTGACTTACTAAATCAAAATGATGCAAAGTAAGTTTCACAAGTTCCCAGTATTTCATCAAGTGTTTGACGTCCCATGCCTATTTTTCTAATTTAATCATGCATAATGTTTCATGTCTTTCTTTTGTCTTTTCTTGGAGGTAATGTTCTCCACAGCAGACCAAAATAAGAAGCTTAACATTTCGTCACACTGTTAAAATAATCGTCATTTTTTGTCAATTTTTTTTGTTGTTGCATAAATCATCTCCTCATGACGCCGGCCACCTATGGTAAAATCGCCTACATCCTCAGTTGATCAGATAATGTGATTTTATCCCTTTAAGATAATGGCCTTTGTCAAATGTGTGACTTAAGTGGATTTACTATGCCTTAGTCAAAATAAAATGTGACTTAGGCAATTTTTTGAACATGCCTCTGTGACTTAAGCAAGATATGGTAACACTTTATTTTGAAGGTGTCTACATGAGTGACATGAGCATGTCATAAACATGACATGGGATGTGTCATGAACATTAATGACACTTTGAAGTAACATTAATGCTCATGATACTTGTCATGTTTCTGACAAGCTTGTGTGACTCTTATGTAGACACCTTCAAAATAAAGTGTTACCATCTTGCTTAAGTCACAATGGCATGTTCAAAAATTGCCTAAGTAATTTATTTCTCTTAAGTTACATACTTTACACACAGTGTTATTACTATGCTAATAGCCATGCTTTGTTACATCCTTTTTGAATGAAATAATCAATAAATGTCATAGGTTACACTTTTGGTTAAGTTTTTTGTGTTTCCTGCAAAACTTGAAAAAAATGAGTTAGGCGATTATTTTAACAGGGTGACGATAAGAAGCTTAACATTTTTGAAAGAAGCTTGTTGCTCTGACACGCATGCGCAGTTCACAAGTATGTGCGAAGAAGAACAGGAAGCGAACAGTTGTTTGAGACTCGGACGCTGATGTTACGTCTTCTCCACTCTTCTTCCTCTGACTGATTCTTCTGAGCTCAGTCCCTTTGGCTAGTTGAGGCGCAAGCGGGAGAGGCAGCTATCGTGAAAGCCGCGCGTTGTGGTCGACTAAAAACTGGGTCTTGGCCGTGAAATCGGGAGCTTGAGTGCGAGGCAAGGGCGTGTTTGAATCTCAAGTGCTGGAGAGACACAGCGCCTCCTCCTCCTCCTCCTCCTCCTCACTGGATGCTAGCTCTGTAGCCTTTGCATGTCGTTACACTCCTAGTTAAAGTTGTGTTATAGTCTACATTTCTTTATTTATTCGGAGGTGAGGGCTAGAAGAAGATGGGATGTACTCTGAGCACGGACGACAAGGCGGCGCAGGAGAGGAGCAAGATGATCGACAGGAATCTGCGGGACGACGGAGAGAAGGCTGCCCGGGAGGTGAAGCTGCTGCTGCTCGGTGAGAGAAAGATGGATGTCCGGAGGGACGGGCTCTCCGCCTATCTGCTGGAGAGGGACTTTTTTTTTTTACTGCTGCAAACTTAAACCCAACCGTTACACGTTAAAAAAAACGTTTCAATGTTAATTCGAAGTTTAATGAAGCTGTGTGAAGCTAACGTAAATAACTTGACGGGGTTAACTTTGACGTAACAAACAAGTGGCAGAGTTAAACACATTTCGGGGTTCTTAACATGCTGCTGCTGCTACTGCTGGTGGTGGTGGTGGTGGTGGTGGTGGTGCAGTTAGCTGAAAAGTTGTAGCTGCTGGAGTTTCTTTATTTTTTCCAGAGCAAATGAAATCAGCTCAGTCAATAAACTTCTTATCAGCTCGCTGTGTGATTAGTTTGTTCACACAGTAGCACTAAGCCAGTGAGCTAATTTAGCTCAGCGATTAGCCACTTAGCTCGGTTAGCGCAGCAGCGCTAGCTGTTAGCTCACAGAAAGCTAAACCTAAAACAGTGTATGAGATGTTATCTTTCAACAAGTCTGCCCGTCAAAAAAAATCCACTCCTGCTGTGGTAACAGAATTACTTCATTATTACCATTTAAATTTACAATACAGTAGCTAATCTTAGATATCTTCCTGTTTCGTAGCCATTCATAAAATAAACACCGAGGTATTTTAGGCCGGTTGGGTCCGTTACTACAGTATGCCAAACTACAAGACATTAACTCAGGTTTTTGATGGATATAATTATGTGATGGATTATAAATAAAAGTTGGCTTCCGTGGGAATTACAATTAATGTAGTTAATGCAGATAATGTCACCTATGCTGCTTAACTAGTCTGAATGTTTTTTTAACTCCACACCTGGAGAAAAACCTTGACAAAAATGTTTAGTTTCGCAATTTCTGATGAGTTATGTTAATCGTTGCCTTCTATTATTAATGTAATGATAGCTCGCTTATGATAAATGCTGATTTCATACTCTATTTTACTAAATTGTGGTTAGCTGCGAGAGTGTCACCACATTTAAATGACATTGGTGTGGTCATTTGAATCTTGGGGCCAATCTGACTTACGCTCTTATTTAATCAGAACAGGCTAAATTGTTCAGAAGAATAGTGTCAATGAGCTTTAATTCAGCCTTTAAGATTGTTAAATACAGGAATCAGGCTACAGAACAATAGAACAACGACTAATCTTACAGATGATCACATCATTTATCTGAAGACCGCCACACCTTCTCTCTATTCTTACTTTCACTGGTAGCTAATGACCACTGCTGCTGTAGTCAGGGATAGACGGGCAAGAGGTTGCATAGCAACCTATTCAGTCTGATTGACAGCAATAAGCATCTGTGGCAACTATATGCACACACAACAAAGGCAGCTAGTGCATGCTAAGTGGAAGTCTGCCTGGAACATACAGTCCACAAGCTATTTCAACAGTTTTCTGCAGCTTTTTAGTTTCTGTGGCTCAGACTGGTCTGTGTGTCATCACAGGTGGTTTTCATACATATGATTTCACCACAATCACTGTACAAAGCTCAGTTGTAGCAGTCACTTCTTGTATGTTTGTGTGTCATTTGAGATGGACATGATTTGAATTTTCATGGTTGTGTTTTTTTTTCTCCCTGTCACGTTTCCCAAAAGCACCTGCATGAGATGTCTGGAATTGGTTTATGGGTTTTTTTATGGAGCAATTGCCATATGCCATTTAAACACATGGGTGTATTTCACCTTTTGTTGGAAGTCTTCGATCCCTCGTGTGTTTCTGAGCATGACAGAGAGCTATGCAGCTCTACCATGTGTGCTTATTGCAGTGTGCCAGTCAGGCTTCCCACCGCGGGTGTTTACATTAATGCAGTAATCTGAAAATGACATGCTCTTGAGACGAGTGTTTTGAGTGGGAGGAACTGCCTTGGATGTGGACTGTTTGTGCACTGCACACAAACAAATGCAAATCATAAAGATTGATCTTTGTGTGTAGCTGCATTTTCATACACAGAAGCAGGAGAAAAGCAGCATGGAAGAGAAGTACAATATTTCTTGTTTAGTGGGGAGATCTCAGCATCTCATATGGCCTGAGATGACGGTTTATTCCTTGGTCCTAGGTAGCCCTATCAAAAAAACATTCAAGTTCCATGGCAAACTTGAACCGTTTTCACTTCTGCTTTTTCGGCTTTCTTGGCATCCATTAAGCCCTTTAATTTCAGCAGCTCACTGAGGTGTGACCATGTGTTTGGAAATTAAATTTAAGTGTGTTATGATGTTTGCAGTAATATTAGCTCTGCGTCTGAGGTGCGTTGCTGTTTATCATATGGGACAATGAACTGTTGAACAGTTCTCCTCTCTGGGGAGCTGCGAGTCCCTGCAGAGGTAAGGTAATTAAAATGTTGTGTGCTCAGCTGAAAACATGCGTGTATCTCGGAGGGAGCCGGAGAACTCTGAGAGACGATGTAAAAACTTAGTTGGCTTATTCAAATATATCACAGATTTGCAGGTTTTTTTGTCTTTAATTTTTTCAACTTTGACCTTTTTAAGGCTGTGATGATGTCATACTTCAGTAGTCTTATATATTGGTTTTCCCAAAAATCATATGTTTCATATGAGATGCATTTGGCAGCTCTAAGTCCAGCCCGCCAGTCTGATGCAGCATGGGTTTTTAACCCAGAGATGTTTAAGCTATGCATAATCTCATTGACGGAGGATCTAGTTGATTAATCCAATTACACTGTGACCTGGCTAAACTGGGCCTTAGACACTTCTGCAGTGCCTTCTGTGACAGTGTAGCCTCTGGTGTGTTGCAGGTTAAAGTTTACAAACATTATGCACTTGACATGGATTTATCTTTTTGTTTTGTGTGTGATAGGGCTGCACAATTGAGTTCTATCAAAATCATGATATGATCGAATGCAATATTCAAACTGCAGCAGTGCACACTATTTGCTTATGGGAAAATATGAGTCAAAATACCATTCTGAATTATCAGTAAAAAATAATTGCAATGAGATGTTTTTCCAAATTGTGCATCACTAGGGTGTGATATAAGCCTCCATCTTACCATATTAATTTGACTTCAAATAAGTATTGCTGTATGGGTTTAGTTTTTGAGTTTGGAGATGTTTGTTGACATTGTGCTATAATATGATATAATTAATTAATAACAGAAGAGGCCTTGGCAACAGAAAAAACCTGAAACCAGAATGATCCATTCAAGAATTGTGATACTGTTCTGTCAGACAAACCCTTAATTCAATAAAAGTGTATGCATGAAGTGTGTTTATATCAGCAAGTAAATTCAGAATCTTGTCTTTGTACTGTATTAAATTAAATGTAGGTATTGCAAATCATTGCATTATTATTCTGTGTTTGACAGTATCCAAGCCTTTTTGAAATTGGGATTGTACTTGTCTGATTTATGCTCAAAATAATTCACATCATGTAACTATTGACCATAATCAAATTTTCGGTGCTGTCTGTTCTCTGTTTCAGGTGCTGGAGAGTCTGGGAAAAGTACAATTGTTAAACAGATGAAGTAAGTGTGGGTAGTCAACATATAAAAACACACCAATTACGCCCTCTTGTCAACAATTTTACACATAGAATTTGGTCACAAAAAATGACAGTGAGTGTATAAATTGCACTAGTTGTTGAATAGGGAGTATTTTTTTTTACCATAGCCATGTTAAATATCTCACACAAAGCTTCCATATTACAACAGTAAAAGTTACATCAGTAGACTATTTTAAGTATTTAAGTGTAATTGGAAACAAATGGTTTATATATGACCCAGGCACTTCAAGTTCTCTTGACAAATCAGAACAAAAAGTTTAAATCCAGATGTACAAAACAGATTAATATTACTCGCAGTCTCTTGCATGATTAAAAACAATTTGATGTGTTAAACAATTTCACATATATGGTTTCATTGAGTCAAGTTGTAGTTTGAGATTAAATTTAGTCTTCTTTAGTCATCTCCCTTTTTTTGAGAGTGTATCTAATCATAATCCTCTATTTTGTGAAGATATCCATGAAAAAGCTTCTTGTAGACAGTGCGCTAATGTCCTGTCTTTGTGTCCCAGGATCATCCATGAAGCGGGCTACTCAGAGGAGGAGTGTAAGCAGTACAAGGCTGTGGTCTACAGCAACACCATCCAGTCCATCATTGCCATCATCAGAGCTATGGGACGCCTCAAGATCGACTTTGCTGATCAAGCCAGAGCGGTGAGTGAAGGAAAACAAAAGCTGGCGTTTACACCGTTTTCAGGACATTATGGGTTGCATTTCTGTTCTCAGCTCAGTGCTATGAGGGCAACAACTGAGTTAGTCATATGTCACTGTTCCCTACTGGGCAATTTTCTTCTCACTTCCTCCTCTGCAACAGGTCAGATAGAGCTGGTAGGGGTTTACTATCACATTCAAAACAGAGGCTTACTGACATGAGATCTGTCTGTGGGCCCTTTAGCTGATACAGGCGCCCTGCAGCGCTGCAGATGAGGACATTTTGAAGTATTTGTTCATGGGCAGAGGAGCTGCCTGTCAGCAAGAAGTAATAATCAGCAACATTTCAGTTAAACTTTCAGTTCACTTTTTGAGACTTTGTGCTCATTGGTTTGGTGGTTTGTATAAGTGTTGGTTATTGTTACCACATGTTATAAACTACTTAGCATTTTGTTTCTTATTTTTGCTATACAGACTCCTGTTTCATTTTGTAGATGTGTTTTTTCCCTTGCATAACAAGAGGCTTAGTCATTGCTACAGCGTGACTGGCCTGGCTCTGTCATCGTGACCAATTTTACACCCAAAGCTTTTCTTTCTTGATTTTATGCTCTCACAGATATTCTTTTTTTGGGGGGCCATTAACCTGCTTAAGATGCTGTGTAGCTTTTGAAATGTAATTTTATGCAAAGTGTTATGGCTGAGAGAACTATTGTAATTTTTAATTCAATCAGCGGAGAGCTCCTTCTATGATTTTATGAAAAATGACAGACTGCCCCTTATTCAATCCAATTTCAGTCAATTTGGATTAATTCAACCGAATCTGATTTATTTGATGATGCAACAAATGTCCAAAACGGTGCTCATAAATCTGTTTCTTTTCAACTTAAATGTACTGGTAACATTATTCATCTGCAGAATTTAAATATTATGTAAACAACCATGCACACACATTTGTAGTATAGCTGACTTGCATTTATATGAAGATTCTGTGGATTATGATTTTAATTGGTTTATCTCATTAGGATGATGCACGGCAGCTGTTTGTTCTGGCGGGCTCCGCAGAAGAGGGCTTCATGACAGGCGAACTAGCCGGGGTCATCCAGCGGCTGTGGAAGGATGGAGGCGTTCAGGCCTGTTTCAGCCGCTCCCGGGAGTACCAGCTCAATGACTCCGCAGCATAGTGAGTTGGCTACACTGACGCACATGCAGGAATTGGTGTGGGTCTGTACGTGAAAGAATAACTTCCATTCTAAACTCTTATTTTTTAATCTTTCTGTTCTCTTCTTCTCCCAAAGCTACCTGAACGACTTGGACAGGATATCCCACGGTGCTTATGTGCCCACCCAGCAGGATGTGCTGAGGACCAGAGTCAAAACTACTGGTATTGTGGAAACACACTTCACTTTCAAGGACCTCCACTTCAAGTGAGTACAAGTTCACCACAGTTCCTAGTCTTTGAATCACCGCCCACATCTCATCTGATGTGTTTAGTAATTCAAAAAGTGCTCTTGTCATTGACGACTGTTTTCATGGGTTGGAGAAACATTTGACCAATCAAAGTTTAGTAAGCAAGATTAAGAATGAGGACTTTATTTTCCTGCATAGCTCAGAGGCTAAAGTCATGAAAAATTACATCAGAAGAATGTCGACAGGTGTGGATGAGATGGACACAGCAGTTTTTTTGTTTTTTTAACAGTCTTTGTACACGTGCATAGGTATTTTGGAAAACTGGTCTTTTCCTTCTTTCGTTCTCAAGAGAATTGCAGTCCTCACATGCACCGTTTTTTATGTCCCCTCATTCGTGGCGCTTCATAAAGCCAAAAACTCAGTTATCCCTGAAAATTTGAAGTTTACAAAAGGTCAGTGTTCAGTGGGCAAAAATGCAGTTTGTAAGTTGACAAAAGGCAGAAACACAGAAATCAAAACCACAAATTGACACGAACACTGAGGCAGAATGAGTGAAGTGAAACAAAATGTCACTTCAGTCAGGCTAGCTGTCTTGTTGTGCATTCAAAACGTCAACTTATGTTATTTAGGTTTAGTAAAACCAAGGCAGTTACTGACACCAGACTGATGCTCCCACATCTTAAGTCAAATAAATAACTACATGGAATTGGCACATTATTGTCACAAATTGGTCTCCACTTCAGTAAAGCAACATTATAATACAACATGGCTACTTGAAAATATATAATTATTATAAATGAGTGACAGGATGAAAAGTCCAAGTTGAGCAGCATCCTGACGAGTGAACATCTGTTTGTGTGTATGTTATTTAACAGTGTGTGTCTTTCTGCAGGATGTTTGATGTAGGCGGACAGAGGTCAGAGAGGAAGAAGTGGATCCATTGTTTTGAGGGAGTCACAGCCATCATCTTCTGTGTGGCTCTGAGTGACTATGACCTGGTGCTGGCTGAGGATGAGGAGATGGTAAGACCTAAGAACCTTCTGACCTTCACAAACCCTGATTCATCTTTGTCTTGTTTTTAAAGTCCGTTTGTGCAGCTTCTTACCATCTTCTGTGTGTTTCCTCTCGTTCAGAATCGAATGCATGAGAGCATGAAGCTGTTCGACTCCATCTGCAACAACAAGTGGTTCACAGACACCTCCATCATCCTCTTCCTCAACAAGAAAGATCTGTTTGAGGAAAAGATCAAAAAGAGCCCTCTCACAATCTGCTACCCAGAATATGCAGGTGAGAGACGGAGACACGCCTACAGAAACACTTGAATGCAGCGTGTGTGTTGTACATGCAAATACTGTACTTTGTATGCGTTAGTGTCGCACATGGACCTTTAAGAGCAGCTGAGCATATTTGGAGTTTTTAAGTGACAGATCTTATTAGTAAGGCTTACTGCAGGTCCTTAAATTTGAAAAATGTCTTCAGTCATGCACACCCAAGGTCTTAAAAGTTTCTAGGAATGATCATAAATTATGTTTTACAGTTCTTAAAATCCCCTTTGAGTTTCACTCGGGGAGCCAGGAAATGAATTACGTTTTTTAGATAGGTAATGGGATTTTTATAAATTAAAAAGTAATTATTTTGAAAATGCTGTTTTCAGCCTCTCTGATATGAACATTTCCTACTCTGATTTGCATCATATTAAAATGAATAGACTGGCAAACACGACATTAATATCAACATGGACCTTGAGAAACTGGGATGGATATTTTTCACTATTTTCTGACAATTTATAAAACAAATGATTAATAAATGAATCTAGAGGTATAAATAGGTATATTAATAGGTTCTGATAAATAATCCCAACCCTAGATGTTTGTTTTTAACAGTCGTCCTCTCGTTGCCACTCGGAGGTGTGGCGGTCTCTATGGATGACAGATATTTCTTAATTCTCCTCTCAGCTCTCTCAGTGTGTGGGTTGCTTCATGTTCATAACAATGTGTCCTTGTCAGGTTCACCATTGATGAAAGATTCTCAGATTTTACAGATGTGTCCATTTGTATTTCTGTGATTCTTTAAAAGTTAAACAACCCTTCTCCATTTAGAGTCTTTCGTGTTTACCATTATATAAACAGTCAAGAACAATGTTTGCTTGTTAAGCTTTAATTAAGGCATTCATCAAACCCCCATGTGATTCCGTTTCAGAGTACTAACCTTTGCACCATTGTAAGTTTTAGTGCAGAAAAATGGGTCCAACCTCCTTCAGTTATCCAGTCAGATGAAAAGTCAGTGAAGCTGCTCTGTAGGTCGATGTAGGTCAAAACATACTCGTTGCTCAAAAACAATATTAAGCCAACACACACATTATTATTACACTCAAACTCACTCACCTGTACAATCTAATCCGTACAACACATCTGCCATGAATTGTACTTGTACAAATCAAACATTTTGCTATGGTTGACACTGCCAGAAAGCTGATAAATCTACTTAAAGTTCATTATTGAGCTCAAAGCTGATGGTGGTTTTGTACTGGCCTGCATATATACACTTATTACATTATTTTATGCACAAATTGAATTGATTTGAAAAAGAAATTGATACTTTGAATGTATACCCCCTTTGTGCAAATAGTAAATTATATCAATCAATTCCTTATCAGATGACTACAAATAACCCAAATTATCAGGCTTTAAGATTCTTTATTTGACACTAAATAGGTTTTACAATAAAAGTCTTAAATTTGATTTCATGAAACTTTCTGTTGTGACACTAGGTTTTTCCATCCACTTGTTTTTATGCCCATTTTCCATTTGCACATAAACATTTTTAATATATCAATATATAAAAATAACAAATGTCATAATTCCATCTTCATTGTTTTTCATCGTGGGAGGTTCAACTGATGCCCCTAAAATGTCGTCTTGTTTCACCCTTTTATTCTAAAATAGTGTAATGGTTTTCCGGCTGGAGAATTGGCACCATCTACTGCTTATCTCTATAAATGTATGTCTTTAACATAATGTTAGTGGATGGAAACAAGAATTAATTTGCATTGTCTTTTGCAATTTTGTTAAATTTACAATGCATTGGAAAGGAAACCTAGCTGCTATTGGGCCATTTTTCTCTCCTGACCGTGTCCTCTTTGTCTTTCAGGCTCCAACACCTACGAGGAGGCAGCGGCTTACATTCAGTGCCAGTTTGAGGACCTGAACAAGAGAAAGGACACCAAGGAGATCTACACCCATTTCACCTGTGCCACCGACACCAAGAACGTGCAGTTTGTGTTCGATGCCGTCACTGATGTCATCATCAAGAACAATCTGAAGGACTGTGGCCTTTTCTAAAGGTAATGCCTGCTGCTTCATGGACAAGCTGATCATGTGTGGTCTGTCTCATTTATCTCCTCTAATCACTGTGTTTTCTTTCTCCTTTGTGTTCAGGCAGCCTAGTGGACCGAGTGACTTTATTCAAGGGGAATCTGACTGGAGGGAACTTCGTGGCCCCTGCTGAGAATGTCACTTTTAACCTCTTATTAACTTATGTTCATCTCTAAAAGTTTTAAAGACGGTGTGTAGAAAAAACATTTTGTGTAAAATATTTGTCTGTCTATGGCCTGGGATTTTTCACAGTTTTTAAAATGTGCTTGTTTTACCTTATTATCATTATTTTAAATTTTTATATAAAAAAAAGGGGGGCCTTGACATTTTTTTTGTCCATGAATGAACACTTTTTGTCTTTTGTTTGTAGGTCCTTGTGCCTTGCATGCCTTAGTTGCAGTGTTTTGTTTTTGTTGAGTTAGATGTTAGGTTTATGTAGATGTTACCATTGAACTCTTCCCAAGCCGCCCTGAGTCCATATTATCTTCTTTTTTTTTTTTTCAGTATATTTCATTGTCACATCATTTTTTTTATTTTTGCCTCCTTGGACAAACCAAGCAAGACCAAGTGATTCTGTAGACCAATTCACTCTGACTCTGACATACTGTGAGAGCTGTGTGTGAACCTTTTCGGATGTGTGGTTTGCATGTATGCTGCGGGTGTGAGCTCTGTTTTGATTGAGGCCAAAAGCCAGCTTGAGTGTGTGTGTGTGTGTGTGTGCGTCTGTGTGTGTTTGAATGTGTGCACAATATTAAAACAAAGGGACTTTATTCCTCTACTTGTCATCCTCTTTCAAAGTTGTATTTTTCTAAGCGACCAAAAAGAAGCTACTCTCTGTAATTAACAAGTGCACGTTGTCGGTGCGCCGCTACAAACTGTAACATTCCTGATTGAATCATGAATCAAAGAGAAGCTTTGAAAAGAGGATGCCAGTGGCGGCCTTGTAGCAGACAGTAGGACCATATGTAGATCTGTGTTCGGTGCATTGACAGACGGAGACGAGGCTGGCTGCACTGTTATTGATCATGAAGTGTGATGGTTTCAAGTTACATATCCCCCCTTAGACTCCCAACCCTCTGTATCCATTGGATGGGCACATTAGTGGACTAATCTCCATGATTTTGCTAATAAAAGAGCTGCTGTGGTGAAACCATGGCAACTTATGCAACAAACACTTATTTCTCCTGTCTTTTTTTGTGTGTGGGTAAATATTTTGTGCTTTTTCCAACAGGAAAACATTTAATGTAGATCACAGGAGATGGGCAGAAGGACCATAATTAGAGCTGTAAAGATTATCTGATGATGTTATTGACTAATCGGTTAAATGCCAACTCTTTTTATAATAATTTAAAGGCATACTTCACCCTTGTTTTTTTATATTAATTGTATATCATTGACTCACCTCATGTTCCACCAGTACTGCTAATAACGGTAAGATTTTAGAGTATGTTCATGTGTTTGATTTGAAGTATTAAGCACTCGACTGGATACCTGAGACTTTAATTGTATTGCACGAGTTAAAAGTTTAATTTTTGCCGTTAAATGCAATCCCCATTTACTTAAATTCATCAAGAGTTTGCTCCATTTTCAGACTTTCTGTTCACCATGAGAGAAATGCAAGTTTTCTACAAGCATTTAAGGCAACGAGGTAAGTAATTGATATATAAATGATCATTTTAAGGGTGAAGTATGACTTTAATCTTTCACTTCCATTTTTTTGAACAAAAATGCCAAAAAGTCTTTAATCTTTTGTATAATTTTAAATGTAATATATTTGGGGTTTTAAACTCTTGGGTGGACATCACATTCCACTCTAGACTACTGTACATTTTTCACAAAAATCGTTTTTGATGGACAAATCATTTAATAGAGGAAATAATAATGTAAAGAATTAACTGGGGATGTATAATTTTATTTATTAGTTAAATATGTTTACCCTATTCATCTGTAGTGTCTGTTAAATTCCAGTTCATAGCTGAATTCATGTTGCATTGATTTTCAATGACTTGACAATGTTTTCTGGTTAAGGAAGAGATAAAGAGAGCTATCTAAAACTTTACTTTAGTATCTCAACAAAATGAAAGTGTTAATCAGATATTGAGATTTTTGTCCTGGAAATGTGTGCAATATTGGCACATCTGTATGCCTAATTTGCATCTTTAATCAGAACCTCAGGAAACTTGTAATACAACAACTAATTGTCTTAATGTAAGTAATGAACTGGGGAAGTGGCATGGTGATATCTATTATTTAAATATTTTACCATATTCACCTGTATTCACTCTTAACCTCAGATTTAAGGTGAGATCAGAGGAGCTTCCATTCTTCTGCAGATTAATGTAAAACAACCTTTTAGTCTAAAATGCTGCACATAAAATCATTCAGCACAGTGAAGGTGAAACATCTTTTGTTCATAGGGACACTCAGTCTTAAATTATTATCCTCAAATGAACTGAAGTCCATAGCAGGATATAACGTCATGTGCCAGTACAGTTCAGCAGTAAACAGTTCCCTCTAGTGGCCACACGGTGTAACTGCATGTAATAAACCAAGACTGATGGCTGCTTGATGGTCGTGGAGGATACAACTGAGGGAAATCTAATCACCAGTTTTAATATAATTAGCACAGATTGTTCCTGACAAAGATGTATTGGTCTTTTATATAAAATCTCTATTGGAAACACCCCAAGATTAGGAATAATTAATCCTGAACCAGAATGAGAGCATGATTTTCTTCCAAGCTGTGGCGATTTAAAGCAAGAATTGTGGCTCAGAATCCATTCCAGTATTCATGAGCCAATCAACCGCTAAAGGAATTAGTTTAGAGACAGTGATAGGATTATCAGAACAACTGTCCTGCTCCAGTCATTTTTTATTTATTTATTTTTTTACATATTCATTTCATAAACACACCAAGATGGGTCACAGCAGTGCCAAGGCTGACTCCTGTCTTGCAGACTTAGCTAAGCCATCACTGCTCAAGCACAATGATTAGGCATTAGCTGCGAGGACACTATTTTTGGGAGGCATTGTGTGATTTAAAAGCTAACTGCAGAGTCATTTAGTTAATCCCTAAAGCCCTCCCAGCAAGATCAAAGAGTGTGGATATGAAGCTTCTTCAAACTGAAGGTGTACTTGAGGAAAGACAGGAGGATGATAATGCTAATGATTGTGATCAAACATCACGTCATGTCGAACTGCAGCTGACCAGAACGTCAAAGCAAAAGGAATCCAATCCAAACACATATCTGTTCTGAAGAAGCTCTTTGAAAACTGTGTAATCACCAGCTCACTCGTTTGATCTATAGATTAATAGACTGCATATTTACCACTTAAAAGGGTTAACATCTGAGAAGACAAGAAGAGACAGAATATATAACTTGGATTTTTGAACTGGATATTGATGTTTGGAAGTGAAACTACTCTTTATTCTTTACATAAACATATAACAAATTCATTTTTAAGAAGGACCCCTTAAAGGAATAGCTTTTCTTGCTGCAAGTTAGAGTAGAAGATCGATACCACTCTCATGTCTAGAGTAAATATGGAGCTACTGCAGCTGCTGGTTAGCTTAGCTTAGCTTAGCACAAAGACTGGAAACGGGGGGGAAACAGCTAGCCTGGCTCTGTCTAACTGTAACAAATGCTGAGTTTCCACTGCACAGTGCAGCTCTGTGTGATTTATCTAACTTTTGAAACAAGATATTTTCCTCTATTTTATTTTTCCATTGCAAGTAGTAAACCCTCAGTGTAGGCCAGACTCTCAGCTTGTTGCAATAGCACTGCTGCCATAGCACATGTGACCTTCCTGGCAGTTGTTATAAGAAGTAAATAAGTGATCAAGACTGTTGTTTGAACCAGGCTGTAAGCATATTTAATTCTGCTGTAAATTTTGACATTTTAACTTGAGGGTCCATGAGGATTGACTCGCATTTGGAGCCAGCCTCGAGTGGTCATTCGAGGAACTGCAGTTTTGGCACCTCCATGTTGGATTAATTTTTCAGCCCTGGAGGTTCCCGCTTGGTTTGTGCTGGATGTCCCTTGTCTTGCGAGTGATGAAAAAGAAAAGTACCTGTTCCAGGAATTAACCACAGCTCTTACTAATGGAAAACCAGAAAGAAAAGAAAGTCCTGCGGCAAAAATGTGCCTACCAACCGAGTCATATTTTTGGTTATGTGGGAAGACTTGTGACCTAGATATCAAGGGTCTGCTAGTGGAAACATTTTACAGTAAAAAATAAATGCACAAAATATGCCATCAGTGTTTCTATAAACATATCTTCTGCATTTCTGTACTTGAATTTCTTGTGAATTAACAGGTGACATATCCCTTGAGAGAAATATGTGTTGGTGATAAGCTAATAGCTTATAATGATTTGTTTTTTCTAGTCCCTCTTGTCAGGATGTCTGTGTGGTTCAGTCTCGACTTTTTACAGGTGTACTCTGCCGTCACAAGTTTCCTTACATAATTAAATCTCACTGTGAGCTTGGAGAAAAAGCCAACGTGATTTAGTTGCCAATTCCCTAAAGCCATTCAGTCTAATTAACTTATTCTCTGTGTGTTGCATTTGTGTGCGTGTGTGTGGGCACATGTTTGAAACTGATTTTTAACTGCTGCTCCAGTCCAGCACACCCCTGGGTTTGTCATTGCTGCCACAGTGCATCTATTTCATTTTAAAGTTTTAAATGTCTTCCAAACATTGTTGCTGTCTCTGTAGACATTAGATGATAGTTAATATGTTTGTCTGCAGTCTGTTTCCTCGTTTTAAGCTCTGGGACATTTGTGGATAAAATAAAGATGACAAAGACAGGAAGAGTCGGTTCACCCTGTTTAAATTGTTTAAGTATCTGTGTGAAGGTGACCCCATCATCCCCCTGTCCCCCGTCTTTGCCAAGCAGTAAAAACAACTTAGTGTGCATTTCTTCCCTAACAGCAAATGCACAAAGCAGAGAGTCAATGAGGGAGGCAGTGAGCTAAATCCATATAAGCTCTATTGAAATTCCCCCTCTGAGTGCACAGACTGCCTCGTGTTATTGTATTTTTGCCTTCTGTTGTTGGCAGTCTGCTTTAGGATCCTCATTACTTTCTGTCTATAATGATGATATAAAGTAATATCCTTTTCTTTCTTCTTCCTCCCCCACCCAGTGTGCACAGACAGACACAAATACACTCACAGACATTCTGAGGAATCCTCTGTGGATGTTTCTGGCGTGTACAGTCACTCCTAATACAACAGTTTTATTTGGTTTATTAATATTTGGGCAGAAAGTGAAATATTTGACTGAGTTGTTGCAGCATTTAGAGAAAAATAGCAAATTATTGTGCACCGTTTTCAAAGCTATTTGTCTCCCACAAGCCACCACACACCACAGTGACACCCAGACCTTCATCACAATGTTGATCGGAGTTCATGTGAGCACACGTTTTCCTAACTCTGTGTCCACATGTGAGGGAACTGAGAACTGCTGCTGTACTGTATTCTGTCAGGAGATGATCTCAGAGTGGCAACGAGTTGCTTGAAGTGACTCCAAATTTAGACGCTCCAGCTCAAAGCTTCGACAGCTGATGGCTTTTCTTTTTGTTCTTCTATCATACTTCTATTCCCAAAGAAGGTCCAAAATAGTGAAATACTCTGATCCAGATATATATAGATGCACACAAGATAAGAATTTAGTTTCCTGTACACACAGAAATACTATTTTTGATACAAAAAAAAGCTACAAGGTGCCAGATTTTTATTGCATCAGCTGATTTCACGATTCAATCATGGAAGGAATACTGAACAGGCCTACTGGGCCCAAGGGGTAATAAGGGCCCTGGACTTGAGAATTAGTTTCAAGTGACTGTGACAACAAAGACACTGAAAGACATTCAAACAACTACAAAGAGAAACAAAACAGCTACTAACAGACACAAAATGACCAGGAAGACAGTAAAAATGACTACAATGTAACTATTCAGGGACCCAAACACAACTAGAAAGAGAAACAAAATGCCTAAAGAGACATAAATTATTACAAAAAGTCATAAGGTGACTAAAGACACAAAATGACAACATGAGATGCAAAACAAGAGAAGATACCCATTGAAAGAAATGTTTTCCATCTTTCATGTCCACATTAAGCAGATTTAATTTCGAACACATCTTGTGGATGTTATAATGTAGACATAGTCTCATTCTAGGCGTCTTGTAGGAAAGGTGGAGGTGCATTTTCCATATTTCTGCCCATTGTCTCATAATCTGCCAATGGATTTAGATCACCAGTACTTTGCTTGTGTTACAGTGAAAACCTGCAGACTCTGAGTCCTCCATAGTTTGAATTATCTCAGTCCAGGCTGAAGGCCTCTTGAAGCTGCACTTCTGACCTCCACCAGCAGAGTCACAAATATAGCAATGCAGGGAGTCATTTTCCCTCTGGGTGTATAATCTGCTAATCCAGCCAGTTTTCGTAATGATACGATTACTCTTTCTCTACTACGGTGGTTGTCAGTCATAAATGATCATCAACTTTGCATCATTTGCTTAGAATTAGTTTCACAAGCATGTGTTGTAACCAGAACACACAGAATGACCTAAATGTCAAGACACTAAGTACACAAAGTGACAGTCAAAGTGAATCTACTGCTCTTTATGGATTATTTACTGGTTGCAAATGCACAAGGGGCTGTGTACAGTAATGTTGTTTTGTACGGGGGATACTCACATTACAAAAGCACATGCTTGTCCTTAAAACACACACACACACACACACACACACACACACTCACAGAGGCACTGCTGAGAGTGGCAGTAAGAGGGACAGTCATCCTCAGTAGATTTCAGCAGCTCTTGACTTTTGTGTTAAATATTGAATGAAACTTTACTTCACCCGCTTCGGAGAGTCATGCAGCCATAAAAAAGTAATGGCAACAAAAGGATTTGTCCTTTTCCATTGGACTTGGATTTATGTCATCATAACAATTATGTAACGGTGACCAACTTAAACAGGGAACAGCAAATTTATACCCAGAAGTGTAGATGCTAGATGTTGCCCTTTTTTCACCCCCATGTTTAAGCTGTTAAAAACTGAGTCAATGCACTCACCTACTGCTCAAACAGTAAACCTGTAAAATGTTGACGTGAAATGATGAATTGAGGTTCTCTTACATCCGTAACAGACCAGTGAACCATGACCAGAGAGGACTAAAGGTGAGTTTACCATTAGAGTTTCAGGAGCTTGTCGTGCGTGTAAGCACTGGTACTTCTATAAACACAGGACTGATAGTGCTGGTGGCGTTGCATGTGCTCCCTTATGACATAGTAAAAAGAGCCAGAATAGCAGAGACAAATACATCCCCCACTCTGTTTTCTCCACCCTTTATGTAGCCCAAGCAGCAACCTCCAGGGCTGAAAATGAAGCCAATGCTGAAGTGCCAGAAACTGCAGACTGGCCACTTGAGGCCAAACCCCCCATGTTAAAATGTTGAATTTTACAGCAGAAATAAATCTGTTAACCCTTTATAGGGCACTCATTGAAATACTTGCAAATTCCAAATTTCAACCCAAGAGAATATTGGAGGATATTACATACTGCCAGAATGTGTAAAAAACAAACAAACATACGGACCCGGGAGAGGGGAATAATATTTTGAGAAAAAAAGTTTACGAGATTCAGGTGTCAAATGTACCAGAAAAAATGTGCAGATTTATGAGATTTAAAGTCGTGGATCTGCGAGAAAAAAGTTGTTTTTTCCCCACTTTTGTCTCGTAAATCTGAAAAAAATGTTAAGCAGATTTGCCACTTTAAATCTCTTAAATCTACAAATTTTTTTCTTGTAGATTAGGCACTTTAATCTAGTAAATTAGCACCCCCCCCCCGTTTGTATTTTTATTTTTATTCATACTTGGCCTTAATATGCCGTCATAGTCTCAAGTTCTCCTCGTACAAGACCAAGTGGTTCTATGACCAAACAGAGAGACATGGGGACCCCATTTAGATATCCACTGAAGTTACCAAATATGGTTCTTTGCTCGATAAAGGGTTAACAGCCTGGTACAAAAAAACTGTTTTGGTCTCTAAAGCTAATTTCCCCCTTCATGACAGCGGCACTGTAAAGTTTTACATAATTAGGGACATGGTCGCTTTGACTGATCGATCCACGTCTTTTGCCTGGTTTTGGATTAACCGAAGGTTTGAGTATCTGGAAGTCCTACCAGCCCACAAACTGTGAAATAAGACAACCTAGTCTGTTTTGGAGGGGCTGCCTGGATCAGAAAAAGTGTGATTTAAGTTAACAAGAAAATCAGATTTGGTTCTCTTTTTTATGTCACATGCAGACCCATTAGAATATACTGCCAATTATCTGAATATCTCCACCTACCTTTGTAAAGGTGCACGTTTGTTCCTAATGAGAGCAGACTGGGCTTAAAGAGACGGACACTAAAAAGGAGCATTTCAGTAAGATGGTGAATGCAGCTATATTTAAACTATGAGAAACATAATCTTTGTTTCTTTTTTACTTTTAAGCATGTTCTAGAAGAAACCCCAAATACAAATATGAACTTAAAAATTAGCATAATATATCCCCTTTAAAACTTGATTTTTCATTGGGGGCACTCTTCAAGAGGGGTCTGCAAGATTATATCATAATGCAGGTGTTTGTGGAGTTTGTGCCTATGTGGTGAGTAGAGTGTTAACAAACAAACTTGAAATCAATTTATAGTAATTACCACAAACTGAACCTGGAGGAACAACTGCTCATGTAGCCCTGTTGGTAATCCATCTTTAGGTACATAAAAATCTGCATTGCAGGCTGCATATTATCATAAAAGTAATACTACTAAATTATACTTAAATAATATTAAATATACTTTCTATCAAAATATTTTATAGTGTGCTGCAAAAAAAAAAGAAAAAGAAAAAAAAAATCTGCCTTAAAGCTATTTTATTTCCTAAATTTCCCAAACATGGTTGCAGGTTAATCATATATGTTGGTGTTCGTATGTAATGTAGCGTAAACTGAGGTCCCTCCTTCATGTCATGCCTGTGTGTGATCACAGCGAGCCCGAGGAAGCGCCCCTGGCAGTGTAGTGGGAGTGAAGCGCCTCCTGTGTTATTTCCCCTCCTCTCCATCCTTTTACGCCGAACCAGAACCATTCATCTCTCCCCTCCTTCAGGCTTCACATCCGGGTCATCCGCCAGTATCTGTCTCTTGCGTCTGTGTGTCTGACAGAGTAATAATTATTTCAACCGCCGCCGTGCTGTACTGCAGCCCTCTGCCCGACTGCGCGGCTCGCCGAGCGGACACTGCGCCTGGCGTGCACCGGTGATGATGGAGCCACGGGCGCTGTGAAGCTGCAGCCGGTCGCACAAAGGCAGGGATGAGACGGTAGGAGGCTTTTGTATGGGCCAGCCCGCGGTGATTAACTCGCCCTAACGATGTCTAAGAGCCTCAAGAAGAAAAACCACTGGACCAACAAAGTCCACGAAGCGGTGATAACCCGGGGGAAGGAAGGGGAGCTGGGGTTCGAGCTGAAGGGGGGCGCGGAGAACGGCCAGTTCCCCTACTTCGGCGAGGTGAAGCAGGGGAAGGGACTGATCCAGAGCGGCAAACTGGCCCAGGATGAGCTGCTGCTGGAGGTCAACAACATGCCAGTGGCCGGGCTCACTACCCGAGACGTGCTGGCCGTGATAAAGCACTGCAAAGACCCAGTCCGCCTCAAATGTGTCAAGCAAGGTGAGATACGGTGTACATGAGAGGGGCGAAGAGCGCGCCGCCGCGCGGATTTAAGAGGCGGGGAGGAGTGTGTGTGAGTGTGCTGTGTTTGTGTGTGTGTCGCCGGTTTGATTAAGATGTCATTTGTGCAGTCATCTGTCAGTCTGCACTAAAGGGAGAAGCCGTGTGTTTAGGTGGACAAAGCACAGAGCCATGCTTAGGCCTGTTTGTTGCTGAAATGTAATTACGAGCCGTAATGATGGGTTCAGTCCACCAGGATCAGTAACTATAATGATTATATGGCAGCCGGGAGCTGCCGCCGTTTGTTTATCACAGTGTCGCTGGTTCGATGCCACAGCCTGGAGGGGGTGTGTCCGTTTAGGCGTCACGCCACAGCCTGCGGTTTTTCTTCGTATTTTGGTCGAGGACAGGGCTCGTTTTCACCAAACAGGCCTGCGCCGTGGATGAAATGTTTTTCTCTTTGCTGCTGTTCAGTGTGAGCAGACAGACACATAGACAGACAGTCTGCAGGCTGCCAGTCCTCACTATCACTGTTATTGCAGTGTAATTACGCACTGATAAAAAATTAAACCTGTGCAGCCTAATTACTGCTGAGCTCACACTGATCAGCTCTGTAGTCAACATGGATTGCTTTAACTCCAGCCCCCAAAATTTCACACTCATACACTCTCTAACAGTGTTTATAAAAATATTCCTGAGTTCAGAAGTCGAAAAAAATAATTGTGCAGGTCTCTTCCAGTCATGCTTTGAGGAGCTTTTGAGTGCTTTGTTATTGTCAGCCAGTGCAGTGTTTTGTGTGATTATCGTGGCCTCAGAAGCTGGAGGCTTGTTTTGAATGTTTCTGAGCATAGCAGTGGATTTATGGCAACACAGTGTTGACTGAGTGACCTGCTTCTGTCAGCCAGTGTAAAAGCAGACAGGGTCTCTGTGCGACTAGAACATTGGATTGAAGGAACAGCGGAGGAGATGGTTATCATCACACCCTCTGAGGCTCAGTTTAAGTCCTTATAAGTGGCTAAAAGGGGCTGCGTTCTCAGCCATGAAATGAGCATTACAGTGGCTTGTTTCTGGGACACGAGTAAAGCAAAAATCAAACCTTTTTTATTCTTTTATTTTTGGACTTTGCCGAGTTTGCTCACAGAGGATTTGCCTTCACACGCTGCCTGACTGCTTGCTCTCAATCTCAGTGTTTCTGTGGGTTGCGTCAATGTGATTGATTATTGAGTTAGAGCTGCTGACAGTGTAAGAGGACTGTCCTGTGATGTGTGAGGGGTTAAATGCTAACGTGTACGTATCTCAGACAGGTCTATTCTCTCTCCCCCTCCCTCTCTCTCTTATACATTTAAACATGAATGTATCTATTTATTGAACTGCCCACCTCACACTGTTCTCCAGCCATCTTTGCTAAGAACGTCCTTGAGCACTCTGCTGTTTCTGCACAGCTTGTTGTCCTCTTCACTGTATATTTTTCGCTCACCCTCTCTCACTTTTGCTGTCATATTACCATTTAACTTCCATCCAGTGGAGAGTGGAGTGTATTTATGGCAGTGTGCTTGCAGACAGTTGCTGACACACTCCTCAGCGGCCCGCTGAGGAATCATCCAGAAGCAGCTCTGCTCAGGGGCCAGACAGCGGCCAAAATCAGAGATGGATGTCCTGTCTGGGTGCACATCATGTCTCACTGCCCACGAGAACATGCACACACACGTACACATTTTAACAGGCTGTTTTCAGGGAGAAACCCTCGCTTCTCTCCCTAAGAGAGAGTAGTAGTGACAGCGAGACTTGATGGACCTCCAGAGCGAGCTGACTGTGCCCTGACCTCCACTCACACACTCTTTAATCAGGAACTGCACACATCCGCATACAAAAGACGGGACGCTGCTTTGTAAATATGGGAATATTATACATCTTTTACTGGAGCTTGTTTTTGGTAATGCTGCTTTCCCAGCCCAATATTCAGTTTTATATAAAGTATAGACTAAGATGTGAATACTCATAGTGTCGTTTTCACAAGCTCTGTTTTGGCAAGTTTTCTTGCACGTCACAACATGCAGGTGTGAGTTGCTGTGAGAGTGTATAAAGTCACCTTTCCAATCGTGTCCACAGACATCTTGAGCGATACAGTATAAACGCTACTATTCAAAAGTTTGGAATCTCCTGCCACTTAAGCTTGATTGGGTCCAGTCAGATCACGATACTAAAATTTTCAACTCGATACCGATACTCAGGAAAATATTTGATACTCGATACTATTTTCGATAACACAAGGATAAAAACGAAGACCCTAAAATTTAACAGAAATATTTTTATTAGCAAGAAAAATGCAACATGTAAAAATTAACAGAACCACAGGTTAAATATTTATAATAAAAAAACAGTTGTGCAAAAAGAAACTGCAACTATGATAACAAGGTTCAGATACTCGATACTTTTGAAAATGAGTATTGTATCCGGGTACAACATTTTAGTATCAATACTTTTTTGAGTATCGATACTTTTGACAACCCTAGTAGAAAGTCTTCTTTATAAAAAGGTTTAGTAACACAGTTTGTGGAGAATGAAACGCAGTACGACTGTTCAGCCAAGCTGACAACTGGGAGGGCAGAATGAGACCAAGAGATCCCAGAGCGTCAGTTTAATAACAATAAAAGAAATCATCAGACGTCTGGACTCAAGTGAGATCCAAGTCACAAATTTGATGACTTTAGACTTCATGTGACAAAGTCAAAAACGACTTGAATCGCAACTTGAACTTTAACACCAATGACCGGTGATTTAGTTTGGTCTTGAGCCCTGAGACTTGACCATCCCTCATAAAGCCATACTGTATGATAAGAAAGTGCAATATCGGCACTACTTTTCTCAGTTGACGCCTGTGCGTTATGTTTTAAGGTAATCTGCATAACTGTCACTTCATGTCGTCCTAAACTTCCAGCATTTATTTTACTTTTTAAACTATCTTATCTAACACCCAACAAGGACATTTTTTGTCTTAATCTTAGAGAAGTGGTTTTGTGGGCTGATGACAACCTTCTCAGCCTGCCAGCAGGTGGAGCAGGCCCCTCCTCGTCCATAGTTATGGGCTGATTACAGCTGATAACAGCCATCAATTGTCTGATAACATTAACCCTTTATCAGGCAAACAACTATATTTGGTAACTTCAGGTAATATTTCGAGAAAAAAGTTGCAAATTTACTAGATTAAAGTGGCAAATTACAAGAAAAAAAGTTGCAGATTTAAGAGATTTAAAGTGGCAAATCTGTGCGAAAAAAGTCGCAGATTTACGAGAAAAAAGTGGGAAAAAAGCTACTTTTTTCTCCCACATTCACCACTTTAACCCTTAATAGGACACTCATTGAAATACTTGCAAATTCCAAATTTTAACCCGAGATAATATTGGAGGGTATTACAAACAGCCAGAATGTGTAAAAAAAAAAAAAACGAACATAATATTTTGAGAAAAAAGTTTACGAGATTAATGTGGAAAATCCACAAGAACATTTTTGCAGATTTATGAGATTTAAAGTGGTGAATCTGTGAGAAAAAAGTTGCTTTTTTCCCACTTGTTTTCGCACAGATTTTCCACCTTAAATCTCTTAAATCTGAGACTTTTTTTCTTGTAGATTTGCCACTTTAATCTAGTAAATTTGCAACTCGAAATATTACCTGAAGTTACCAAATATAGTTCTTTGCCTGTGTTTCTGGACTGTAAAATAATAATAAAAAAGGTATTTTAGGGAAAATGGTTACAACGGTTTTCTCCCCTGTCATGCAACACCATGGACATTCTGAGTAAATGGAAGTTGTAATCATTTAATTCTTCTTTGTGGGTCAAAACTATTACAAATTCTAATTAACAGCCTGATCTCCTGAATCAGAAAATCCAGAATAAAACTGCAATTTCAATTGCCTATCAAGGGAAACATGTGTTCTTCATGAATTACAATGTTTCCATTTAAAGTCTGCTGATGTCGGCGTATGGAGGAGGTTCGTGGTGGATGGATGATCATAAAAAAACATGGAACTTTGATCTAGAAGGCGGCTGTCCGTGTCCCGTTTTAAACCAAAAGTCAATATTTTCTTATACCTAACGAATGTACACATTTTAACCCAAACCATGATCTTAAAATTAACATTACCAAGTAGGTTCGGTGCCTGAACCCTGAATAAACTGAAACATTTCACAACATTACCACGTTTACATCTAATCCAGAGACATGTTTTGTCATTTTTAGGACACAGGGTTGCAATAATACACTTGGTGTCTGAATTATTGTTTTTTTTTCTGTTAAAATAGTGAAGGAAAACCTCAAATAATAGGTAATTCCAAACTTTTGAACAGTTGTGTAATTTTCCATTAAATCAATTAATCAATCAGCCAACTGAGTCTTGCAGAGAAAACATATAATTGTGATAGTAGGCTAGAATTGCCTGGAAAGAAGCGTGCTTTGTGTTTGCATCTCTAGGGGTGTGTTATTTCCCCCTGCTGTGAGTGTGTGCTTCAAGGGTCTCAGTTCTCTGTCATGTAAATGAAAGTGCTGTAAATAAATCTTGACTAATGGCAGTACAACAACATAACAACAGCAACCTTCAGCAGAAATCTAATCCAAACAACAGAATTTGGATGTTTATCTAAGTGATAAAATCAGCCTTTTACATATTTTCTGGAGCACAGGTGTAAATAAAATAATAAAATGAGCAATGGCTGAGTTCCATTTAGCTGCTTCAGGGGCCTGGTATTGTGCATGCTGGCTCAGTGTCATGCTGTCAGGTCTTACTGGAACACAGTCATCGTTATTGAGTTTAGTAAAAGGGTAAAAGAAAAGGCTGATACTGGCACAATTTATGTAATGAACAATTTGTCTTACATGCATGCTCTACTGAAAAGATTGTTTTGAAACTTGAATGATAAGAATACCCCCAGATGTGTTTGCAATTGAAAATTACATATAGTTATAGATTTTCTTTTAAATGCTGCTTTGCAAATGAGTTACTGGCTGTGTCCATCTGGATGTAATTATCTGATAAACATCTCTCGTCAGTGTTCATCTCCCCATCAGCATGAAGCAGGAGAGAAGTGCACACGGCTGCTCGGCTCACTGAGGCAGATTTCTAAAAGTGCCATGAAGATCATAACCGTCGAGAGGTGTTAGAACAGTATGGAGAGGAGAGAAGTGTGACCGTGTGTGTGTGTGTGTGAGTGTGTGAGTGTGTGTGTGCATATAAGTGAGAAAGAGAGGTGGAGTTTTAAGGGAAGAGTATGGTGAAGGTGTGAAAACACACACTTTTGGAAACAGAGAATTCCATCTTGTGATATTTTTTTTCCGGTTATCTTTAGCAGTCTTTTTTCATTTTTAAAATCAAAATAAATGGATATGTTGCTTTAAATAATTAACTTGTCATAAGCACAATGGACAAAATATTATAATTTCCCTTTCAGTGCTGGTTGTCAGTTATAGTTTTCTTGTTTATTTGCTGTTTTTGTAATAAACACAACAAAAAGGATATTATAAATGAAATATGTGTTCAACCTTTTAATAACACAGCTCTCTTTTAAGTTGCCTTTAATTGGCATTAATCTTTTGTCATGAATAGCTTTGGTGCAAATACGGCGATATAAATAATATTAATGTCAGCTATTTTTAATCTTGTGTTTCTCCATTCAGATTACATTAGAGCCATCATCCCAGACTGAATCCACAACAAATGCTGTTCTGATTTCCATAAGAAGAAAAGGATATCAAAAACGCTATTTCCCCTCGCTGTGGATAAGAAACGCAGACTTTAAGCCAGAAACATGTCACTGCTCGCCTGATATTGCCTTTTTCAAATGTAATTTTCTTCTTTCCAAATTGTGTTTTTGCCTCTCAGAGAGGAGTGTGGAGGAGGAAGACCCCAGGACGTTTCATCCACTTGGGTTTATGAGCACAATATGCGGTGCTTTCTGAGGAAAAACAAATTCAAAATGTTAACATGCCCTTTAACATCAAAAGTGGAGCACAGCCAGCCTCTGTCACACTGCGCCGCAGCCGATGGCCACAGCCTATATAGGCCAGGCCAGACCAAGGAGCTTTCTATTTACTAATGGAACTGTAAACAGGGATAGAGCAGATGGATATAAAGTATAAAATATTAAATATTTTGTCCTCTCTTAAACTGTAACCTCCTGTCCATCCCACTGAGTGTCTTTGTAAGGCTGCCTTAGTTACATCTGCAACACCTGTCAAGTTTATTATTCTCACACGCCACATATGCAGTTTACACTGATAACACTGCCAGATTTACCTTCTCTGTATTCTTAGTCATTTATGAAACAACAGAAGTCAGCATCGCCCTGGTCTCCCTGGCAAAAAGCCAATAGGAGTTTTCCAGGGGAATTTTGATTACTGTGGCAAACAGATGATTATGATATTCCACAATTTGTTCAGCAAGATAATCTTCACAAATTAACACCACTTTTCTGATTTTTAAAGCGTAAATGTGATCACCAGAAGTAAAACATCCCACTTCCTTCATGTTTGACATGACGACGCTAATGTCTGAAAACCTCAGTTTTCCAATTTTTCAAAGTGGGGCATTTACTGATGTATGATAAAGTTGTGTAAACCACAGACCTTATTTCAGAGATCTAACCAAAATCCATTCAAACAACCCAAGTTTTGGATGAAGGTACAAAAGTCCTAACTCGTTTCCTGGTTTTAGGAATCATTCATGCTGCACTCCATGACAACTAGAGCTCGCAGATTTTAGCAGCTACAGGTGCATCTCAATACATTAGAATAAGATGGAAAAGTCAATTTCCAGTAGTTCAAGACAAATAGCCCCAACCAAGTATTGAGTGCATATAGATGGACATACTTTTCAGAGGCCAGCATTTCCATATTAAACATACTTTTTAAAATTGGTCTTTTGTAATATTAATTTTTTTTTGAGACACTGAATTTTAGTGTTCATTAAATATAAGCCATAATTATTATAATTATAAGAAATTAAATTAATTAAGGCATAAAATGTTTCATTCTGTGTGTAATGGATCTATATTATGTGTTATTTACACTTTTTGAATTTAATAACTGACAATAAACTTTTCTGTGATATTTAAAGTTACTGAGATGCACATGTATAACTGTAAGCTAAAGTAGGGCTGGCTGAGAGGAGAACGGTGGGAAAAAAAGGTCTCAGATATGTTCGCGGTGGCTGCGTAAATGGTAGGACTCGTAGGAGGACAAGTAACTGATGAATTTGGCAAATGTAAACCTATTTTTTGGCAGGAGTTGGTTCCCCAAACTAAGTGGAGAACAGACTCCAAACTCCAAGACATATTTGCCTAACTCCCATTTTTTTCTCTTCTGAAACCCCACAAAAAGATGCAGCTAGCTAATGAAAGGCCCCTTGCCTGTGGAAGTAGGTGACCACTGAACACAGTACATGTATCTACAGTAGTCGGACATGCTAACGTCTGCTGTGTAATCTATCACTTATGCCCTACTGTTTTATTTTTAGTTTTGGAAAGACTTAAAATGACGCCATCTTGACGTACTGCATGCACAAAGCTTTAGCATGAAGGCATCCAAAGTTTGACAGGCCCTCCAAGCCGAGCTACGGTTGTTAAGCTATGATTGGATAATCTCTGTTCATGGGAGGAGATAGCTAGTGGTAAATGTCAGATTCACTCTCCATGCAGCACAAAGTAATTGTGTATACCACTAATTAGCATTTTAATGTTCCTAGAGAGTAGACCTTTGAGAATGGTTTGAGGTTGTTAAGTTTTCTGACTCAGCTGTCCAAATCCTGCCAGTCCTCTTAATGTGGGTACAGTATGGAGGGACAGATGGAGCGGAGGGAGAGAAGGCGACCTTCTTCTCCTCTCGTGTCGCTTTGTTGATGAGAAGCTTGAAGAATCAGTGCATAACATCCTGTCTGCTCTGTTGGTATTAATAACTCACCAAGCGATGAGTTCTGTCAGAGGCGGAGGATGATTTTATTGAGGCTAGAAGCTGCTGGAGCTCGGCTCAGAGGATCAAACTCAAGCTGAGCCAGCCAGTGACCAAATATCTAACTGGTCCAGTTAAGTGAATTAGGTCAACGTAATTCTCCTCGCCGTGGACACACTGCATGGGACAATCTGGGACTGTGCTGCTGCATGTGTCTGTGAAATGTAGATAGAAGGAGGTTCTGTCACAACATTTTTGCCATCCTTCAGTCGTAACAGGATCAGAGTTTTTTAACCTCGATGATGTCAAACACCTCGATGATGTCAAACGTCTTAGCAATTAAATTGTTGTTTTTATAAGTCTAGTTTAAGAGGTTTTCAAGCACAGAGCTTTTACTGATGGATCACCATGATGATGCGTCTATAGTTTCACACAAGCAGGATGCCATGAAATGCATTATTCTTGTGTGTGTGTGTGTGTGTGTGTGTGTGTACTATACATCAAATCCTGGTATATTTGTTTGGCTAATTTGTAGGGCAGTCCGTGGCCTAGAGGTTAGGAATCGGGCTTGTAACTGGAGAGTTGCCGGTTACTGACAGGTCTAGGACTGAAGTGCCCTTGAGCAAGGCACCTAACCCCCCTGCACAGCTCCCCGGGCGCAGTAATGTGCTGCCCACTGCTCCTTGCATGGTGTGTTCACCTGTGTGTAAAAAAAAAGAAAAAAGGATGAGTTAAATGCAGAGGTTGAATTTCCCCATTGTGGGATTAATAAAGTAATCTTCTTCTTCTTCTTCTTCGTCTTCTTCTTCTAAGTCTTCTTTGGAAACTACCATTTTGCATTGTGTGGAGTGGACTTCTATTCTATCGTACTTTCGAAAATTGGAAATCATGACAACACTGAAAACACGTATTTACAAGCCGTACATGTAGAAATATGTGTTTGTCTGCATTTACACCCCTGACCACTTGGTGGAGCATCCCTATCTTGAGTCATTGAGAGACTAATTTAAGGAGTCTATAAACACGTGCCTTTTAATGTCCTGCCTGTTGTGTTGCACCTTTCTGGAACATTTTGCTTTATTTAAAAAGAGAAAGAGTCAGTGTACAACAACCCCAGATGAGCTGTATGATGAATCAGGTTTTTGCTGATGGACAAATTGTGGGTGTTATTGTGTTGTTGGATGTATTCCTCATAATAAAATCCTAAAAAGCAGCTGCTGTGGCAAATAGCAGTGACAAGGAGGAATATTTAGATTCTTTACTTGAGTGAAAGTAGCAATACCTCACTATAACAACACTCCATTACTGGAAACGGTTCATACATGTTCTTAATGTTTCAAAGTCAAAGATATTTGTTTCATTTTCCTTGGCTGCACCTGTGGTGATAACCAGTGTGTTTTAAGTTCTCACTTTCACTTTCACTTGTCATGAAGTTCCATTATCTGTAGTCATTGCTCTTTTTACTTTTGTTCGATCATTGTAACCCTTTACTTTTAATGTTGAGCGAGTGTGTTGCGTTGGGTTCTCTGCAGCAGACCAACCACCGCTCCCCACTGCTGCGTGTGATTTCTAATTTCGCAGCCAGGTCAGAGGTCAAATACTGTAACTGTGAGAGCTTTAACCCTTTATAGGACACTCATTGAACTACTTGCAAATTCCAAATTTCAACCCTTGAGAATATTGGGGGATATTACTGTGTAAAAAAAAAAAACATACAGACAAAAAAAATGGAAAAATGGCCCCTGTCGTTCTATATAGTATATATTTTTATAAGGGTTGTCAAGCAATTCATCAAACTACCTACGTGCTGAGATTAATTAATTTAAATTTATATCAATATTTGACATGAGAAGCATAACATATGAACTAAGAACATAATATATAAAAATATTCACATGGATTTTGGTAAATTAGTGAATCAATGAATAGACATTATAAACTTTAAAGGTCAACATCTCTTTTATTTCACACACATTCAGAACATTTTTTCCCACTAAAGCCTCCATTATCCCATTCTACCACTGACACTGGCACCTGCAGTCCATTGCAATCTTTTTAGAGAGTGACTTTAAGTGTTTGAGTGTAGCTTTAAGAGAGCGACGGCTCACGTCGCGTCAGGGGGCTGTGCATCAGGTCTGACCTGTGAGCGAGCTGCTAAGTTCTTTGCACTGAGGCGTGATTTCAGGCTGAAAATACTCTGATGGTATAAAAATTCCTTTGTGCAGGAAATTGCAACCAACGGTGCTCTTATCAACAGTTCCATCTGTGGGTTTTTAAATTGTCCATGACTGGGCCAAGCAGCATTTGCTGCTTTAGATCTGCTTCTGTCATAAAAGTAAAAACATATATTTGTTATTTTATTTATTTTGACATTTGTATGTTCAGTAACATTTGGGCTGAAGGGGTATCACAGAAACACAATTAATATGTAAATTTTTTTGATGCATTATTTTTTTTGTAATTAATTAATCAAAAGGAATTTCTTTGTTTTTTGACAGCCTAAATTATTATATACTGCCAAGTTAATAATAATAATAATAATAAAAATAGTCATCATCATCATCATCATCATCATCATAATCATAATAATAATAATCATAATAATAATACATTTTATTTATAGAGCGCTTTTCAGGGTACACAAAGACGCTTTACAGTTACAACAGTTAAAATGCAGTTAAAGATTAAAAACAAACAAATTAAATTAATACACATTAAAAGCAGTTTTGAACAGGTGAGTTTTGAGAAATATTTTGAAGGTGGGTGAAAGTTGTTTAATGTATTTCCTATTACTATTTCTATTAAAGCCCATCATATGCTTAGGATGCAAAATCTCAATTTGCAAAGTAACCACAGTTGCAGTAAATATAACTCTCAAATAAATGTAGTGGAGTAAAAGTAGTATAGTATGGTATAGTGTAGTGTAGTATTTTATATTGATTTTATGTATAGTATTGTATAAAGCGGCAGTAAATAGAAGCACTCATCCAAAGAACAACTACCTCAAATTTCCTCAACTTAAGTAAATTACCTAACTAAATGTACTAAGTTACATTTGACTTACATTAAATGACAATAGTTGATCCTCATCACTAAGACTCTCATGTGAGGTCCTGATTTCCCTCCCGGCCTCAATCTACTGCACAAACAAAAAGACATTCACAGTATAAGACTCAACATATGCCTTTAAAATCACTGCATGTAGCTAACAGGAAGCCAAGTCAGTGCTGAAACAAGAGCCCTCCCTCCCAGTTTCACAGAATCATATCTTATTCAGTCAGGCATGACGGCACAGAAGGCAGTGGATGGTTTTCATTCATTGACATAGTGTAGATTAGCCAGCAGTGCTAATCTGATAGCTTTGCTGTGGGCTTCAGATCTCAATGAGAAGGATTATAAAAGCTGGCGGCAGGAGCCACTCCAGCTGCAGAACTGAAACTGGTGGATTGCGACCAACAATGTTCTGCCATTTCTGTGACTTTCTAAAGAGGCTCACTATCATTCCTGATTACCTTGGTTTGCAGCCAACTCATATAGTATTATACTGTACACACTGAATGTATAAAACATGCAGGATATGATCTCGATATTGAGATAAAGCTCTTTTTATACATTCACATCTCAACAGTTTTGTAATCTTCTAATTCCTCTGCTCCTTTTTATCTATATGTCAGTCTTTGTTTGTAGAATCATTAGAGAAAAATAATGAGATAATGGATTTTACCTGAATTCACCTCATCATTATACATCCTATAATAAGTGCTTTATATGCATCAGCTCGTGAAAGACGGAGATTTAATTGCTGGATTGTTTAGCTATGAACCTAAACTGCACTGCCGACATAATCATGTTCATTGCAGCAGTAAGCTCTTACTGGAAGGAATCTCAGCTGATGTGTTTAAGTGCTTCATTTGCATTCAGGATCATTTCATCACTGTAGTTGATGCTTCATACCAGCAGAGGACAGTAGCTGTCTAATCAGTTAGGACTCACTGAGGCCTCCCTCACTGCACTGATGCTGTTTATTTCAGTGCCCAGTAGTTTAAGTTTAGACCTTTAACCATCATCTTATGTGACAGTGGATGCTGTCTGTAGTGCTCCATAACTCTCAATAAAAGCTCTTAATGGTGTCATAGAGAGACTGGTGACTAATTATAACCAGAGCATCTCTTCTGAGTTCAGCCTGTTTGGAATAATAATGAATAAAGCAACTTTGCTGCTTGCATTCATGGCTTAATCATGTTCTTTTAAGCTATATAAGATAAGATATTCCTTTATTGGTCGCGAGGGGGGAAATTCACATGTTGCAGCAGCACAAGTACAGATGAAACAGATTATGATAATACACTGTAATAAATTATTCTATAGTCATTTCATTTTACTTAATATGTTTGATAAAATGTATTAAATATAAATGCGTCCTTGATTTTGAGGCAGTTGTTTAAGTAACTTTACTATAAAAATGTTTGAGATGGAATCTACTTATTTTGATCACATTAAATATAATCTTTATGTATATGTAATTCTAAATCAAGAGAATTTTGAATGAATCCAACACAACAGATTTAGTCAGTTTTTAATTGACAGTCACTTCCTGTTAAGTTGTTATTAACTCAACTTGTAACGTAGTTAGATTTAATTCATAATATTGCGTGGAATCTGTTGCCTCAATTTTATTGAGTAGCTATTGATTATCTTTTTTTACAGTGTAAAAAATAGGATAGGATAAAAATAAAAATAAATAAAAAAATAGAATAAAATTCAAAAAACTGAAAATTTGAACTATAAAGTGTCAGTGAACTGTAATAATATACAGTAAATCTACAGTAAATATTGTAAAACATTTTAGTGGCACAGTTTACAGGCATGCATGCATGTTTGAAATACCAAACTCTGAGATTTCAGCCTCCACCCACAGAAAATTGAGGTAAATAGAGTTTTGTTAGTGAACTTGTCTTCTCTGAAACTTAACTCTGGTTTTCCCTAGATAGTGAAACTGAGAGACCACCACTTTGTTAGAAATAAATTCCAATTAAAATGGTCCACATTGTATTATATGGAGCAGGGACATTTTGTAGAAAAACAACAACATTATGGATTCATTTTTAAATGCAACTTTTCAATGCTGTTAGCACCACAGAAAAAATTATACTTATTCTACCTCTCTATTGTCATATATTACATATTATATTATGATTTCAGGGTGGAGGCTGACAATTCAAAGACAGATATCTGGAACTTTGGCCAATAAAAGCAATGCTATCTGCTGGCCAGATTTTTCGAGAGGTGTGTGAGAAAATGTGTTTTTTAAATATTATTATTATTTTTCCGATGACCCAAACTCTTTTAGTTTATGTGATGTATATTTGTCTTAGATTGGCTCCTGCACTCAAAAGCTGTATATTAGACAGTCACCTGGTCAAATCCAAGTGATATCTACCTGTAAGTAGCAAAGACATTGTATAGCACAGTTTAACAAACCACACTGGATTAGGGCTGGGTGATATGGACCAACATATTTAGGCTGAATATCGTTATACGATATATATCCCGATATTTTTATCGCAAAGTGAGAGCAAATGTTCAGTCAAGGTCAAAGCCAAATATGACATGTCACAAGTAGTTTTATTGAAACCGTTTATTTAAGTGAACATAAATACTGTATAACAACAGGAGTACCTTTTTTTTTCTTCAAATCAAAGCTCCATAAAGTTAGCCTGGCTAACGCCAGACTAATCACAAATGAGATTAGTCTGGAAACCAGCCATTCATTTCTCCATAGAGGAGGCGTGGTTTACGATCGTCCAGAGCCGTTTATTGGGCGCTACAAATGTCTATAAAAAGCGTCTGTCAATCGTATCAGTTATACCAGATGACGTATGTAGAGCAACAGAAATTGATGTTTACATAGCCAGACTAGCCCATCTCTACTTTGGGACTAAAATGCTCAATTCTGCTTCTGCAACGTTTTTCTGTAGCATGTTCTGACTCTGGCTGCTCACCATCTACCGGCAGTGTTGGTGTGTGTGTGTGTGTGAGAGAGAGTGTTGCACGTCGTATTTGAACTAGATCGATATATACGATATGATCTAATAATTTCATATCACATATAAAAGATATATTTTTTATGTCGATATATCGACCAGCCCTACACTGGATTCCCTGTTAAACTGCTTCCATTGTAATGTTGGCATAGGTACTTGTTATTGTTGTGATAAGATCCAGCGTTTTTAAACGATTAGCTGGCATTACATCATGTTATAGGTTTTTGGGCTTCTATGAAAAAAAAAACCACATTTGGAGCAATGTATAAGATGATGGTCAGAATGAAATGAAAAATGTCCCCTTTGTGAAGAGCTTATAAGTAGTTTTCCACCTGAAAAAAATTCTTGTTAGAATTTGAGTTATGGCCACTTCTCGCTGACTTTATGTGCTGCGTGTGTGTAATTTTCCTGTTCATATAGTTCATTCTGTAACGCAGACAAGAATGGAGGTGTCAGGTCAGTATAGCTGAGCAGCGTTCAATTCATTTTAGTTTGGATTTAGCAGCATGAAGGGCCCCTGTAGTGATACGGACAGGCTTTATTAGACTTTCAGACCGTAGCAGCCAAATGAACCATTGAAGAGCAGAATCATTATGAAGCTCAGAGGGCGGCCTTCTCTCAGCCACAGTCACAATTATTAATTCTTGTATTGACCGGGAACACACCCCTGTCGGTTTTAACCCCTCAGGTTATTGACCGCTGCGCCCCTGAACCAATGAGTTTCTTATTACTCTCTGTTGCCTCCAAGGCTCCTGTGTATCTCTCTCTATTTTCTTCCCATTATTGTTACTTACTGCTAACAGAGGATAAAGTATTTGAGCCCACACACACCTCTGCCCTTCCTCCAGAGTTTTATTCCTTGACTCTTTCTCCGTCCTCCCTCCTCCTCTTCTTCTGCAGCTCTCCATCAGTCTGTTGCTTTAATTCTCATTAAGATGCATCCTGCCTGTTGTGTGAAGAGCGCAGCTTGAACAGGAGAGTGCAATCAGGAGTGACAAACATCTCCATATAGCTGCATTTAAAACAGGAGACTCCACATACACAAAAACATGCACCTCCTCGTGTCCATCAGCATTTATCTCATCAGCAGACGTGCGAGGTGAGGAGCGACAAGGAATTCATTTGCTCGCTGTGGGAGGAGGAGGAGGATGGTACAAGGAACATTAGGGTTGGCAATTCCTCTTTTAATTTTAAAGTCTTGTTTGTAGTGTGGGCTTGTTTCTCTTTATAGTGACTCAGAGGTTGTAAATGTGTGTCTGGCCTTGATTACGGTTCTGTAGAGAAAGACGTGGAGGAACATCATCATTAAGACTAGTCTGAGGAGAGGGGGGATCAATATTAAGACCTTTAGGAGAGAGGCTCTGTCATTTACTATTAATAATGGGCCCTGCCGCTTGCTGTAATAATGCCATTAGAAGTCCTGGTAACAGATACTTCATCCACAGCTAAATGGCCTTCACAACGCACCCACGTGTAGAAACTATCATGTACAGTATAATTCACTCCCTCTCTCTCTCTCTCTCGCTCTCTCTCCCCGTTTCTGTGTGTGTCTCTTTCTCAGGCACACACAGCACACTGAGGCCTTCAGAGGCCAGCTCAAACTACCTGTGTCTAATTGGGACTGTAAAACAAGAAAAAGTAGACCGGGTCAGATCAGGGCAGCCTTAACAGGACCACTGGAGAGGTGGATGAAGTGGCAAAGAGAGAGAAATTGGACAGCTAAAATGTCAGATGGGACAGACGAGGGACAGAGGAGAAATAGTTGGGTAGAATGAAATGGAGAGGGAAATTAGAAAAACAAGAAAAGACAAAAACATAAGGGACACCTCCAGGTCTTAAGAATTCAATTAAAGATAAGGGAGAACTTTATTCATCCAGAAGTGCAGTGGACATATAAGCATAAAGGCATGTATGCTAAAATAAAAAATATAATGAAAGAAAAAACATATACAGGAGAAGAAGGGAGGTGTAACACCGCTGCATATCCGGTCGTCAAAGACACTGGACAATTTTAAATCTTCTCTCAAGACGCATTTTTTCTCCCAGGCCTTTGAACCTGCGTGAGAAGAAAGTTTGTTTCTGTGTGTTGTGTTGGATTGCACATCTCATGTCATATATTATTAGATTAAATTGTCTTTTATTTTTATTTTGTTGAGTTTATTGTTATTCAATTATGTATCTTGTATTGCATTGGATTTTTTTGTTGTGATTCAGTTATGTAAAGCACTTTGGTCAACCTTGGTTGTATATAAAGTGCTCTATAAATAAACGTGACCTTGACCTTGACCTTGACGCCTTAATCCTGGTTATTGCTCTAAATTACAAGCAATAAAACAAACTGAACAGCAGTAGTTCCCATAAAAAAGAGAAGAAATCAAGCAGAATTGTAAATTAGCCCCCATACATATCATGGTGCGTGCCATATTATGTTTTTTTTTCTATTTTATTTGCTTTTTATTTTGTCCTCCCTTATTTTGAATGTTAGAATTGTAGAAATTGTAGAAATAAGTAATATAATTGGTCACACCTGTGTTTTAACAAGTCAAATCATCTGCTCTAAAAAGGTCCTTTCAGTCAGTTTGAGCTTCATTCCATATTTTGCCTCCAGGCCATGTGCAAAAAACAGCAGGAATAGGACAAGATAGGTGGTTTGAGTTTGAGGTGCATGCAGTCTGAATATTTTCATTTTATGTAACTTTGTACTTCTACTCCATTACATTTTGAGGCAAATATAATACTTTTTACTCCAATACATTTAGCTGACACATTTAACATAAAAAAAAAATATATATTTTAAATTAAACCTCATAACAGCTTATTAAGTAGTTTAAATCAGCACTACATTGACAAAAGTAAAATGATGCTTACATAGATGCATCAAAAATAATAATCCAATAATATACTTTGAATAAATATAAGTACATTTTGATGCCGATACTTTTGTACTTTTACTTTTGAATGCAGGACTTTTACTTGTAGTGGAGTAATTTCACAGTGTGGTATTAGTACTTTTACTTAAGTAACGGATCTGAGTACTTTTTTCACCACTGGGTTTATGCAATAATGCTTGATGATTGTATGTCAGTGTCCAGCTGTGTGTTTACTGGAGGAACTTGGTGGTATTTGCTGAAGATGCTTTATCTAGAAGCATAAAGGGGTCTGAGATATTGTTTGTGTCTGGTGGTATGAAAAAACATCTAGTCCCCTTTACTGTGTGTGTGTGTGTGTGTGTGTGTGTGTGTGTGTGTGTGTGCGTGTTCCAGAGGTGACACACTGGCTCCTGCCCTGCAGTGTTGTACTCCTCTGACCTCCTGTGGGAGGGCAGGCGAGCTATCGATCACCAAAGTCTATCTCAGAGTTTTGTTCTCCATGACAACCACTCGGGTGCAGCACCACTTCACCTCAGCTCTCCCCAGACGCCTCCGTCCATCAGCTCAAACCTCGCCCTTTAACCAGCTGGCCAGACAGCCCTGTAGTTTACTCAATGGGTTTGAGTGTGTGTGTGTGTGTGACTTGGATTCGATCAGGTGTTTGTGATACGTGTCAGGTGTATTTGTGCTTTGTTTATGTGTGTGTCCAGCAGAAAACATTGGGATGTTCAGGGAAGTGTCCAACCAACTTTGCCATGATGTTGCACCATGTTTATCTGTTTTCTTCTAATTATGAGGTTTTATTTGCACATATGTGTGTAAACATGTTGCCTTGTTTGTGTGTTTGCATGTACAATAAGAGTCCCTGAAGTGTGACTAGGGCTGTTTGCACTTAAGAGTTAGGCAGTTAAACTTTGTGAGGGGAGAAACTTACAAGAATCAATGGGGCGCCATTGTGCTCCGCTCCTCTCTCAGCCTCCTGGGAGAGTGGGCATGTCAGACCTAATTATGCCTTCCCAAATCAAACAAAATGGCTCCTGTTGGTTTCTACATCTATCAGCTCCTCCCCTAAGCCTCATGCTGCTGTACATACAAACATTTCAACACAGTCAGCCCTGCCTTGTTAGAAGATAGTAATGCTCAGTAATATGTGCTGCATGTTTCGAGTCTGTGAGCTTAAATTCGAACATATTTGTGGTATCGGCTTCTTGGTTATATCTGGCCATTGTTAAGCCTGTTGTTCACAGGATTAGTCAATAAGTTGATCACGATAAAGTTGATAAAGTCAGATATGAGGATTTAAGGCTTTTCTCTTTTCTAAACTGAAATTCTTTTTCAAAGCAAGGCGATTGAAGATATCACCTTGGACTGTGGGAAATTTTGATTATCTGACATTTTAAAGACTGCACGATTCATTAAACAGGAATGCCATTCGGAAAGTGCAGACCTCCGCCAAGGCCAATGGTGCATTCACAAATCCCATTTCTCGAGTCGTTCTTCCAGCTTATGAGTTATCATGAGCTCTAATATTGAAACAACATACTACAAAGAGTGTGTTGTATTTTATTGCTCAGAACATTTAAACATGTTGATGGCTGTTTCTATTTTTTGTGTGACAATGAAAAGCAAAGGAAATGGATCAAGTGAGCCATCAAATATGGTCTGAATACAAATTTTGCCAATTATTCTGACACCACATGAATGCAGCACAAATGCCCTTACATCACAATGCTAACAGAAGGAAAACATAATTTCTTTATCCACCTCATGATTCACATCTGCTCCAAAATGTAATGGGGTCTTTCCTAGGGTTGCAAAATGGTGGGAAATTTCCAGTAAATTTCCAGAAAATTTCCATGAGGAGTTAAGCTGGGGAATTTTGAAAATATTAAAAATAAAAATAAAAACATGACATTTCAACAGATTTATTTGTAAGTAGAGCTTCATCAAGTTTTAATTATTTTATTGAACGAAAAACAAAAACATGAATGTTGAGTTAAATATTACCCCACCCATTCAAAAATGAAGTAAAAAAAAATCCCCCAAAAAGTCCCGTTCAATGTGTAAACACTAAAGCAGTGATTTAAGTTGGTAAAACTTGGAAATATAAATTATTGACATTTAGGGTATTAATGTAAGTTAGCACATCAAAGCAAGCCAGTTGTCTGCTCAAAAACAAGTTGGTTAGTTGTTGGTTCTTATACCTCTAAGTTGGGGTTCAAAACAAGGGAGAGTAGTTCTGCTAACTCATATTTCTTTGTTGTGAAATGCGGGAAAGCCAACTTTCCGAGTTGGCACTGCACTTGAAGTCTCATCGTGGCTGTGCTGTGCTGCCTGAGCTGGAGTCCACACAGGTAATCAAACCTTAATTAAATGTATTGAAAAGATACGGGAATTTTATTCTGAGTTGTGTTGTGCAGTGTCGTACATCGTTTGGAGAAGGCAACCTACATATTTTCAACATTTAAACACAAACAGGTTTTTGGTCATTAGCGAAAGCTAGCGGCTAACTGATGCTAGCGGCTAACTGATGCTAGCGGCGCTGCTTGTTACAGCGACAAGAGTAGCCATTAGCGTATCAATGCTAACTCAAAATTGTGGTGGCAACATTAGCTGACATTTCATAGCGGCGTTACAATCGTGCCAATTCAGCACATTGCAGAAGTTAGCAGAAGTAAGGATTAAAAGTTATCACAATGTAAATTATAAGTTAGTACAACTTACAGTTGAGTTGACAAAAATCAGGATTCAGAGTTGAGCAAACTCAAAAACAAAACTTAAAATATTTAGTTTAATTGTTCAACTTAAAATTTTATCGAAGTTTGTTGCCTTGAAATTTTGAGTTCACTCAACTTTTCTTTTTTTACAGTGCAGTGCATGTAGGGGGCGTTGCCTCCACAGGTGGCTTGGCCTCAGCAGCCCTGCAGTAAGCAGTGTGCTGTGTGCATGTGATTGAGGAATAGCAGATATTCAAGTGTACTTGCATGAAACCTGGTTGTTTTAGTCAAGATAAGTTAAATAAATTCCCTGTTTATTCCCTTAAATTCCCGTTGTAATCCTAGTCTTTCCTTGGCCCATGCTACAACCTTTAACCAAGTTTAATCGGGCCAGTAGTTTGACAGTAATCCTGCTAACAAACAGACAAAAAGACAAACCAAACCAAAAATATAACCTTCTTAGCGGGTAATTATCAAGAGAATAATTGTCTCATTTAGTGATAACGAAAGTAGTTATTAGTTGTAGTTCCAAATATGCAATATCTCAAAGGAAATATGCTTTGCAGCCAGGCATTAAACTCATCAATTACACAAAGCAACAAAAGCCTAAACAAAAGCGCAATATAAAATATAAATGAGCATTAATAACGTTTCATTAAGATTATACAGTATGGAATTAAATTAGAATTAGCAGTTCAAGCTGAGCATCAAAACACTCTCACTTCAGATAAAAGTGGAAGATTGAGACCTAAATACAGCTCAGTAAAGAAAAGCTGCGAATGTCAAAGTATTTCAATTAAACGTCATCCACCTATGTCTAATTTAATGACAGAAACAGGCAGTGGCGGTTCTAGACCAATTTTACTGTGGGGGCCAAGGAGGGGCCAGTGTTTAAGCAGAGGGGCACATTAAAAAATGATATTTAAGCATTCAAAACCTTTATTTTAGCTAAAAGTCTCATATTTGGAAGAACTACATTGATTGAAGCAATGAGACTTACCAACATTAACAGTTATTTTTATACGACAATGACATTTCTCATTTTTGTGCACAATTACTTTTTTTTTATTTTGAAAGTGCAGTACAGTGAGAATGATCTTTATATTTAGCTTTTATTCCACAATTAAACTATTATACAATGTACACATTATGGGTTCCTTTTGTGTTTACAATGAGATATTGTTTCAACAAAAAATAGGTAAGAATTATTCTGTTGTTCATTGCAATAAATTGTTCATTTTATTATTAATTTGACACAGGGGGCACAGCAGGGGCCAAGGGCTTCTTCACAGGGGCAGTGGCCCCTGTAGGCCCCTGTGTAAAACCGCCACTGGAAACAGGCACGGAGCAGGTAAAGAAAAATAGTGTAAGTATTGTGTTATAATGAAAAGAAAAGCTGAGATAAATGTAAACGACTTTGGTGAACCCTGTGTTTCTGTTTTAAGTAAGTGAATATCTGCTTCATCTTCTGAGCGTGTGCTGGGTAGCTCGTCCTCAGGCGGGATGCTGTTTCGAGGAAGATGGCTTATCAAGATAAGTGACAGGTGTTGGAGTATGATCTTGACCTGCTGAGGGCGTTGAGGGCAGGATTAACAATTCATTTATCTACCTCTGGGAGGAGAGTTGTATTATTATCAGGCCTGCCTCATTGCATCTTAAATGTTCTTGCACTGTAGCTACAGCCATATGAAACTCTTCACAAAGATGGAAAGATGAACAACATCCAGTGTTTATTGTTTAGACAACTCAAGAAAATGATGAGGTTGCTTCCGTTAGTTTGGATTTGGAATTCAGGATTATGGTTAGATATTTAAGACTTGGTTAAGGATCTGTCAAGTTTAGTGTCTGTTTATGAGTATGTTTGCACTTCAGCTGAATTTTGATTAGAGGGTGGCAGCAGCCAAGCTCTGATGATTTTTATCCCACGAGTATCAGTGCAAATTTTAATAAGAGTTAATAACAATAACAATAATTTAACACTGAAAAAAACAGTGGAAAAATACACCAACTTCAACTCATGCTGATTCTGCAGTTCAGATGAAACTTAAAAATCAAATAAATTAAAATGTTATTTATTCTAAATTTGAAAATAGGGGTATATTAAAGAAACTATCAGTAGGTGATTGCTGTGAATTAGGCGATGAGCAAGCTGCCTTTTCTTATTTCCATATTTATAAAAACATAATTCTGTTAAAAATAATATGATATAATAATAAATACATCTGAAAGAAGAGTGAAACCCAAATATCTGACAGTTAAATGAAATGAGGAGTAAATCCAGGTCCTCTGTGGGGGGACGGAGGCAATGATTGCTCGGAGAGAGCCACAGCAGCAGTAAGTAACAGTGATGGAGGTCATGTCAGATCTGCTTGTTTCTGTTATTAATCATGATTGAAATCAACTGCAGCTTCTTTATTGAAGTGCTGTAAATGCCAGAACAAAATTGTGTGTTCCTGGTTTGGTTGTTCTTGTATTTACACCACCTTGTTATGAGAGAGAAGCCGGTGATTCGACAAGAACATTTCAATCCTGTTTAATCCTGATAAAAATACCAATTGTTTTCACGGTTAGTGAGTATCTTTAGTCTTTCTGCCAGACATAGCATTGTAGGACAAAAAATGTCCAAAGTTCAAAAAATCTGCTGATTTGGGGGCATAGTGATGCATAATTTACACTCACTGCACATACTATATGTTCTCCATTTCACTGCCACACAACGTGTCTACTAGTTTTTTAGTTTGGTCTTGGTTGTTTGTTTGTTTGTTTGTATGTATGTTTATTTTATACTATTTATATATGTTCTTATCTTTATTCTATTTCATTTTTATTGTTCTATTTTTATTACCTTAATCTGTCTTTACTCTGAACTTGTGCTGCTGAAACACCTGGACTTCCCTCATGGGGGATCAATAAAGGAATATCTTATCTTATCGTATCTTATCTTATTTTATCTTATCTTATCTTATCTTATCTTATCTTATCGTATGTTATCGTATCTTATCTTATCGTATCGTATCGTATCGTATCGTATCGTAACTTATCGTATCATATCTTATCTTATCTTATCTTATCTTATCTTATCTTATCTTATCTTACCTTACCTTACCTTACCTTACCTTACCTTACCTTATGTAAACTGCAATGTCCTTTATTGAAGTCCGCCTGGGATGACTGTTTCATGTCACCTCTGTCTTTCTCTCCACACATTTGCCGTCTGCTTCTCAACTATAATGTATACTATCAATCATAGACCCCCAGAAATCAGATTATTTTATTATGTTGGCATTGGTTGGCAAGCCCAACTGGTAAGAGGCCCCGGTAAGACTATAATCTTGCCTGGGAACACCTCAGGCTCCCTCAGGAGGAGCAGGAGAATGTTGTCGGGGGAGGGACGTCTTGAATATCTTTAGTCTGCTGCCACCGCGACCTGGCCCTGGATAAGCAGAAGAAAATGGATGGATAGATGGCATTGGTTGACGCTAACACTATTATCATTGTGTGTCCAAAGTATTTTTCTCCGAAGGACATCTTTTTTTTTTTAATTTCTCACAATATGAAGGCCACACATGTATGCTGTGCTACAAATGCCAGCAGCGTGTCGAGGCACTAAGCATTTGTTCAGCGTGCTGCATGTTTGGTGTTTATTTCTGGTCGACGGAGGTCGACAAATGTTCAACTTTGGATAAAGTGCTGCACTTGTAACTAGCCGTGTTTCCATTAACCAATTTCTATGCACATTTTGAAGACTTGCACGAGAAATGCTTGATGGAAACACAAAAATTATTTTCAAAAATGTGCATAAAAGTTTTTACACTCGCTTGAGGCGTTTTTTTGACCTTTGCGGAAAAAATAGTTAATGCGGTAAACAGAAGGTGGAAATGATTTCTCCGAATAAGTTCTAATGGAGCAAACATTAAACTGACTGATCAGCTGTTTCTGCTCCGCTGGTCAAGACGAGCTGACATGAAAGAACAATTATGTTCAAAAGTTGCCCAATTTAATACAATAACTGTAGAGTTCTCTCCATATTCTCTTGTGGGTGGCCAAAGTTGTCCGATTCGCAACTTATTTTTTGTAGTTTTTTCTCTCTTGCGCAATCTCTACTTCTACTTCTGATGAAAGTAAGCTATGTTTATTTGCTTTAAACCAGTCGATGGAAACTAAAGAAAAATGCTTTCCTTGATTTTAATGGAAACACGACTACTGTCACTTTTCACCAAAGCCACGAGTACAACAAAGACAACCTGCATGTGCAAGTGCTGATCAACAAGACGATGAAGGGGAAATATTTACTGCTGGCCACATAGACAGGCAGGTCGTCTTCTCTCTCTACGTGCTTCAGCCTTACCTTCATCCAGAGAAAGTACTCTACCTTGTGCCGACGTTTTTTTTTTCCTTCTGCAGATATTCTGTATCATAGCAACCAAAGCATCTCATTTGAAAAAATACTGCACCTCCAAATCGCTGTCAAGTGCTCACAGCTGGGTGTTTTCAGAAGAGCTTACTGGTGCTTTCAGCTGGGGGGAAAAAAACGCTCACATGGCCTTATGAGGACTCCATCAGCGACTGTCCAGCCACTGAGAGTTTCATCGGTCAAGAGCACTTTGGCCAACCAGTCGACCAACAGATCAGAACGTGTCTGTCCTAGAAATGATTGTTAAACCAGTGTTGCTCCTCAGCGATGTGTAAATAAATCTGCTTATTTTTTGTTGCTAAGGCAACAAACAAAGACATTAGATTATAAAGGGTATGCCACCCACCAACCATACATACATCTCTCTCTGATTTCTTGTTGATTCCGAGGCTTTCTTTGATAAAATGTTAAAATTAACATATAGATGTGGCCAGATGTTCACCGTCATGTAAGCAAAAGCCATTTATTACCCAAATGGCTACACAATTGTTTGCATTGTATAGACTCTGCTGTCTCCACATTTGGATCCAGGCCGCATGCCAAACACTCAGGAGCACAGTTAACTCACCCAGCAGTAACACAGCGGACACATTCTATGAGAAATTGAACACATAACTTCAACAGACAAGCCTTTAGAGACACACTGTACCGTTGCATCATGTGCTGATTGATAAGGTGGAGGCTGCTGTAGTGGAGGGAGTGCCAGCAGCTCCACCAGTAATAGCTGTTTGTGTTTAGCAGCTGCTGCAGGGAGGAATGTGGAGCTGACAGCTTGAATGGGACACCATGTTGAAGTGTTTTTTCTTTTTTCTTGGATCAGCTGACGGTCAGTTGATGGAGCAGCAGACTATGTGACCTGCATGGACTAATGTAATGGCTCACTGAGCAGAAGCTTCACTGATTGCTGTCTGCCTTGATGAGTTTGTGATTGATCGCGGCTGTCATCTTTTTCCCTTTGGCGTGCTGCAATTTTTGGGCATCTATAAAATTGTCTCCCCCAGATTTTTTTCCTGCTTTGTTGAAGCAGCTAGCTACACAGCACAAGTTGACTGTGATGTTTACGGCATCAGGTTGAACTGTGAGGTCGCTAAATTTGCTTATTTGAAGAGTTCTACCAATAAAGCCTCTTTAAATACACCCGTCCTCCTCCACACTCAGCTGTGCCCTGAGCTCAGTGCTCATATCATGAGCGTGTGTTTCTGTGTTGGTGTTTGTTTATTCCTTGTATTTAGACCAGACCTTGCCCAAGACGGCGCTCAAGGCATCTTCACTGGCATCTGCAGCTGTGAGCTCATCATCCCTCCGTGTGCGTATGAGTGTGTGTAACCTCAGTGTGACATATGCTGTTGCTGCTGCGTTTCTCAGTATTTCTCTCTAGTCAGTGACGTTTACACAAGGTCAAACAGGGAGAGCATCTGGTGGGCGAGACGCAGAGTATTTGAGGAATGTCAGGGAGCATCTGTGTGCACTCACACAAAAACAGTCACACTCCCAGAAATACAGACACATATCTACAAATGCTTTCACACATAAACATTTATTTTCGACTCAATGTCTTCCTTTCTCAGTCTCTTGCACGCACACAAACATTAACCATACAAATGCACAAACACTCCAGTGCAGTAATAGCAGCAGCAGATAGGGGCTGCTGCAGGACTGTGGAAGCTCCCTGGCCAATCGGCTGGCAGGTCGTTTGGAGCCCGGCTTCCCACTGGCACATCTCCTTCTCCTCTCTTTTCTCCCGACGGTCGTCGTCTCTTTCTCCATCTCTCCGGGTCTCTCTGCATCTCCCTTCCCCCCCATCCTCATCGTCTTCTCTGGGATTAAAATTGGCTGCAGCCAGGTGCTCCGTGTGTGTGCGCGTGTGTGTGGTGGAGCAGCGGTGGAGAAGCAGAGGCAGGAGGGAGGACAGTGAGGTTTCACCGAGGCGGCAGAAGATGTGCGGTGGTTGCTTGCGAGGCTAGAGGACGCCTGGGAGGACAGGCTGTCTGTGGATGTATACCTGTGGAGAAAGGACTGATTTTTTTCAACATCTGGACTAGCTGCTGATGAGGTGCCTGGTCTGCGCTGCCTTTCTCCTCACTCTGTCTGTCTGTCTCTCTCTCTCTCTCTCTCTCTCTCTCTCTCTCTCTCTCTCTCTGCACATATATCTGTGTGTGCATGTATAAAAATGTGTTGGTATCTGTACATGTCAGAGATAAGGCCTGTGCCTGAATGCATAGCTCTATAATATGATGTTTAGTAATCTGAAAACTGCGACAGCCAAACAATCAAGATTTCATCCTGTCTTCCTTTGTTTTCTGGCTCATTCCTCTCCTCTCCTCTCCTCTCCTCTCCTCTCCTCTCCTCTCCTCTCCTCTCCTCTCCTCTTCTCTCCTCTCCTCTCCTCTAGCTTTGCTGTTTGTGAAGCAATTCACATTGCTTCACATAGCCTCACTAAGATGGTGTCAGTTTACATAAGATGTTTTTTTCCCAAAAAGGATTCATTATTGTAAAAATCACAGAGTCACCTGTGTCAGCATCATACATACAGGTATTTGCACAGTCTGTGCAGCATAAAGACGGTCCGCTGTATGTTCTCTTTGACGGGTAGGCGCTGCATTAATCTCCACCGGTAGGCCGAACGATGTCAAGTCAATTTGGCAGGAGGTGGCTAGAATATGCATGAGTGAGAAGACATGTTTTTCATTTGTAAATGCATGGCATGTAACCTCATCCCTCCTGCTGTCTGATGCGATAGTCTTGCATACTAAATGTTGTGTGGTGAACAAGTTCTCCTCCTCTTGTCCTCCTGGGCTTCTATGGTTTGGGATGAAGGGAGGAGAAACAATTCATGGACATTACCATAGAGTGTTTGTGCAGCACAGATATGTTGGCCTGCTCTTAGTCATCTGCCTTCAATTAAGTTTGTCATTTATTTTACTGTGTTTCAGTTCAGTGACTTAATGAGGAGGAAGACAGCTTGTACAGGAAATTATAAGCAGAGACAGGCAGCGTGAGGCGGTGTGAGCTTCTGTCCTCTGTAGGCCTTTGTCACCCAACCTGCTGACACCGCACATTTAGCCTCAAGGGGATCACTGGTTTACACAATTACCATGATCTGTATGTGTGTGTGTGTGTGTGTGTGTGTGTGTGTTTCGTGTATGTAGTAGCCTCTTTTTTTTTTTTTTTGCTTTGGTGTGAAAATCAGTGCAAGCTTTCAATCTGATTAAGCCATTCTGTCTCATACTGTATCACAACACCCTAAACTGACAGTTTACCTCCTTTACCTCTCCTTGTTGAGGTTTACAATTGTTAAAAATCATCTTAAGTCTTCCTCTTCATTGTCTGACAGCTGTGACAAGCTGTGTGTTCTGTATGAGGATGTTATAACTCTTTGTTGAAGCAATATGTTTGCACAGAGAAAAATATTCAAACTCAAGCTGAAGGATTTTTATAGCTGCACCATTCAACCTTATTGCAATATTGTAGACTAGATTTGAATAGTATCACATGATTGTATTGGCATCATCAGCCTCACAGTTAAGGGTTAGGAGGGGCCTGTTCCACCTTCTAGTAGGGCCAGAAAGTTGTTGTTAGCCGATTAAATGGGCTGATATAATAAAGTTTGTTGTTAGACAGCAACCTCTAGTAGTCATAGTAATTATTGCAGGAGCAAAGGAGGAAGTGACGTATTATAAGGAGCTACAGTGTCCGTGCGATGAGGAAGGTGTGGGTGGCGGAGGCTCCTTAAATGCAAAACTCCCATCCAGGAGGCTTCCAACTAAACTCTGGAACTGTCATTTTTATATCAGGTGTCATTTTTATATTTTGTGTGAAGTAAGGTATTTCATACAATGATCTTATCTTCACTAAATCTAAGCATGTACTTTCTTATCCACATATGGAAGAGACAACTTCCAACCCGTGTGTATGAGGTTGATTACAACTGATAATGACCATTGATTTGGTTGATAACATTCAAAGCGGGTAAATTCAAACAGACCTAATTTGTGTCACTGGAAATCTTATCAATAAGAACAAGCACTAATCTCTCTCTTCCTGTGTTTGTGTTCAGGGGGGGTGGTTGACAAGGATTTGCGGCACTACCTCAACCTGCGTTTCTCCAAGGGCTCAGTGGACCACGACCACCAGCAGATCATCAGAGACAACCTCTACCTCCGCACCATTCCCTGTGAGTCCACATTACCCGCCTCTCTCCTTAAATCTTTTATTCGCTTCTCTTTGATCTCTTCTCCTCGGCCTCACTGTCCGTAATTGTCTTTTCCATCGTCTTCCTCTCTTTCTTAGATATCACCTCACCCCTTCTCCTCCTCCTCCAGCTCTATTTCATTCTCTTTCTCTTTTTTAGTTTTTCCTCCTTGCCCTCGGGACGTTGCCCTCGTGTTTTTACATCACACACACGCACTCTTTCTCTCCGTCTCTCGCCGTCTATTGCTCCTTCTTTTCCTTCAATCGTCCGGCTGCTGAGCTCTCAGCCTGAGGTTTCCACGGCAACCAGCCTCTTGTCTTGAGGCTTGCGTTGCCTTGGCGCCCTACCCCCTTCAGCACACGCTAAACATGCACAACACACACGCAGATATACAAAGATGATGACACGTCACTCTTGTGGATACATTGTGTTTCTTTTATCTGTTTATGAGAATTTTGACACAGATCCTCATGCAGACACTTGATGCCCCTGGGTTGCATGTGGATGTGTGTTTCTGTGCTTACATTGTGTTATCGGTGCATTTGCCTGTTGCCTGCAGGGGGACGATGTCATTGCCGTGATTGACATTGAGGGGATGCCTTCCCCAGCAGTCCCGCCTGTTGTCAATACACCAAGCAGCTCATGAATCAGCTTCTCTGGAGAGTGAAGCTCCTCTGATGCTCGACTCTGCAGACGACACGTGTTACTTCTTTCATGCAGTGTGTGTGGACTGTGATTTGATGCTGGTTGAAGGGCTTTGTGGTCGCCTGACATGTTTCAGTGTCATCAGTTAATAACCTCAGTCATGCTGTTTTTGTGGTTTGCGAGCAAATGTGGTTGAGTTGAACCGATGGGCCCTTCGGTTGTTTCTGAACAGATTGTGGTATATAACCATGAGAAAAGAGAAGCTGGGGTTTGACGTCAGTGATAGCTTGCATTGGCTGTGCGCTTCCTACTATAGTAGCTGTCCTCTGCCGGTGTGTTGAGCCACTGACACAGAAGTGATTGTTTAATACTCTCCCACAGCTGCACAGTTGCTGAGCCACTCTCTCCCTCCCTCTCTCCTGTCGTCTTCATCTCTTTGCTTTCACTCTTCACTCTCTCTCATGTTCCCCCTGCCTCCCCCCTCCCCCCTCCCTCTCTGCCTCTTTGATTTTTTTTTGGTCACCACCTTACTCCATCACATTTTCACTCCCTTTCAATTTTAACTCCAGGCTGCCCACTCTCCTTTTCCTCTTTCCTTAGCCTTTTCTCTACCTTTCTCAGCCTGTTGGCTGTGTAATAGTGCAGCGAAGGCGGACTGACAGGGTGTCAACTGAGGTGATGGGGACTGGCTGAGGTTCAACACTGCGGGTCCTCACACATCTTAGCCCTGTCACGGCAATGGCCCCTTTTGGTAGCATGAACCATAGTTTTGTCACGTTTCAATTATAACCGCCTTCCAGCCCTTCATGAGAATGGAAAGACAGTTATTCTGTGAGAAATGTGTGTGCGGTAATGACATCCCCATAATTAACTGCCTATCACTTAACAAAGCTGATACAGTGTAATGAAGATTATAGAAATTCCAGCTCATGGACCTCCTGCACCGCAGCTTTGAATCAGCCGCTGAATATTTGAATTACATTTAAATACATGTGATATTACAATGATTCCCAAAATTCATCTTAATCTCTCCGACCTGATTTAATTTGCCTTTGGTCAGCAGGTCATCTCTGCTACATAAGAGGATGTCTCATATAGATTCACTGCATGACTTCCCAGGCTGTCTGAGACACACAGAAACAGGCATTGCTCAACCATCAGAGTGACACAGCATCAGATGGCTAAAAAACAAGGATGATGGTCCTGAGCGATGCGCTGCTCGTGCCCGACAGGCTGTTTGTTGTTGTGGTTCGGAGCGTTATAAAATCAGTGTTTTTCTCCCGTGTCTGCAGCGTTCTGACCATGCTGTCAGTGCGAGTCTGTCAGCTTGACAAGCAGACGCCACTCTGCATCACAACATGCTGTCACACTGAAGGACGTGGGAGGATGTGTGCATGCATGTGTGTGTGTATGTGTGTGTGTTTGTGTGTGTGTGTGTGTGTGTGTTCATACAGCTAGAAGGCTCACATGCTGACATCAACTCCTGCATCCTGTTACATCACTTGGCTCAAGGATTGGCCGTTCTCCCCCCAAAAATAATGAATTGAATGTGATAATTTGCCGCCTGGTATTAATAACTTATTCACATATTTAGTTCAGTTGCCTCCAGACTGTCTGCTGTGTGTTCGCTGCTGTGTTTACATGTGAGAGTTTTTTTATGTGTAGGTTTGGTTTTTCACATGCATTCACTCACACTCAACAAGTATACACACCAAACACTAGCAGTACTTTAGGAAATACACATATACATTTTCAATAGGATATGGACAAATTGCAGACTGATTTGAGAGATGAACCAGATTGTGTAAGAGTGAATCAATAGCTGCAATAAGTGTCAGGCAGAGAAGGAGAATTTAAGAGGAATGTGAGTGGAATAAACTTCAGATAGGCATCACTGTTTTCAGGTTGAAACCTTTTATAAGATTGTCACACTTTGATAGTCTGTTTTACTTCTCAAGGGTTTGAAAAAAATTAGCCGACACCATTTCTCTTAATTCACAGGGATCAGTTGACCACTTCAGAAAATGAGTCTAAGGTTCTTTGTGAGCACCTGCTGTTGATGAATTTAAGATGGTTGTGCTCTTTGCATGCAAACAGTGTGAGTTTCTTTTTGATACGAGTGTAGCTGCGAGTGTGGGATAATGGCATGGGGCTAAAGGACTGAGAAGATGTGGGAAATATATAGGAGGAAGCAGGGAGGTAAACAGGAGGGGGGGGGGGAGCAAAGAGGCTATGGGAGAAGATGGAAAAAGAGGAGAAGACAGGAGGAGAGGTGGTTAAGAAGAGGAGATCAGCAGGGGAGAGATGGGGAGGAAAGAAGAGAGCGGACAGAGGATGGAAATTGAGAAGGAGATGCAAGAGGATGGAGAGATGAGCAGAGCAGAGACATGGGGAGTAAAAGGGCGGACGTGCACTGAATGGGGGTAGTGGGAGATATGAGGGAGCCTCGTAAGTCATTCCCCAGAGAACCATCTCCGCCCCTCCACACTACTCAGAGGCATCCGTAAAAGGTTCTATAAATAGCTTCAACAGTGAGCAGCACGTTTCTCTACTCAGATACCCTATAAATACATGCAGCTTCTGTCACTTCACATCGACTGCTCTGGATGCATGCCGCCCTGCAGCTTTGCAGCGTCCGACAGGGAATCCTTCTCTGGAGGCGACAGAGGAGGAGCAGATCAGATACTGATGAGGAACATGTCCGAGATGCTTTGGATGGTGATGGGGCCGACGGACGGCTGATAGTGATAGCAGTAATAAAGATGGCTATTGTGATGACGGGACGAGATTTGTGGAAAGTGATACCTTGCAATTGGTCTGAACGATGAGGGAAATAATCAAATTGCATTTTTTTTAATACCAGTATTGCGATTCAATATGCAATATTTTATTATCGTTCCTCATCTTCTCTATTATTCACTATATATAGGCAATAAATCATTCTGTAGTATAACCAACACAACATTGAATACACAACCAGCCCCTCGAGATTAACTGATGCATGAATTGATATGAGTAACATTTAGTAACATTAGCTACAGCTAACTGCAAAAACCTTCAATCACAGTAGAATAATAAAATCTTTCACTAAACATAGAATATAATCATCGTGACTTGAATAAAATATAAAAATAGAACAACATGATGTATGAAGTAATAATCTCCAGTCCAGTCAACAAATGAAATGCACACTGACTGTGGCTCTCCAAAAGTATTTAGATAGCTCAAAGCCTAACCCCCTACACCCAGCAAAGCAAGACACAGTAACTGTATGTTTATTCATGGTAAACCTACACTATACATTAACTACCACTTGGAAATTGTTCACCTTATTTCTCCTCTACTTTGATCGCTAACAGCTGTTTTTTCTCAGCACATGCTCATCCACTTCATCACTCTTGCGATATACCACTCACTGGTGCAGCAGACAATGTAATATGCATGTTTATTGTACTTTAAACCCCAATTTTTTATAGTGGTACTGGAACTTGTGGCATTTTACAAGTTGTGGGGCCAGGTGTTTCTGACCCCCTGGTTGGTTGGATTGTATAGCGCTGGAAAAATGTTTTTGTTATGTTTGACAATCGCAGCTTTTAGGATTTAAAATTGCTTTCTATTACAGCGCAATGCCAAGTTGAATGTGTTTAATCGTTTAGTCCTTCTTTGTCTATGAAATGCGTGCAGTTTAATTTTGTGAAGACAAAAAGGAATTGTTGAGTTCTCCTTTGCAAATTGCTTCACACAGCTCTCTGCAATCTGCACCATTGTACAGTTTGACAAAACAGCTCATTTTAAGCCCCAAATAGTCAAAAACTACTGTCAATATGTTATACATAAATATGCCTGAGTCTCAAAAGTTAAATTCTGGTGTAAAAGGGAAAGATTGTTTTATTTTTGTACTCAGCAGTAATAAAAATAAGGGTGCATATACTGTATATGCACAGTATATTAAAACAGAAGTTAAAAAAAGGAAATGAAGGAATTTACTGTGATTGGTCAGTTTATGTACTGTTAACCAAAGAGCAGTTACTGTCTAAAAATACTTTATTAATATTCCTCTTGTGCTTTGTCTGAACATTTCCTGAAACATTTGCAAATTGCTTTGTGGAAATATACATATGGCACAGATGCTGGTGTTTGAGCTTTAACTTTTGCATTTATTCCCTCAAGTTCGGTCATCAGAGTGCTGTTTTTAAAGTGTGACCTGGGATGTGAATAGTGCTTGCTAGCATAAAAAATAAGCATTAATTTCCCTTCTTTAAAGATGTAAACTTTAGAGTAAATTGCTTTATTTTTACAGCAGTTGTAAAAATAAAAGCAGTCACCAAGCAGTCAGACATGTCAAAACAAAGGAAAACGAGTACAAGTGGTGAACGTGTGCCTGCTAGTTGAAGTTTTATATTTTAGTTTTCTCTGCTTTCCATCTCTCATATCTCACACTTTTGGCACAACATGGTTACCAATGTGCTGCTGTAGCAAAACTTAGACTTCATTCATTATGATATTGAAGATTTAAAATCAGATGGACACTTGCTATAAATACACAGGGATCTGCACCTCCAAATGAACATTCAGTTCATTCATCTGTGATGATTTCCTGAGCAAAGGAAGCCAAGCTACCAAAACTCTCCCACCTCCATCTGTGTTTGAGTTTTCATTTGATAGGAAAAATTATGATTTTTTGCATCCAAAAATGTGTCATTAAATTGAACCAAGAATGTGGGTTCAACTTTTTGTAGTTGGAACGTATTCATATCAGTTATCATGTGTTAATCCTGTTTTTATAGATGGCTGATTGTATCATTTTTAGAGTTGCAAATATGATTGTGAGTGGGCTTTAACCCTAAATTGGTACTGTGACTGATGATGGTGGAGGAGGAAGAGGAGTGATGATAGTTATTTGAGGATGTTTGTCATGATGATTACAGTGAAGTTGGATGAGGTGATAAAGAAAAGATTATTTGTAGTGTGTGTGTGTTTCTGTGGCAGATTGATTGTGTGAACGCACTAAGACACACCCTGTTTATGTATGAACGTGCATGTATGTGTCTTTTACCCTGACACATTGATTATTCTGTTTGTGTGTCGAGATTTAATAGGCCCAACTGATAAATAATGAGTGTTACACGCCTTTCTCTGTCGAGGTTGTGTGTGCTTGCCTATATATGAGAAAGAGAGAGAGAGAGAGGGAGAAATACATCATCCCCCAGGGACTCTCTCCTTAAAGGGGTGATTTGCCCGGGCTGGCTGACATGCTTTGATGTGGTTCTGTGCTCCCTGCAGTTTGATTGGCACACTGGATTAATGTTGTTCCACAGATGAAAGAAACTGCAAGGGAACGATATGAATTTTATGAAATGAAAATAGCAAATATTGAACATGATTAATGAATTGGTTATGTTTGCAAAGTGCTTTCCGTGTTAAGCTCTGGACAGGTGTCGTCTCATCTCTTCTACCTCTCCTCTGTATCATCCTCTCACTCTGCAGCTAATCACAAAATGAGGTTCTTCAGAGGCTTATATATTTGTGTTCCTCTGTCTAGTTTTACCTCCTCACCGCACATCTCTGTCTGTGCTGCTCATTAGATCAGAGCAGTGCGCAGTGATGAGCCAGGTGCTAAGTGAGCGGCCCGTCCTGTGATGGTCAGCGAGCGCCGACACCTCAGAGAGCTCGACTGTTTACTCTGGTCAGTCTTTACCCCTCCATACAAACACACGCTGCACACACTACCAAACACCAAACACCACACACACCAGCTCTGTGTGTGTACATCATCATGACCCCCACTGTCGTCCTGCGTCAGTCAGCTCTGCAGACTAATAAAGGTGTTTTTCAGCCTATCAGGGCTGATTTTCATCACCGCAGGACGCACATCAGTACAGGAGTAATTTCTCAATGTCACCCAGGCACTTGCTCCACCAGACACCGATCCACCGAGCAACACAGTTGTCTTTGCAGCCACTAGTGGACCTGACAGACAGACACTTTATGGAAGAAACTACAGACTTGATGCTGCTGTTTCTAAGCTGAATTAACTTTGTGTTCTTACCAGGTTTCATTTCTGCAGAGGAGTTTTTCTGTTAGATTCTGCTCGTATTCTGGTTTAATTATTTCTTTACTTTGCTAGAGTCATTGGCAGGTCCATGATTGCAAAAGGAGGTTGGGATTGTAAGATCCAACAGAGCTCTGGGAGAGGACGTCACACAAAGAAAGAAAACCAAAACATCACAATATTGGCAGGAAAGCAGGAGTATTGCAGATGACTGCTATCAGTGAGTCTTTGTCTGTTTTATTAATACACCGTGAACATGGTGGATGTTGCACTAGGATACCAGAACTATCGGGGGAAAGTAAAAGGGAGAGCGTTTTATCGGATTTCTAAAGAACTGAGGGTCAGTGTTTGGGGAAGGTTTTATGGTGCGTGTATGGTAACTGCTATTTATCATAAAAGAGGTAGTTAATGTAGTTAACTCTAAAATAAAGACTAAGCTAATGCTACGTAATTCACAAGTTAGTACACAATGTTTATTCATGCTAACATTCACTGAAGTGACACTTACCCTGCCTGTCACAATAAAAGGTATTTTAGCGGTAACGTGAGACTCCCTTATATGGCTTCAACGTTTATTCTGTAAAGTATTTCAATTTAGCGTTCAGTGTTCTTGGAATGAAAGTGCCCAGTGATTGATTGAAGTTGATGTTGGTGAACATGGCACCATTTCTTTTTCCTCACTTTTTTCTGCAAACATGGCAATTTAAAGATAACCAGAGAAAGCAATTTCTGAAGAAATTGTGGTGAGAATGCTGGATGCTGATGCAATGCTGCCATGCTGGTGGGAATGTGACATAATAACTTAAAGTAGGAATAGTGTGAGAAGTGGGATTGGGTGATTGAATAATAGTGTTGAATAATACCAATAATGTATATATTTAAAAAAAAAAAAAAAAAGAAGGTATTGCAGAGCTGACACTACACTGCAAAAGTTGCTTAAAAGGGTTAAGATAAAGAAATATGTGGTGCATTTATATAGTGCTTTTATCCAAAGCGCTATATATAGGCAATTTGGCAGCAATATTTCATGGTGCATTCAGCTCCATGTTGCTTTGTTTATTTCCGTGTTTACATATTCCACCGCCAACTATCCAACCAAGAAATTATACTTAGCGTATTTTCCAGCCCTCCACTTTCGTTCACACCCCTTTGGAAATCTTTTTTTTCCGCTTACATTTATGCACTGTGAACGCAAACCAGACTAAATACAAAACAAACCAAGACTCTATTTCACTCTGATACAGACTAACCAAACACACTTGGGTTGTGAAAGCTCCCTTATACAAACCCTCTTCAATAAATCCAAACTCTCCCTTTAAGCTTGGTGTAGCTGTAACTGAGCGAGCAGCCCAATCTCACATCCATCCCGAGAGTGATTTACACTGGAGAGGTGACATTCAAGTCCCCCAGTCCTCCCAGCCTGCAGCCCCCATCGGAGTCGAACCTTTCCACTTAAACACCAGCTGAATTACTCTGAGGTAACCAGGTGTGAGTCTCAGTGGCCAAACAGTGACAGTAATTGATGGATGAAGTGTGAGGAAACACAGACCTGCAGCTCTGCAGAGCAAAAGGTTTCAAGCCAAAGACCTCTGAGACTGTAACTAGTAAAATGGCTGCGTATGCAAAACGTTCGAATGTCATATCTGACATGTTATTTTTTCTGCAGCTAATGGAGATGTTGCAGCTTGTTACCATGGCAAGGCTGCGTTGCCAGGCACTGACGTGTTGTTGTGGTAGCAGACACTCATGTCAGAGTGTTGCCAAGTTGCGTCGTTGCATCTGTAGCCTGGACTTTGTAGTGTAAATAAGAATGACTGTGTGTGTTCGCGATCATACCTCTCCTATAGACCTGCTGTCCCACTTCACATCTGCGAGCCGCGAGGAAGGAAGAGGGAGGGCGAATGAGACGTGAGAGCAAAGTGCGAGACAGAGCTTGAAGGAGAGACAAAAGAAGAGAGGAGGATAACGAGGGGAAGAGGGAGTGGATTAAAAAAGACAGAGAGGGAGTAATGGGGACAAAGAGCACCAACAGAGGAACAAATGGATGGAAAGGCAACGAGGTAAATTGGAAACAAGAGGAAAGAGGGACAGAGGTAGAAAAGTACAGGAGGACAATTTGAAAAGACAAGACAATAGATAGGTAGATAGATGCAAGAGTGAGACAGTAAATGAATAAGAAAGCAGCAGTGTGTGTGTGTGTGTGTGTGTGTGTACGGTGTGAGAGAAACAAACACAGACAATCCTCACATTCCTTTCTGCTCTCTTGCTGCCGCGGTGTTCTGCTTGCTCGGTGCTGAAAAGGATTCTGGGTAAACAAGTTCAGGGTTTTGAGGACAGTGTATTCTGTCTCGGTATTTTGTGTTTGTACGGTTGCAGGATTGTGTCCTGAAAACCAATGTTCCATTTATATTCCCCCTGGGTAGTTTCAAAATCGGATAAAAAATGTTATGGCTGCACAATCAGATTGAATAGGACGATTTTAATGTGCATTATTTGCTGCACGTTTTCATAGAAATAGTTGGACACCTTGGGAATTGTGCTCAGCTGCAACACATGCACGTGTAGTGATGGACCGACCAAAGCATCCGGCACAGATAAAGAGCTTAGACAAACTGCAACATGTCTCTGTTGAGATGAAAAGACATGCATTCACAAGATAAATGTGTCTCTTTCCGCCATGTGCAACATTTTTAGGTTACATACATTAGGCCCAGAGGGACAGGTGTACTATTAGATCTGTACCAGCAACGTTGAATCCAACTGGGGTTTCTGTGAAAGAGTGTCACACTTGTTCACCTTTTAGAGAATATATTTAGTTTCTGTTAGATTCTGTGTTACCTCTGTCTCTGTAACAAATTCCCTCAAACTCCCAAAGCAGCCTGATGGCTCTGATGGATGATACGCTGAAACCAAGAGGGGTTTGTGAGACAAACACAATCCATATGTCTGCGCACTGAGACACAGAACTGGAAGCCAAGCTGGGTCCATGTGTACCCAGTTTTTCTCATCTGGGTTTTTAGCTCAGTTCAATTAATATACAATGGTTCAGGTTTTACAACTACAAATACTCTAAGAGTCTTTTTTCGCAACAACAAATGTTAAAACTCTAGAGGACATAATGATACCCTATAGCTCTGTGTCTACAGCTTAACTATTAACTATTAATATGAAACACGCGCTTTGTTCCCCACACCCTCACCTCCTCGTTCCCACACATACTCACTAAGACCGCCGAGACCGCCTTCCCCCATGCTTTGTTATGATAATCAGTCCATCGATAGTCTATTTTTAGCTCTGAATCTCCCCCGCTCTGCTTCTTCCACTTGGTGACTTCCTGTCTAATTATACAAACATACATATGCATACACATGCACATATTCAGACTCACTTGCAGCCCTCTGTGGATGCACAGCGAGGTTAACCAATCATGCTTTTTCTCCTCTCACTATCTCTTTCACTCTGTTGCTGTCTTTTTCTGTTTTTCTCTGCTTGCCACTCTTCTGCCACTCTATTATTTAGCAAAGGTCTTTGTCCTCTTATCGTCTGACACCCAGCTGAGTTATTTCAGTATATCAGCTATTTTAGCTTTTCCTCCAAATGGAATTTCCTTGTTATGTTTCTATGTAATCTCTTTCTCTTTTTTCCCCCCTCTCACACACTCCCACAAATGTGAAAATATTCTGTACCGCTCGGTCGTCATGGTTTGAGCCAGAGAATGTCTTCACCCCCTAAAGTGGCAGCACGAAGCTTTTCCGTGCTATTATGGATTTAAGTCATTTAAGCCATAAATCTCTATGGCGCTCATACTCCTACTCGCAGCGTCACCTCTGAGAGGTTTGCCTTCAGTGGCTGATTGCGATGCAAAGACCATTTTTGGCTCAGAGCCGACTTTATCCTTTATTAGCGAGAGCACGACATCCAATCAATAGTCAGCAGCAGCAGTGTTTTTGGCTCAGGGGAAGCGTCGCTGCCTCCTCTCAGTACAGTCTGCTGCCATTTTTTAATTTGAGCACCTGTGCAGCATGTCCCGCTTTGTTCAGCTCATTTATTAAAACTCTGCTTAGCAGTTTGTGTGCAAAAAATATAAAGAGCAAATCCACTGAACTGAGCTGAAGACATTTCAGCCTCCATCCACAAGGCTCCATAAATTATGGATTGTATTCTGCATCATTTTTGGCCTCTACCTGGGAGTTTTTGAGGATAAAACAAAGTGAGATGGCAGGGTTAAAGATAGATGAAGAGAGAGAAAGGTAGCATTGGGGGCAGAAGGAACAAAGGATGGATTTTGCTGGGGAGAGTGTTCATTTTTATAACAAATAACCAGCAGAACATTTATTGAGTGCAAAACTGATGCAACACATTAGATGAACATCGGCCACTGCCATCAGTGAATATCATCTTAATATCATCTCAATAAGTGGATGGCAGTCCACCAGGCAATTACTGGCCGATACAAATAATGGCTGATGTTTTGGTACATCACACTCAAGGTCTACCTCACAGTTATTTAGTGCGCTTTGCTAACGGAAAGGGAGGAGTACGAGCAGAGAGCAAAGGAGGAAAACAGGTATTGCGCTAAGATGAGCTCCTATGAGTCGAAATGTGTGTGTGTGAAGAGGAAGTAAGAAAAGAGGAAAAGTCGGCCTATCTGCTTATCTCAAAGCCAGATAGCCGATCAATATTCCCAGCTCAGATCCAACAAGACGCTCTCTCTCTCTCTCTCTCTCTCTCTCTCTCTGCTCTGTTGGTGTGTCCAGTGAAGGAAGCTGTGGGAGAAGGCCATTGGCAGGTCATCAGTATTCCAGCAGGCTCTGCCTACTCTGGTGTGGGCAGCAGAATAATTTCATTCTGATCTTACAGATCAATAGCTGTACCCAGTGGAAGGCGACCAGCCCCGCCTGGCTGGCTGAGCTGCTGCGGTATTCAGAGTATCACAACACAGGCGATGGATGGTCTTTTTTCGAGGCTCGTTTTTTTAGTTTAACGTGCAGTGTAGTCATGCTGCGGGCCTCACGTTCCTATTTCCTCTGATGTCAGATGATTGGATCTTTGAGTGTTGTGGAACTTTGTGGGGCAGTATGTGAATAAAGGTTATTAACAAAATTAATAAATCATAAAATAGCCCCGTTTGTATAGGCTGAGTCGGAAGTGATGAGCCAGTTCAGGGGGCGGGGAAGATATTAACTTCTCCTTATGATATAATGCAGACCTGTTTATCAACACAGAAACGAAAGCCTCAAACATTACCATTAATTAACTCAGTACTTCTGAAACTGGTACAAAATACATGTTTTCAGTTCAGTAGCAGTATTTTGATTTAATCGATGTTGTGTTTAGGGTGCCTCATATCATACAGGGACTTGACATAATAAGTGCAAACGTATATATTTGTAGGGTGTCGACACAGTAACACAACACTTGTATTATGTAATTCAATGCAGTAGATACAATAGAGCACAAGGTGACTTCTGCAAATGTCTTACTTTGTCAGAGCAAAAGACCAAAACCCAAAAGCATTCAGTTTGCTAATATCTGCAGGAAATCTTCACAGCTGAGAAACTGAGAAATTGTAGCGCTATTTCACTATTCTTGCTTAATAAACGAAAAAAATGAAGAATACATGTCAAAATGGTTGCAGCTAGGCTGTAAAAGATGAAAAGGCTACCTGTTATAGCAATTATCTGTCTTTTCTGTCAAACCTTCCTGACATTACATGTCATATTTGTCTGTAATCACAGATATTGAAAGTAGATTACAATAGGGTTTGCAAAGTATTGCTTACTTTTTTTAGTATGCTTTTCCTTTTTTTGACTGCTGCTACTATACAGGTCAGAAACAAAGCACAAAGCACAAAGCTACAGCAGCAGCAGTTGTGTTGAGATGTGAGAGACACTGAAATATTAAACCATTCTGTTATCACATG